>NC_086247.1:136318663-136623976 GCF_021018805.1 Prinia subflava
GAAGTGCTCTTATTCTGCTGCATCCATTTACTGTTCTTTAAGAGAAAGAACTGCCTCTCTCCCTCCTCCCTCTGTTACCAGACTATTGAAGATTTTAACCCACCATCCTGTACTCAGCTCTGACATTTACTAGGGGATAGAATATTCACTACACCAAACTACAGATACCTTTTCTGAGGAAAAGAAAAAAATAAAAAGGTAGCAAAAGAGCTGGTGAGCATTAATATACACCTTTACAAATGACCAAAATGCACAATGAAGAGCAACTGGCATATTTTAAACCCACTTGGAAGGGGCAATTTCCAGTAGTTTTACATTAAATCTCCTATCAGTATATATATAAACATATACATGTTAACTTGGAAATAGACATTGTCAAGTTTTGACTAAGAAATAAAACTAGATGGGAATCTTTCCTTTACTCCAAGCCTCCATTTCAAGGAGAGAAGGTTCCAATTTACTTACTATTTGATCAATATATATTCCTCTCTACGTAATGATTAGTCCAGAAATAAAGACTCACTGACTGGGCTCACAAACTATATTTAAAACAAAGTTCTGAACATTCTGAAATGCAGGAGTCACTCTGTAATTTCAGAGCAGTTGTAATATCTTATCCCACTCTAACAGGCTGCCAGAAATGCTCCTGGATAAGGCCCATCACCATTTGTTCTAAAGATATCAACTTTTTGGCTGGCACTGGCAGGTAATTGAGGACATTTGGGCTTTGATTCACATCTGATATACTTCTTACATTTCAGCTTCGAAGGCAAAAATTTTAGATATATATTTAGTCTGTAATTTTTAATTAAAAGGTACCCAATATTGCATGCAATAAACTGCTGTGTTTTATCCAGAATAAAAAAAGATGTATGTGAAAACTTTTCCCATAAATATCCACATTACTTCTCATGCAGGATTTGAGCATTTTTTTTCTCCAACATGCAATTTAGCCAAATGAGTCACGTTTTCCATGCAAAGAGAATGAAATTCCATATTGTGTTACTGCTAGCCCAGGAATCAGCTGCAGAGACTGAAGATAGGAAATATCTCCTTAAAGATTGGTACAAAATACAACCAAGGCTCCAAAGGAACAATTATTTTTGACACTGCAGTATATTGCAAGTGATCCTTTTATTCTGTCTTTTTAATAACGTAAATGGAATGAGGAAAAGAAATTTTTCAGAATATCCAAATAAATGGTTTTCTGCTTGTTTGTTTTTGTTTGTTTGTTTTAAAAGTTCTACAATCTGCCTGGAGTACTAACACTTTCCTGAAAATACTTGAAGCTGTGGGATGGAATCCAGAATTGCTTTTAAGTATCACTTTGAACTTACATATGTCAATACCTTTTTTCCTGTTTTGTTAGGAATGACTGTCTGTGTTAACATTTGATCATGGTGTAAACTGATGTTTCTTGGTCAGCATGCCTGTCTGACCGTAATCAAATGGAGTGCGTACAGATCACATCATTGTCCATGGACAAAGGCTTATGTATGACTTTATTTATACCGCAGCTATGGCTTAATTTTAAGGTGCTACAGGCATTAATAGGCCAATTATCAGTGATCTTGATGAGACACGTATTTCAGACCGCATGTCTCCTCTTAAAACACGTTGGTTTCTATCACACATCTTTGTATGCATGCACTGCATTGCCCAGAGTGGGACTGCAGGTGCACGAACAGCAGCTTGCGCCGGTTCCGTCCGAACCCGAGCGGACACGAGCAGTGCTATCGCTGCTGGGGACGAACAGTGTTATCGCTGCTAGAGAGAGACGAGCAGTGTTACCACTGCTGGAGACGAGCAGTGTTACCGCTGGTGGGGACGAGCAGTGCTATCGCTGCTGGAGACGAGCAGTGTTACCGCTGGTGGGGACGAGCAGTGTTACCGCTGGTGGGGACGAGCAGTGTTACCGCTGCTGGGGACGAGCAGTGTTACCGCTGCTGGGGACGAGCAGTGCTATCGCTGCTGGAGACGAGCAGTGTTACCGCTGCTGGGGACGAGCAGGGCTGTCGCTGCTGGGGACGAGCAGTGTTATCGCTGCTGGAGTCGCGCAGTGCTATCGCTGCTGGGGACGAGCAGTGCTATCGCTGCTGGAGCACTGCTGTCGCTGCCGGGCTGAGCTCAGGAGCCGCGGCACGGAGCACACGTGGGCAGGGCGGGGGCGGCGCTGTGACGCGCGGCCCGCCCCGCCCCGCGCTCCCGCAGCTTCCAGAAGGGCCGGGGCCCGCGGGGGGGCCGGGCCGGTGGCGCAGTCGGAATTGCCGCGGCCGCGGGGCCCGGGCGGGGCGGGGCGGGCGGTGATGCCCTTGTTTATTTTTACTCGGGCGGTTCATCCTCCTCGGCAGCCCCAGCGCGGCCCCCGCCGCCGCTCCCCGCCCCAGCTCCGACGGCGGCGCCGCCTATAAAGCGCCGCCCGCGGGGAGCCGAGGATGCAGCTCTACAGCTCCGTGATCACCCACTACCCCGCGGCCGCGACCGCAGCAGCCGCCGCGGCCTCGCCGAGCTCCGCCGCCGTCTTCAAGGTCTCCTTGTCGCCGGGACCCTCCGCCGCGGAGGCACCGAGCGCCGCCGACGCCGCGGGCCCGAACGCGGCCGCCGAGAGCTCCGGCAAGGACAGCTTCGTTCCCGCGGGGGGCAGCAGCAGCGCCGCCGCCATGCCCGCCTTCTCGTCCTGCTTGGAGGTGATGCCGAGCGGCCCCGCGGCGGGCCCGGCCGGGCGGCCGGCGGCCGGCCCGCAGTTCAGCTCCTGCGCGCAGGTCACCGTCAGCCGGCGGCGGCCGCTGGAGCGCATCGTGCCCATCCGCATCGTGCAGCGCGCCGAGGCCGCCGCGGAGCTGGTGCCGGGCTCGCCGCGCAGCCGCGCCTGGCTGGAGGGCATCCTGGAGAGCGTGCGGCAGGCCGGGGGCGACGGCGAGGCCGCCGCCGAGGAGCCCAGCAACCGCAGCCTGCGGCTCAGCGAGCACTGCCAGGCGCTGCAGGCGGCGGCCGCCGGCGCCCAGCCCGGGCTGGTCCCCGGCTGCGGCCCCGCGGAGCGCAGCGCGGCCCCCGCGCAGCCCGGCGGGCCCGCGCACGGCCAGGAGGAGGAGGAGGAGGCGGCGGGGCCCGACGGGCGGCGGGGGCCCGGCGGCAGAGCGGAGCGCAGCGAGAAGCTGGCGCTGTACCTGGCCGAGGTGGAGAAGCAGGACAAGTACCTGCGGCAGAAGGGCAGGTTCCGCTTCCACATCATCCCCGACGGGAACTGCCTGTACCGCGCCGTCTGCAAGGCGGTGTACGGGGACCAGCGGCTGCACGGCGAGCTCCGCGAGCAGACCGTGCACTACATCGCCGACCACCTGGACCACTTCAACCCCATCATCGAGGGCGACGTGGGAGAGTTCCTCATCGGCGCCGCGCAGGACGGGGCCTGGGCCGGCTACCCGGAGCTGCTGGCCATGGGGCAGATGCTGAACGTGAACATCCACCTCACCACGGGCGGGCGGCCCGAGAGCCCCACCGTGTCCACCATGGTTCACTACCTGGGGCCCGAGGACCCGACGCGGCCCAGCATCTGGCTGAGCTGGCTTAGCAACGGGCACTACGATGCCGTGCTGGACCGCGTGTGCCCCAACCCCGAGTACGAGGCGTGGTGCAGACAGACTCAGGTACAGCGCAGGCGGGATGAGGAGCTGGCCAAGTCCATGGCCGTGTCCTTGTCCAAGATGTACATTGAGCAGAATGCCTGCTCATGAGACCGCCGGGCCGCAGGCTGGGAGCTTTGCTGCGGGGACTGACAGAGAGAAGGTGTGCTGGCTGTGATGGTGATGCCTTAATCCTTAATGAAGCAGCAGCACCCCAGACTGAGAAGGACTGTAGGTCGTGGGGGATGAATACAGACGTATTTGTAATACTCTGTTGTAAAAACTTAGCCTCGGGTTATTTGCAAGCAGATTTCTCTGTGTATGTTTGTGTCTCTCCTCCCCACTGTCTATTTTCTATAAGAATGTATTTTTTGCACACTATTTTTAAACTGTTACCTCCATCTTCTACATCTTACATTAGTATCTGGCTTTCAGCTGTACAGCCAAAAACGTTTGTAAACAGTTTTTGTAAATAAGGCTTATGATGTAACAGCTATTTTTTGCTGTGTTTTTTACCCATAAACCTTATATTTTTACCAAATGAAGTTGATGTCAAACTGACCCCCCTAGTTGATGAAAAATATTGTGGGTATTTTCTTGCAAAATTAAAATAATGGCTTTTGTAAAAGTGCAGCAAAGTGAGAACAGACTGCTTTTAGGAACAGTTGCTTTCTCTGCCTGGAGCACAGAACAGGTCCTTTGAGCCATTTGGAATGCAGCTACACGTGAACAGTGCAGGGAGCAATTGACTCTTCTGTTTTTAATTACTGTTTTGAGTAAACTGGCCTCTTGTTGCCTGGTTGGCTCACCCTCTGCTCCATTTATATTATTTATCTATAATAACAGAACATTAACTTGCAATAGAATGTTGTGACTAGATAATAGTCTCCTGCTTTGGCAGCAATTGCCTTGGCTGCACCTCAGTGTTTGTGTTCTTGTTTCTGGGGTTATGGTGTCTTTCGTATAAGCCCTGCTTCTTTTTTGGCACTGGTGTTTCACCAACAAAGCATTATCTGATCACAACATTTTATTCACATGACTTTATTTTCTAATCAAGAAATCAGGAATGGTGTTCTACATTATGGTTTAAAAGAAAAAAAATACTTAAACTGAGGTTTGTATGGTTTGCTGGGTCAAACATTTAAATGTTTCCAATCTGGATTCTGTCTCTTCTACTTTCTGATTAACTTGTTAGATATATTTATTAAGTAATGCAGTTTGTACTTTTTTATTTTGTAATATATTGTGATTTTGGAATTTATACTGTATTTGTATAATAGGAACATTCACAGCTAAAATGGAATGAATAAAGAATATAATTTTACTTGTGCTCCTCTTTTCTACCCTGTGCATTTCTGGTGTGGGAAGAATTGAGGGTGGGTTCAGAGGACCTTTTATTTAGCATCTCTGCCTTAGTCTCCCCTATTAAGAGGTGGGAAGAAGGGATATAGTACCTCACAAATGTGAACCATTGATAATTCTGGTGTCTGTCAATATGTGAAAGAAAGAAATTCCAGCATTTAAAGGCAATTGAGTATCTAATTATTTTCTTACTGCAAGCACTCTTAGTATATCTATTTGCCAGTGAGAAGCAATTTTCTGTATTAATGTGCCTTAGAAGAGCAGTTCTCAAGCATAGTGCATGAGCTGGTGACAGCAGGGTTGGTGGTGAGCCAGCTCTGCTGGACTGTGCACACTTAGGCTTGGCCACTGAGGGTCTGTGGGAGCCTCCGTTCTGCAGTTAGCCCCAGACTTGCCTGAGGTTTATCCTGTCAGCAGTGATACCTTGGCACCCTCTCCTTACTCAAATAGCAGTGATGTCATAGGGAGATGCAGCTTTTTACTCCCCTGGTAAGATGGAAACGCCTTGCGAGTTGTTAAAACGTGTTTACAAATGTGCACGTGTGTTTACAGTTTAGTCCCAGATCTCAAAGTAGTAAAAGGGCCCATCCTTAAACAACAGAAGGGTACTGGGTTAAAGTTAGGATTAAAAAGTAACTAAATAGCTGAAATGCATCAGTCTTAACTGAGCAAGTGGTAAAGAGCTGCAGGACTGATGTATATATTTGTTACTGGTTTATGTGGTACAAAGAGTACAGCTAATTATTACACTATTTTGAAAGTATTGGTAAATACAGTATTTTTCCTGTTCTCTTTGCGTGCAGTTGTGCCTTTTCTTCAAGTGCAAACAGTGGTGGAAAACCCCTGATCTTTCTAGTCCACTACTGCTTAACCCATAGATCTTTGGAAAACTGAATTTTGAGGTGAGAGCACAGTAAAGATGCAGTCGTGGCTGTGTTCATAAAGAGGTAGTTTACGGGGAAAATTGCTACTCATGTGACTCTGAAAGTGAAAATATCAACACAGCATCACTAAATATCAGTGACGTGTTGACTGATTAAAAACATTTTATCCAGGCTGCTTAGGTTTTGGGTTGGATGTGATTAATTCATTTGAAGTTGTGACGATCCCAAACTTTAAAAAAACACCCCAAATGCATTTATTTTAGGTCTTCTAATATTACCATTTTCAGCTGTATCATTAATAGTGATCACAAATTTTGTGTTTTGCAACACAAACCTTTGAAATGCTCAGTAAGCTAAGCGAAAGGGATTGGTGCTGCATAGTGTTCACTCTTTACGATAAAAATGATACTAAAGTATCACAAATAAATAAAGTAGTGTTAAAAACCAGCCATGTGGGACCCTGGCATGGGTTCCCACAGAGTTCCTCAGCAGTTTATCTACTGCATGAGTCACAGGGGCATGTAGATAACTTTAAGGAATTTGAAAAAACTAGGTTACTTGTTGAACTAGTTTGCAAAACAGTGAGGGTGTATCGCTGAAGTGTGTAACAAGGCACTTGTTTTTGCAGCTTGCATTACATACTGTGTCTGAAAGGAAATGCATTTCATATGTTTTGGATACATGGAATTTTTTTTTCAATAGCTGTGGTGTTTTAAAGGTCAGCCGGGACACTAGGTTCAGATGGAAGCTAGTGGTGTCTTGCTTGAACAGGAGTAGAGGCAGTTTCATGGACAAATTTTATGGAAGCAGTGATCCTAATTAGGACAGAGCTTTACAAAACTGTTTTCAACTACTCTTGCCCCCAGCAAAAGCAGAGGTAGGTGCAAGTTTTCCTTTACTGTCCTCTGTTCAACAATTCCAGTAACAAGGGAAGGACAGATACTGTGCCAAATCATAATTCCAGTGCCCAATTATTTTAACCTTGGCTAATCACTTGCATAACCCAGCTAATCCTTAGACCTGTCTGGGGACTTTGGTCAACAGACTTTTTATTATTGACAGTAAATCAGAAAGAGCTTGATTTTCCATATGCCACCTGTACGGTTCTATAAACCACGTAGAAAATGCTTTAATTCTAAACCAGGCTGATGTGAACTTCAGTCTGTGGGAGCATAAACTTTGTGATGCCATCTTTGCTTGTATTTTATAACACAATTGTGAATTAGTTGGCATGTTGGATGCTGCATTTCAGGAGTTCCTTAGGTTGCCAAGACTATGACATTCTGTCACTAAATGTGCAAGGGATATGTTGCAATTGTCATGTGAGTTGAACAGACTTTGTTACACAAAGCAGGGCTTGCAAGAGCTGAATTGGTTTGCAATGAAGAAATCCCAAAATATGGGTGATGGGCAAGTGGGAAAGGGAAGATTTATCACTCTAAGTATCACTGTTTTCCATCTCAGTTATGAGCTTGCTCTTCAGAAAGCTTAGTGGATGACACTTTGTGCTTAGTAACTTCCTTAGGATACATAGAGGTTGTTTAATGCCAGCTACTGCGGTTTATCTGTCCTGTTGTATTTGGCTGATACATTACATATGTGCAAGGTAAATCTTTTACATTAATGCCACTTGTAAATAAAGGTGTGTTTCAGTACTTCTTATACATGTACACAATTACCTGAATACAAATATTTCTACTGTCTGCTTTTGCTTTTATGATGTCAGAATTACTCAGTAGGATTTTTTGAGGATATAATTTCAATTTTTTTTAGTGATTTGTCAGTGTCCTCATGCATAGCTTCTGAATCCAAGCAGAAAATGATGACAGATACCTCAAAACAGAGAAAAGTAACTGGCAATAGCTGTTTTTTGCTTATAATTTGCTTATACTCTTTTATATTTATTCAGCAGTTTATTGATATGCAGTAGTAAGTGTTCCTAGGATGTTGGTGTGAAATGGTGTGAAATGAAAATAACTCCTGAACCTCAGTGTTAAAAAGATTGTCCCATTTCAGAATTGCATGGTTGTGTGAAAATATGCAGCATACAGAGAGGAAGTGAGTAACTGTTTAAAAGGACATCAGCTCTGCCAAATGCAATTGTGTAGTCATCTTTAAAAAGTAGAGGCTTTTAAAGAAGCAGAAAAATTTGAACTTTGAATTTTTACTAACATACAGGTTGATTTGTTACATGCACGTGCGTGTTTCAGTTGAAAAAAAAGTTTCATATTTCCTGTTCAGTTTTAATTTAAAAATCTTTTTTATGGCAAGTTTATACTATTAATGGATAAAAAGATACAGCAATGCAGTAATATATTGTACTTCAGCCATTTTTTTCTGAAGTTAGTATTAAAAATCTGTTTATTCAAAGAAACCCATACACAGTATTCAGACCTCAAATCAATGGAAATAAACCACTGTCACATTCCAGGTTTCTGTGGCAGGAGTGGTTATTACTCCATCTTCTCATAATTTTGTCCTAATTAGTTTAATTGAGTAAGATCAGGCTTCTCTGGAGAAAAAGTGAGTATGCAATTGTAAAAGCATAATGCATGTATACATGGAGGAACTCATCTTTCTTGAGTGATCTTTAAAAATGGCATTTCTCACGTTTTTAGTCTGTATTTTTAAACCATTATGCTTTTAATGCTTATTTTATTTCATAGAAGTTTTCCTGGAAGTTGTAGAAAGTGAACTACTGAGTTCTTACAAGGCATGGTTGTACACTGTAGATGTACAGGTCCAGCACTGTAGCACAGTTAAGCTGAGTACAGAGTGGCATCTGCAGGAAGGAGGCAATTGTAGGAGGGAAGCTGGACCTGGGATCTGCTGTGAAGGGCCCCAGGTCGCCTTCTATCCTCTCATCTCCCTTGTTCACCCACATCCCCAGCAGGGAGATCCTGGCTCCCTGTGCCATTGTTCTGGTGACAGCTTCAGGATCATTGTGCTGCTCCTTGGGGTCCAGTTAGAGAGTTCTTGGACTGCCGAGCCTTTGGGGGCTGCAAATGAAGGCAGGCATAAAATGCTCATTAAAAAATGGTAAGGATTTCACGGGCAAAGACATGGTGTTTTTCTTGCCTGTGAATTTCTATTACTGAATTTCAAAGACTTAAATCATGGTTGAACATCAAAATGGCTTGCAAAGGTCAATGTAATTCTAAAAATCACATAAAGCATGTTAATAAATTTTTAAGAGTCAAATGCTAGAGTATGCTGAAATACCTGTTTTTTTAAAAAATTGTTCAATAATTACGTTAGTAAAACCATATTATTTTCACAGGTACAAGGATCCAGCATTTTTCCTACACAAAACTCCTATTTTTGTTGACTGTAAAACTTAAGTAATCAACATATCTGGGCAAGAAAGTAATGATTTCAGATCTCTGGGTATGATTTGGAATTTCGTAAATTCTGTCAATTTAACCCAATATCACTAAGTGCAATATTTTTTCTCATTGCTGACTGTACTCAGTTTAGATGTCTGCTTTGAGAAATAACATGATCATTGGAACTCCAACTGAGCTTCTTTTGATATTTTTTAGGGAGAGCCTGTGGTCAAAATATACTCCCTTTGTATGTAAACCAACCAGTATGTTTTATATCTAAATTACCTGTCTTCCATATGACTTAAAGATTGAGATATGACCAAGCAGTTAACTAACCTGTTTATATGATTTGTTTGCTTTCCTGACAAACTTCAGCTCCACTGGAATAGGTTACTCACAGGGACTGACCTTGCCTTTTGTGGTTTAAGGTAGGAACAATGATAAAATTGTTGTCTCAGTAATTACTAACACAATTCCTATTACTTCTGCAAACTCTATCTGCAATTTTAAAATTTCTTTTACTTTTGTTGATTGTCAATCATACGCCTATTCAGGATTAACCTTAGAAAATAGTTATGCTGCAAACCAAAACCTAATTAAATAGGACATTTGAGTGAATTTAGGAGTTGACAGCTGTTTTGCTGTTTATGTGTAATCAAGGGAAAGGTGGTGCCCAAAATGAAGTGGTTGTGAAAAGACTTATTTTGCTCTGAAAGATGTTTATGTCAGCTTATAAATCAGCATCGTGACTGCTGATGTAAAAGCTTTAATACACTTGAATTTATTATTTCTTAATAAAGTAATAATGTTATCTCACAAGTTACATTTTTGCCACACTCAGGATTTCTTTGCTACACAAGAGACTAATACTACTAGATTAGAAAGAAAATAATGTTTTGTTTTAAGAAGTAATTGCTTTTTTTCCCCATTTATCTCCCACCATTCTAATATGCAGTGAAAGAGAGCTTTGGCTTTAGGTGAGGAATGTTTGTGCATGTGGCCTGTGTTCTCCCTGAACTGGTAAATTGAATACATGTAGAATAAGTTTTTTTACTTTAGATTAATACCCATAAAAGTGATGAATAAACAGCTGGTTTAAAAAGTATCTGTTATAACGTTGAGCATTTGGCTCAGCAAAGCTGCAGTCCCACTGGGACTTGGATGGGAAGCAGCATTATAAGAGCACACACTTTACAGGTATTGAAAACTTAATCTCCATTTAGTTATTTTGCTTTCAGTTTTTATTTTTTTTGTTGCATGCATGTTATCTTACTTATCAGGAAGTAAATATTTATGGATGTTTTGTCATTTAGGTTGCTGTCCTTTTGGATATACTGATGATAATCCATGTGAACCATTCACATGGGTGTGACTCGTGGTAGATTTCCATTTTCAGTTAATGTTTTACAGCAGTTGCCCTGAAGAGGCTATGCAACACCTGAAATTGCTAGAAATTATACCAAACAGTAAAAAAATCAGTTATTTAATAGCATTTATGTAATCAGTTTCTTCTCCTTGTCTAGCTCTGTCCAGAGACTAATATGTTCCAAAATGGATAAATAAGACAGCACTGGGCTCTGTTAGGTACATTAAAGAAGTGTTCACAGAGAAATAATAACAGTGGAAAGCTTCACCAAATATGTTATTGCAAAGAGTGCTGTTGGGACACCACAGTACATGTGCTCTTCAAAACTCTTTATTGTTGCACTGAGATTGTGACAATTTCAAAGAAACAAAACCTAAAAAAATCCCCAAACAAAAAAGGCAAACAAAATCCCAAGAGAATGTAAACTTTTGCAGCCAAAACCCCAAGGGAAGCTGTGCTAGGTAGGCTGTATTTGTGAGGAGCCATCGTCACAGAGAGAGGTTATATAACAGGAACCTTGACAGTGGCCTCAGCTCGAACATCTACAGGAAATCATCCTGCAGCTTGGCTCCTACCCCGGGAGAGCAAGTAGGTAACAGGCGATGCTCTACTTCAGTCAGGGGATTGAGTTAATCTCTGCTAAGACTTTTGGTGCTTCCTCAAGCCTTTGAGCTTTATCTCAGTGCTCCCTGGATTAAGCTCTTGCCAGCCAGCAGCTGGATCATTTCTCTTTGGGTCACTAGATATTGATAGAGGAGGTAGACAAGAGGCAGGTACTGTCACTGTGTGGAGAATCCTCTGCTCCATCATATCATAACATCACATCATATCCCATTGGTGTCTTATATCACTCCTGTCTAGTATGAAGAAAAAGAAATTGTACACCACTAGAACATGGAATCACTTCTGTCTCTCTGTTCACTCAAAAGTTCTCACTGAAAAAAATACAAATCTGTGCCAAGTCCGTTACTTAATTTTTTATGTATTTATTTTCTATGAACTATAAATATATCATAAGGAGTTTATAACTACCCACTGAGGCATTTTACAGTACTCTAAAAATACTACAGACATTTGGTCACATGGAAGTCTTCAGTGGTATGACACAGGTTTTCTACCAAATTCAGTTCTGGATTTAGATTTATCTTCAGCTCAAATATTTATTTCAATCTGTTTACTATCACCATTATGTATTTAATCCCCTCATTAACTTTGAGTATTTATTCCCATAGTGTAGGGAGGAAATACTAGGAATTCTTTCCAATGTTAGTGAATACCATCAAAGCTAGAAAGGAAAGGAGGATAGCACCTTATGGTAGGGAATGTTCCATGACTGCTTAAAACCAAGAAAAAACCACCTGAAATTTGGTCTTGACATGGACATTTTAACTCCTTTTCCTTTTCCTTTTCCTTTTCCTTTTCCTTTTCCTTTTCCTTTTCCTTTTCCTTTTCCTTTTCCTTTTCCTTTTCCTTTTCCTTTTCCTTTTCCTTTTCCTTTTCCTTTTCCTTTTCCTTTTCCTTTTCCTTTTCCTTTTCCTTTTCCTTTTCCTTTTCCTTTTCCTTTTCCTTTTCCTTTTCCTTTTCCTTTTCCTTTTCCCTTTCCCTTTCCCTTTCCCTTTCCCTTTCCCTTTCCCTTTCCCTTTCCCTTTCCCTATCTGATATAGGTCCAGGCCTTGTGTATAGATTTTTTTTTTGCATACAGATATCTGTAGGGATTGTGGATGAGAAAGAAAAAAAAATCAATAAAAGAAATAGACAAAAATGCTTGTATACCCACCAAAAAGGTTAGGAATGGATTTCTAGTCTCTCACTAGTAAAAGGACTAACACTTGGAAAAAATTGTTTCAGACTGAAAGCCTTCTTTAGAGAGCCTTATTCTTGTTAAATTTTCTTGTGTTGAGTCTGTGCTGATGCATTTGCTAAAGGTGCTGAAGAGTGGGCCAACAGAAGTGGAAATGATGTGTGTGTCTTTGAGATGAAAGTGCAGCATGTGAGGCAGCTTTGCTTTCTGTTGGCCTGACCTGTGGGTTTTATATCTCACATATAACTTCGCCTTTGTTTCATTGGCATAAAAAATGCTTTTTATATGTTTTTGAAACATATTTCCTTTTTCTTACCTTGAGATTAAATATGACCAGAGATCTTGTTTCTTGGGAGTCAAGTCCAAAATGTATTTTAGAAATTTGCATTTGATAAAACATGATTTATGTGTGGCTTTCAGTTTCACAATCTTTATGGTGTAATTCAAGCACAGAGCTGTGAAAAGTATGTTTGTAAAGGAGTATTAATTTCACCTTTATAGGCTTTTAAAGTAAGTGTTTACAGCTGGGTTCACTTTGATAAATAGCAAGGGAATTCTGAATAGGAAATACGTGAATAGGATGTTATAAAAATGTGACATTTCTTGTTCTCATGTGCTTTATTGTAAATTTCTAGATTTAATTTCTTCAGGAGAAAAATAATTGAGAATGGAGTTTATTTGAGCTCTTTACTGCTGCGCTGCTGGGCAAGCTGATCCCAGCAAAACCCTGAACTTCGTCACCTTCCTGAAAGATCAGCCCTTACCTCTAGTTATTGCAGATGAGGAATGAAATGCAGAGTCTGTTCACACAGATTCTTGGAAGAATATTTTTGAACGGGAGAATGTAATTGCTACAGCTGCATGGAAGGTTAATTATCACCTGTACTATGTTTGAAATGCCATTTTTGACCTGTCTTCCCTCTGTGCTGCCCAGTGAGATGAGGAAAGAAAATGACTGTGCTGGTCCTTTGGAAATGTTTGCTCTGCAGAGCACAGTGCTGTGCAGAGATGCCATCGAGCTCAGCAGGGCAGCAGCATCACAGAGTGGTGCTTGCTAGGTGGAAGGAAAAAGCAGGTCTCTGAAGGAGGTGAGTAGGATCCTGAGTCCCAGAGTTGTTTTGCTCTCTCCCCAGTGCATACACAGGGTCTTGGGCACTCTGACAAGGTTCACTGTCAACACTCAGGAGCACAGGTCAGTTTTTAAGGATTTAAGTCCATAGACTTGGTTTGGAGGTATTATTTGGTGCATAGCTGCCATGCAACAATCTAGCAATATCAAGCTGCAATAATTGCAGGAGGAATATGTAGCCATAGGGAGAGAGTTAAAGATACTATATTACATATAAAATTTTCACATAAAACCAAATTGCTTTTTAATAGGAAGCCATGGTGACTACAAGCAGGAAACTAACATAAACCACTTCTTAGCATTTCTGGTGGAGATGAGAGGGAATTACATAACAGCTGCTTTCCAGCCCCAAGCTAATATGACTTGCCCGCTTTGCCAGTTCTTGGGATTCAAAGAACTGAATCGTCACCTCCCACCTACACTACAACTGCAGAGCACAGAAGGGTGGTTTAAAATAATGGATGTTCTACAGTCATATTTCTGTGAAACATGCAAACGTGGTTGTGTTAGTGTCTTGGGGTTTTTTGGGCTGTTTCCCCCTCAATCCCCCCAAAGGTTTAGGAGGAATTTGACTGTTCTCAAAATCATGTGTAAACTCGAAAGGTCAAAATGCAGCCCAGATGCACATGTAAAAATGTGGGGGGCTTTTTTGGTTTTTTTTTTTTTTTTTCTCTGGCTAATTGAAAAATGTGTCCTTCACTCCCCATCATCCCAGGCAGGGCTGTCACTGTCCTACCAGTTTTTATTCCCATCTCTCCCTGCTGCATTACCTCTATTTTTGCTCTTACAGCCTGTGCTGCTTTTGGCTGGGATAGAGTTAATTTTCTTCAGAGTGACTCATATGGGGCTGTGCTTTAGGTTTGTACTGAAAACAATGTTGATAATATAGAGATATTTGTTACTGGAGAGCAGTGCTTTTGCAGCATCAAGGCCTTTTGTACTTGTACTGTCATACCAGGGAGGGGACTGGGGGTGCTGGGGAAGCTGGGAGGAGACACAGCAGGGACAGGTGACCCCAGTGACTGAGGGGATATCCCATACTAGAGAACATCATGCTCAGTGTATAAATTGGGGGGAAGAAGGATGAAGCGGGGAGGTTTGGAGTGACAGCATTTGTTTTCCCAAGTCACCATTACATGGGGTAGGGCCCTGCTCTCCTGGAGATGGCTGAACACCCGCCTGCCCATGGGAAGCAGTGAATTTATTCCCTGTTTTGCTTTGTTGCATGTAGGGCTTCTGCTTTTCCTGTAAAACTGTCTTTATATCAACCCACGAGTTTTCTCACTTTTACTCTTCCGATTCTCTCCCACATCCTGCTGGTGGGGGAGTGAGCAAATGGCTGTGTGGTACTCAGTTGCTGGCTGGTGTTAAACCACAACACCCTCTCAGCCCCTTCTCCCTGTCCTTCTGCTAACCTATCATTGTTGTCTGATCCCAGTGTCTCTTCCCTCTCCCTTGCATCACTCCCAGTGGCTATTAGCACTTTTCACAGCATGTGTCCTAGTCATATTGGATCCAAAGCCCCTGAGTCACAGAGTGACAGCAAGAGGACATAGCAACACTTCTTATCAACAGCAAACCTTGTTTTTATTGGTGATATCCTAGTAGGAACTAGTTCCTTATTAATGATGGGATCTAGCAGTCATTTGGAATAAAGTTTTTTCCTCTTGTTTTCATGAGCAGGTTAAACAAATTACAAGTTTGAATGCAACCACAAACCTTCATAGTACTACAGATCTCAATGCTGTTGGCAGAGAGGCTGTAGTGAAAGGCAGTGAGCAGGCAGAGCAGAGGAGCTGCTGTGGCAGGGCTGGTTCTGCACAGGCCTGGCAAAGCTCAGCTCTATTCTGATTCAGGGCCAAGGAGGCTTAGGCAGCAGCAAAAAGGTCTGATGACTTTTTATTATTCTGACTCTTGCTTTTTCTAAAAATCCACAGCTCTAAATTACTTCAGTTCATTGCATAGTTGCTGGTAACTTCCAAAAGCTGTAACAAAGGTGATTTTAGCACCATATTCTGCTTTGCTGGCATTGCCAGAGACATCAGCTCTGTAGACATAGCAGACAAATCAGATATCCTGATGGTGCAGAGCCTGCAGCTTGATCTGAAAGGAGGTGAGTGAGACACCTGAGCAAGCTGGGCAGTTGGTGAGCTTAGCTGTGTCTTAGTTATCACTCCCTGGAAACATGAGGCCTGACAGGACATAATGCCTTTCACCCCTTGGAAATGTGGCATTTTGGGAGGTGCATATTATTTTATGGTTTTGAAAAGCTGCATTACACTGAAAATTCTTCTTCATTTGAATCATTTTGTAGTCTACATGGCACCCTGCAAAATTTTCATCCTGACTGGGAACTGTAACTTGTGATTCCTGCAGTATCACAGATTTATCCACAGCTCATGAGTGGCTCATGGCTGTGACAGTCAGGCAACTGCTCTTGCTCAATTAGTGCATATCAGAGAAGCAAGGAACAACTTTCTCACACAATTAGCTTGACGTGAGGTGAGAACATCATGAAGTGCAACAAGGCTACATGCAAGGTTCTGCACCTGGGTTGGAGCAATCCCAAACACAAACACAAAGTGTTTGTTGGACAGAGCAGCCTGGGAAGGACTTGGGTGCTGGTGGATGAGAGGCTGGGCATGAGCCAGCCATGGGCACTCCCAGCCTGGAAAGCCAAACGTGTCCTGGGCTGCATCCAAAAGACAGCAGCAGGCAGGGGAGGGAGGTGATTCTGCTCCCCTACTCTGCTCTCATGAGACCCCAACTCGGGTACTGCCCCCAGCCCTGGGGTCCCCAGCATCAGAAGGACGTGGGCCTGCTGGAATGAATCTGGAAAAGGGTGACAAAGGTCAGCAGAGGGCTGGAATAGCTCCCATATGAGGGCAGGCTGAGAGCTGGGGCTCTTCAGCCTGGGAAAGAGAAGGCTCCTGGGAGATTGTATAGCAGCCTCCAAGTACCCAAAGGGGCCCCACAAGGAAGATGAACTTTTTACCAGGTCATGTAGTGACAGGGCAAGGGGCAATGGCTTGAAAGTGAAAGAGAATATGTTTAGGTGAAATATTAGGAATAAATTCTTATAAGTGTGGTGAGGCACTGGCACAGGTTGCCCAGAGAAGTTGTGGATGCCCCATCTGTGGAAGGCTAGGCTGGATGGGTCTTTTAGAAACCTGGTCTAATGGAAGGCGTCCTGGGCCTTGGGGATGGGAGGTTTGGAACTAGGTGATCTTTAGGTTCTTTCCAACCCAAATCGTTCTATGAGTCTGTGATTGTATGATTCTATGAGTTACAACTAACAGGCTTTATAAACAGCAGAAAGTACAATAGGGTTGCTATGAGTCATGGTAGATATAATACATGCACTTTATTTTTCCTTATTTTTCTGTGCTTGTAAATTGCTAACTCATGATCGATGCAAATGAAACATTTGGCATTTCTAGTTTTTCATTCTGTTAGGTTCCTTTTGCTGTTTTCCTTTAGGCTGTAACCCTTTTCTGTCAAACTTGCTTTGCATTTGTTTTTTCATAGATATTTATGCATTTGTCTATTTATATACCAAAATATAGCATTCATTTTCAACAATTTAGTAACAGAGAAATACAGTATTTCCTCATGGATCTCTGCAGATTAAAGAGAAAACATACAGAATAGATCCAGTTACTGGATGCTGAATGCTGAAAACACTTTATAAAAGCCAAAAGTAGTATATTGTGTTCAAATATGTAACAAATAAAATGCCTTAATGAACATAATACCATAACAATGTCTTGCATTCAAACAGAATGGTGTCTTTAACTCAGTTAACATTAAAACTAATTCATATAATTATCATTAAACCCACATTTGTTTCAGTGAAATTCTCAACTTTGAGAGAGACAGAGACTTGCCATCCCTTTCTGGTAGGGGCAGTAATGCTATTTGTACTTTGGTGAAGGCATAAAAATGTGCCAGGTCTTTGATTAATAGTAATTTGCAAAATAAGTTCTCTCCTCTCTGGCTATTTCATATCACAAATTTGTTTTACTTTGCTGTAGGAAATATTTTATTTTTCAATCATTATTAGAGATAGAAACGTTCACAAACTTTTTTGTTCTTGAACTTAAGTGTTGTTTATTGTAGCATCTCTTTTAATGCCTGTGAAAAACACAAGATTAAACCCCCTCAGTATGTTAGATTCCACTGACAGATGAGATTGAATCTTTATATGTCATGTAACTGGGTAAACAATTTTGTAGGAAAACAGCATTACCATGATATGTTGTTCTCTCAAGCAGTAGGTGCATAATCTTCCACACAAGTACCTTTAAAAATAGAAAGGGAAAAGTGAGTTGTACTGTGTACCTTTGACTTTTAGTTCTGCCAGTACTGATATATATTGAAATACTGTGTTGCTATTTCAACCCTGTGGAAAAAATTGGTCCCCTGTAAATAAGTGTCACGCATAGGGCTGCATATCATTGTAATAACAATCCCTGCTTACTTCTCCAATGATCAGAACTCCCGTTCCTTACAGTGCTGAACCTGTAAATAAATGAATCAGACACCTAAATAATGGGAACAAGAATAACAGTCATGTTGTTTGCGATGTGTCTTGTGTTTCACAACTCTTTGGAGCTCCTCACAGGTTTATTAGTCAAGCAGAACTGCACCTCAATCCTAACAGCCAGTGTGAGCTAAGTGTGCTTTGGGCTAAAATTTGTTACCTTCCATTCCCATGGTCCTCAGTTAATATGCCACAGAAATCCACAATCTTGAAAACAGACACCATCTTCTTTTGTTACATATGTCACTACAAACAGATGCTTATGACAGAGGAATTCAGTAGCTTCTTAAAGTGATTAAGAGATTACATTACAGTTGGAGGGGAGCATTATTAAAGGATTAGAAACCTCTCTTAACAACTAAAAGCACAAGCAGTCTAAGGTGTTACACTGCTTGATTTGCAAAGATATAGGTGTGTGGGTTTGCACTTCCCAACCTTATGAGTAGATGTGGTTTTGGCTGATGTGGAAGGCATTATTGGTGCCAGAATTCCTAAACACACCCAGAACATGTATTATAAACACTCTGGGAGCACCTACTGTTGCTGCTAGAGAAGGAGAGAATCAAGGTTTAGATTTACAACACACTGAAAAAAACCACTGATGTGGTGAACTATTTTTAAGTACAATGTTAATTTAAAAAAAATGGAATTTACATGGAAAACATTTTTAGAGTTTTTTTCAATTATACATTAATGAAAGAAGGCAATAGTCTTTTACTGAGCAGTGTGCTTTTAATGTCATAATGTATGGTATGGCTCTTAAAGGTCATGGATTTGCTGAAAGCTATATGAGAGTGTGCTTCTTGTAATGTTCGTGTTGCAAAAATGACATTGTAATGTAAAACTTCTAATGTTTTTAAACTTCTCATTTATATAGGTAAGAGCAAGCAACTCCATTCGTCTTGTGATGGAAAAATGTGTTTGGATGATGCCAGTCAGTGTGGCAGTGCCTGCAAAATAGTTACTGCAACAGCAGTCACTGCAAGGAATCCTAGCAGGTTTGCAGCAAACAGTTGGACCCTTGGACCCAAGTGAGTGGTATCTGAGCTAAACTTTTTCAATATTCAGTTCTACAATGTAAAAAAAGGTTTTTTTCCCAGTAAAAACACCCCTTTGAAATTATTGTATTTTTCAGAGCTATGAATTCAATACCAAACTGTGCTCCTAACTTTACATTCATGATAGCTTGGAACCTGTTCAGAAAGTAATTTAAGTTTATTTAAGTAATATAGGTTACAAAACTATGCAAAAAAAAAAAAAAATTCCCAGGATTTTTTTCAGTCCTTCCTAGAATTGCCCTTTCAGTTTCAAAGACCCCTGTGTCACTTGCCATTAGGAAAAAAAAGAAATACCTGCAGGAAAGGGCTGGAATTGTGCCTCAGCAGCAAGGAGAACAGCACACAGCAATGACAGTCGGGATCCTGTGCTCCCATTCTGCAGGGGAACACAGGAACAGCTTTATTGATTCAGAGCAGTGAGCAGCACCTGGTCTTCTCTTTCCTGTGGTAATTGTAAGTAAACACCTGGATGGAGCACTAAGGACAGGCCAAGCATGTGTGATAGCTCCCTGTGAAATTTCCCCACAATTGCTCACAGCTAAGGGGATTGTCTGTTGGGTTGGTCTGCTTTGTAACCCTTCCTCTTGCACGGTGTCCCAAGCAATGGGCAGTCTCCCATGAGTTCCCTTGTATCTGCAGCTTCCTTTGGCTGTGTGGGGCACCACTCCATGTCTTGCATCTCACCCCACACACCACAGTCCCCAGGGAAACTGCACAGATTAAGCAGAATCACTCCTGCACTCAGGCAGGAATTCCTGGCTGCCTGCTACCAGCATTTCTCACCATCAGCTACTGCCCTCTCCGGCCTCTCAGTCCTGAGCAACCTGTTAAAAAGAGGAAGATGAACCTTCAGAAGAACTACAACTCTCAGTGTAAATAGAGAAAAAGGCTTTCCATCAAGTTCCACGGGCAGTAATGACCTGGAGCTCCTGTTTCTCTGTAGGAGATAAACATCTCACCCTCTGGCCTCATTAGCACTGTCCTAGAGACTCCACTTACCTTTTCTCTCAGATAATTAGCATACCAATCTAAAATCACAGGGATTTCCTCAACTTGTATTTAGCTTTGAGTTTGATGAAAGGGTTGACTGTCTGGAAGCTTTTTTTTCCCCTCTGTAAGAGTTGGTCTATCAAAGATCTTCCCACAAACTCTCCCTTTCTTGTGCCATTGAAAGTTCATGGTGGTCACAGTGACTGCTAAGAAAACGACTGTGGAAGGAATGGTATTTTTTGAATTACAGCTTGCTGTGTTCCATTCTCAGTTTGTATTTAGTGTCAGTAACAGAGACTTAACCTTTTCTAGCACTGAATCTTGAGGATAGCGGAAGTCAGGGCTGTGAGGTTAGGATAACTGGGTAAGTAGGCCAATAAGTAATTATGATAAGAAGGTTAGGATAATTAGTAGCAGCAATAAATGGCCAAAGTTATCCTGCTTGAGTTCTCTGTTCTATATTTTGTCAGTGATCATTTTCTTAGGACAAATTATGAGGAGCAGCAATACTTTGTTAAATACTGCTGCAGTCATGGAAGTTAAAATTAAATTATAGCAATGAGGAGGGATCACTATTTTTTGATGTAAAAAGGATCAACTAAATGGTGTTAGTAAAGTGGAATATTATACTGTGAATGATACTAAATGAGCACTGAAAGCCCAAAACTTAAATTAATCAAATGGAAATAGATGAAAAGCTTAACCAGCAATACATTCAAGGTGAAACATCCTGCAGCTGACTTGACTAAAAAGGGATTTTAAAGAAAAAGACGTGGTTAGCAGTTTAGTGCATATTTGATCTATATTTGCACACAGACTGTGCTCAGCACTGACGAAATTCCAGATGAAATGAAGTTTTTGCTTTCTTTAAATGTCTCTTCTTCTACTCTTTTTAGGATTTATGTCTCTTGTGCTTGGGCTTTTCACTCTGTCTCCTCCTTGTACTGAAGTCTGGGTCACAGTGTCTAGGCCAGCCTCTGTAGTTCCAGACTGTCTGGTTCCAAGTAGGATGCAAGTCAGGTTGTCCACAGGCTAATAATTCTCCTGAATATTTCCTGTACCTTGTCTCAAAGTGGAAGATATTCTTCTGTAAGTGTCATTTTTTCCTGGTGGAGCATGTAAATGCAAAGGACCACAGACATATGGGTTGTAAGTGTACTGACAATTAGAAAAAAGAGTCAGCTTTGCCATGAAGGAAACCTTCAAAGAGCATATGACAGCTGTATATTCTCCTTTCTTGCTATTGTTGGTATTTTATTTTTCTGACCACATGATGCTAAAAGTTAAAGTCAGAAGTGTCAGTAACAAAGGCTGTATCCTCATCTCTGAGATTCTTTCCTGCAGAATTTACAGCTTGAATATTAGTCTCAGAGTTGGCTGATGTATGCTGGCTTTTGTGTTCATCTATGTTCATCATGTAGCAACTTCTCTTCCTGCTGCTCTAATTGGACTGTGAGGGGGTTGTTTGATTTTAAACTGTCAAGCTATGGAATGCTGCATGTCTACATCTGGTCTTGTTAACAGCCTCTGAGGTTTCCTAGAACTGTAAAAGGTGTTGGTCTTCAACCTGAAAACCAAAACTACATATGGTGGTTTGATTTCATTGGAAGGTTCTTATTATTGTTGGGTTTTTTTCCTTCTTTTCATAAACCAGAAATTGTGGGGTTCATGTAGTTCTCAAAGGGATAATATTTCAAAGTGAAAAACCATATTCAAACCACTGTTTTTTCTTTTATTTTGCAAGTGTATCTTTTTCTTTGAGAAGATAAATACAATCCGTACAGGTCTGATCAGGACCTCTAGGGTAGATGTATGCCTAAACACAACCTCAAATAAATTGGTGGTTTACATGCCTGCACATATTATGTATAGTAGTAACATACAGGAGCCCTGACAAAGATTGCTTTAAGCACTCTGTAAATAGATAAACAAGTGCATTCTGTCAGAAAGCTTGCAAAAATGCAAAATAAGTTATTGCAGATGAATCAAGCAAGCTAGACAATTTTCCATGTTCTGAGGAGATCAGAATAATGATATGGGTAGTTTAGTCAAAGTACCAGCTTGCTGCCTAGGGGGTACACTTTATAATTAATCGTGTGGCATCCAACCTTTTGAAAACGAAACATTTAAGTGATGCGTGCTCACACACAGAGACACAGACACATATGCACAAACAGTTAGTTCGTTGTCATAGGTCCAAATATGTTTGTGACAGTAATTACAGGTTCAGAAATAACATTGCACTTCTTTAACTCAGTAGAGCCATGAGCCAAATGAAATACAAGCTTCATATGATATTTCTTTTTGGCAGAGCTGACATTTTTCTGAAATTTTATCTTAAAAATTGTCATGTCTGCTACTTTGTCATGAATTGAAATGTATCCTGCATGACTAGTAAGGCATGTTTCCCCTGCATTTTTCACACACTATGGAGTATAAAGGATTCAGTAATGAAAAGTATTTTTCTTAGCTAACCATTGCCTCTGAGGTTATGCAAGAGGCTGGCATGTTTGCAACGAGGCTTTCAAGTTTGCAACATGAATTCCAAATGTGCATTGAATTGGGGTGGGCTTGGGGCTTCCATCTCCTTTGTGCTGTCCTTGCTTCAAAAGTTGGGGTTGGGGCCTTTTGCTTCTCTGCTGAAGCTTCTCTTATGCGTCCACTTAGAACTTTTTGAGGAAAAAATATTTTAAAGGAAATTTTTTCTTCCTTTAAAAGAAAAACTGTAAGAAAGTTATAGGTGTTAAATGCTATCACTACTTTATGTGAAAAATAAGCAGCATGGTGTTCATTCTGTAAAGACTAGATGAAGTTTCCAAGAGGATTTGAACCAGCTAGGAAGGTGAGGTAATTAATAAACATAAGCACTGGTGGTGTTCCTTGGACAGATTCTGCTTCTTACTAGGTGGCTCTGCACATCACTATGGAAATAAAGTGTTATCGTGGTAGTCTTGTTTACTCTTTTACTCCTCTGCCAGTGAGTTCTGATCCCTAAGCAGTGCAGTGCTTTGCTCTAACAGAAGAGAAGCACACAGGGCAAAGCAGTGTGTGATTTTCTTCCTTCACACAATGAGGAAATCCAAACTCATTTAGATTGTCATAATTTTCTCTTGCAAAATAATTTTTTTAAATCGTCAGCTCTCTAAATGTAGAAATGGCACCTATCAGCTCTAATTCTTCCTAACGTTATGCCAGCTTTATATTTTCCAAGCAGGGGATTGCAAAGAATACAAGCGCCTGAAAGAGCTGCAGAAGCACAACCACAGTGGCTGAAGGCAGAGCAGTGGGAAGGAGAAATGGATTCTGCAGGTGCAGTGCCCAGTGCAGTCATCCAAATCCTGTTGAACAACAACCTGGGTGACCGTGGACAGTGCAAAGTGTCTGGGAGGAGTAGCTGGGCATGGCATCCCCCCGCTTGGCTCCCCCTTACACAGCAGGCAGGCAGTCAATACCAGCACTGTAGCTGAGGGAAAGGAAGGAAAGAAGAGCAGCAGCAAAGCCAGGAAAATGATACAGCCTTTTTTCCCTCCTTTTGCTGCTCTCTTCTGCCTCTGTGATTGATGTTGCCCCTGGGAAACCCTTGACTGACTGAAGCCATATGTTGGACTGAGCAGGTCAGCCACATCCAGCAGCTGGCCACTGTGCAAAGAGAGTGCAATAGTAACTGATTTATGAATTAAACTTGCTTCTTTTCAAGTTTTTTCTTGATGTTGCTAGAAGGCAATGAATCATATTTACCATCCAAAAAGAGACATAAGCTAACCATAGAAAAATAATAATTTCATTTTTTATTGCATTTACATATGAAGGGAGGCTAATCCTGATGGGATAAGTGAGTTTGTGGCATGTCTGTTCAATTTAGAGGACTCTGAATTGAAGCCTGCAGATATTTGCAGACTGAACAAGGATGAAATACTAATCTGGTAATAAAGCCTCTTATTCCAATGTGCACACAAGAATTGTACTAAGGGTCTGATTACAGACAGCAACAATATTAAGGTAATGTATGATTAAAATAAAGAAGCAGCTTTTTGTATTTACTGGATTTTGAACAGGAAACAGAAAATACACAAAGCATATTGTATTTAACTCTTCATTTGACAGAGAATGGTTTCAGATTGTTCTCTTCAATGTGGCCAGGTGTACTTCAACATTTTGCCATCACTAACTACCAATGTTATGATTTGAAGTTTAAAGTTGATAAGTATATGAGGAAACTGAAAAAGTAAATCATAAAAGATCATATCTTTGGAAAATATTTGAATAATCAAATATATTGTGAGGGGAAATTATATGTATGATGGCTTAATGTGATTTTTGGTAACCAAATTACATTTTCAAAGTTTGCTGATGCCGTGAGAGCTCTGCAGTTGGCCTCTGCTCAAAAGGTTGCTTAACTCATTATCATCACCATTTTTTGTTTAACAGCACTAAAACATTTGTCTGCTATGTACAAAGTGGTGGTGAAGATTGTTGCTACCAAGTGTATATGGAAATGAGATTAATTTGTTTTTGCATGGTTAGGGTATAAACAAAAATCTTGAACCATAAATGTCAGCATTAACCTTTAGCTTGAAGGTCTCTCTCAGCCTGGAGGCAATGCTGGATAAAACAGAAATAAAATTGAAATAGAATAGATATTCTTTATCAAATGTCATTTTGAATGCAATGGCATTAAAATTTAAGACACTACCAAAACAACACAAATGAATTCATATTAACATTAAAGATCTCTCTAACTTAGCTGTTTAAACAAAAGGCCACGACAGACACACAGAAGAGCTGCATAATGAATTAGTATTAGGAAAATTAAGGTCAGTCTCAGATTCAGTTACTTGCTTCCCCCTTTAAACAAAAACATGCATCAATAATGAGATTCAAAATAAATCAGTAAATAGAGAGCTCAAACTGAGGAAGATATGAGGAACCTTCTTTTCCACAAAGAAACAACTCCATCTGCAAAGAAAGTATATTGTTACATTTCCACCCTTATTAGTTGTTCATCACTGCGTTATCATAATTTTAAAGAAACCTGCTTCTAGAATTATTCTGATACCACAGAAACTTTATTTATGGACATTCTTAAGCAGAATAAATCATTAAGCATTGTATATATAATTCACAGGACAAAAAAAGCTATTTGATTTATTTTTTAATGGAACATTCAAAGTCTCTTAAAGTTATGAGCTTTTAGAGTAATGTAAAGAAGCTGCTACATACTGTAACTCCTGCTTTGATTTGTAATACTTAATGGTCTTAGGTCTTACTAGCATTAGGCTAAATTGAACAAATGATTGGAAACATTGTTAATTGGGAGAAAAGGGGGAAAATGTCCATCATGAATCATTAATCATTTTACGTTTCATGTCTGCCTCCACAAAAGCATAGACAATGTACTGGGCATTAAGCATGCCTTAATTAGAACAGAGAGATAAAACCATAGCTTCACATTGAAAGAGAGATGTTTTACCTGGTCTCTGGTGAACTTAGGCATTAAGACAATTTATTTTAGAAGGACCCTTCTAAAGCTATCAGCTGATCAATTCTCCTTCCAGTTGGTGGTACTTATTTGCCAGCTGGGATTAAATTTGCATAACATTTAAAGAAAACCTTCTTAAACCAAAGAAGTTAACATTAAAAGCAAACATACTACAAGGTTTAAAAAGCTAAACCTCTTGTCCTACTTACAAAAGGAAAAAAACCCTAAACCCCAGCTGCTGCAATGATTTTCCTCAACTGTTTAAGTACCTGAGGCTTCTCAAGCTGATATAGTGGCTTCAGCTCATTGCAGATGGTAGAAAACACAAAGATTTTAACACAGACAGATTCAAGAGTGTGAGATTCTGCAACACAATCCTTGATACTTCAAGGACTGCTGTGTGTAGCGTGGTGTGCACGCCAAAGTGTTATCAGGATCTGATTACAGGGATTAAAATCCCATCCCAGTCCTGTCCTTTCATGCCTGTCTTTTAATGCCTCTCCCAGCAGTGGAGCTCTGCTTTGCCAATTTATGTGCAGAGCAAAGCTTTCGGTAGGAGATGAATGATGAGAAATCAATCTCTTCTTGTTCTTAATGATTATTTGTTCTTTAGAGTGCCTTGATTTGGCATGCTGCCTACTCATTAGTATTCCCTGGGAATGCAGTGGGATCTACACGGTGGGATGGTGTAGAGTGATTTGGGATGGGGTGGGATGGGATATGATGGGGTGGAAGGACTTTCTCATCCAGGAGTACTGGATGCTCCTTGCCCTGCTGCTCTGATGGCTGCTGCTTTCTACTGCCTGGCAAGGTGAGAGGGCAGCTTGTGATGTCCAGGAGTATTTGGTCATATTACTTGTTAGACCTCATTTTTCTACCTTGTTTCATATTTCAGTAATGAGTCAATACTAGAGAACGTGTGCTATAATTCTGCCTGAGTATTTAGGCAGGGGTTTGAATACCATTCCACTCTGGGACATGGATCCGCAAATGACAAATGTTAAAATACATGCTTTTATTTGTGGCCACTTCCCTGAGAAATGTGCAGTTTGCATTTCTTTCTCAAGGAGTACTGAGCCTGAGAAATCAGTTTAATGTTGTTTTTAATAGAAAGGTCAGTGATGGCTGGCTGTATTTCAGAAATTCCTATGAGAAAGGACTCAGCTTGTCTCTTGACAGAGCTGCAGATGAGCAATGATCCCAGCACAAGAGAGGTCAGATCAGCTGCCCACACGGCTCAGATTGTAACAGGGATTTCTGAAAACTGAGCTCTGGCTTTCTACAAACCAGTCAGCCAGGCCTGTTGTCTGTGGAGAAAAGGAAAAAGCTTTATTTAGAGTCTGAGATTCAGCACAGGGTTTTATTTAATGCTCATTATTCTTCAGCTACTCCTGAGCACCAGCCTCTGCAGTGGCCCTTCATTCCCACCTGTGCAAACACTGCTGCAGTCCAGGTCTGCTTCACCCCTTGGCCATCAGCAAACTGAATGCTCTCCACTTCGAGCTGGTTACAATTCACTCTGAGTTTGCTCTGATGCTGTCAATAAATTTTCCCTTCCAACCAAACACCCTCATCTCAATGCATATTTTCAACTCAGGGATTTTGTTTCACTGGAATATGGAAATCTCTATGCAGTCACCTTTGGTACTGAAGCTCGTTGTACCAGCCATAAAGACTGCTGCAGCCATCCTTGCTGACACTGACCTTTCTTCACCAACTGAAACCAGAATCTCACTTGAGAGATATCTCCTTTTGAGGAGTATTTTTATTCCACTTTTTGATTGCCTCCACTGATTAGAGGTCTTTTCTCATAATTTCCTAGCTTTTTGTGTTGGGAACATGCATCATATTGCCTCACCCCAGAAGGCACCTGCCTTCTAACAGATAGGTGAGAATTTCCTCCTGGGAGAAAGTCTTTGATTTACTGTGTTCAAATTAATCCTACCAACCTCCTACCTTCCCTGCTGTTGCAACGTCCTGTTTTGTATTCTAGGCAATAAAGGAACAACATTCGTTTCAAATGTTTTATTCCCAGAAAGGTTTAGATGAACACTAGGGCATGCAAGGTGATGACCTTTCATGTGGTCCCGGCAGAAACTGCTAGTTAAAGATGCCAAACTTCTGTGAGGAGAGCAGAAACCCAGTGGGTGTTTAGAGAAAAATCTTTCCAGGGGAAAATTGGTTCTTGGTGGGCAAGCAAGTGTTAATAAACCCATCTTTTTGCCGATTACTTTCTTTCCTCCCTTTTCATTTCCCCACCCCTAAAGAGATTTTCTTTCTCCGATTCAGTGGTCATGGAATGCTGTAGGGCAATGGAAGATAAATATATAGTGCATTGAAAAGTAGCTAATATTGTATGCCAGACAAGGAGGTGTTCTGTGGCATCAGTTTGTCCCATTTGATCTGACCCAGGGACACTTCAGTCAATCAAGCAGTGCATTATCATTTCAAGCTCGAGGAGAGATGCACTATTAATCTAATCGAGCTGGAGTCAGACTTGGCAGGCATGGGACAAATCCCTAATCAATCTTTTAATCACCCACCTGGGGTGGTTTGAATGAAGTCAATTAAGGGATCGTTCATCAGCAGAAAAATCTGTACTCAGCTAGTTGAAAAAACAAGTAAGATCTCCTTTGTGAAGCTATCTTTAGAATAAAACTTGTGTCTTTCTCTTCCCTCATTCATTTAGTGAGGAGGAAGGTGGATGAGAAAGGAAAGATGTATGTAGGAGAACTGTACAAAATTTCAATATTATATGATCACAGACATGTATTTGAAATAGATATCCTTATTCTCCAGAAGTGCTGCAAGAATTCCAGAAAATGCCAAACTGGAATGAAACATAAATGCTGAGTAAATATTTTCATAAACCAGCTCTAAAAACCATCATGGTTAAATAATTGGATGAGGTGTTAAAGGACTGCTTTTCCTATTGTAGATAGTGAAGGAGTATATTATAGAAGCATTTTTCTTCTGTTCACATTTCTGATACAGTTTGTCACTAATGTTTTGTATTCAAAACTCTTGCCAGACCTAGTGAAGCACAGGAGGGCCATAGAAAGCAAAACTTGGTTGTAATTTCTGAGCAGAGGTATTTTACTTTAACCCATTGGAGTATGCCTGTAAGTTTTGAGGACAAGGTGGTTCTTTTCCACTGAAACTTGAATGGTGTGATTTGCTTACTGAGACTTAATATTTACAGATCTTTGAAAATATTACCTGTTGTGAAATTTTATTTTGTTCTGGAAAAAGTATAGTCAAAGTGTTGTGACCTGTAGCATTTTTCAGTCCTATATGTCCCAAAGATTTGATGTCCAAAAGCAGCTTAATCTTTGAACCACCTGACAATCTACCCTCAGCATGATCATGAAAATGTGACTAAAAACTAAAAGTACATTTTTAGGGCATCTCTAATGGAGCTTCTTTTAGTGGGGGAACAAAATTACTGAAGGAGTTTTCAGGATAAACATTAAATAATCTGTTGTGGCTGCTAGACTTGTTACTCACCCTTGTTTTAAGATCTTTATTGGGCTGTTTTGTTTTTGCCCTTGTTTGAAATGCATCCAAGTTTAAACTTCTGTTGCATGTACATTGGGAGAGATCAAACCTTCAATGCTGTGATAATTTTTCCCTTCCCTAATAGAGTCATTTTAGTGCTGTATTAGGGACTTAAGCACTAAAGATTGAGCTGACAAAGAAATTTTATTTTCCTCTCTACTTAGATCTTAAACTGAACAAATCACTAGCTCCTGGTAATGTTGTCTCCCATTCTTATCTCTCTAGAAGACTGAGATAAATTTCAAACAAAATAAACAAAGCCTACTTGAGAGGGATGTGCAGGATTGCAGTGATATTTTCTGTAATCCTCTTTGGCACACTTCTGATACTTCCTTGTGTGAGCAGCTGGATTCACTTCCTTCTTGAATAGCAGATGTCACTGCAAGCTGCAGCCCAGATTGGTGGGGACTCTTGGGAACCTGACCATACCCCTGAAAATCTATTGTGTCACAGCTGAGGGGAGTCACACACCTGGTTGTCATGTTGTGAGCCACCTTTACACATCTGTGAAAAAAGAAGCAAACTTCTCCTATGCCGTTGGACCTACATACCTGCTCTTGAGGTGGTTGTTCTGGTTCCAGTGTTAATTTTGAGACAGGAGTTGAATTTTTCTTGCTGCTGCACAGGGTCACTGGGTCACTGGCTGCTATTTCAGATTTTGTTTTCCAAAAATTGCAGGAACCAGCACATAGTATTTGACTCTGCTTCTGTTGAAACAATATGAGAGGACAGAGACCACCATGAAGGACAGCTCACAGAAAAATGACAGCCAACAGCACACTACAAAGCCCATGGGAACCATTAGCTGCATAGAGGAAAGGTCAACTAAGGCTTACAAAGGAAAAGTGACTTTTCAGTTCTTCTGGCTTATCTGTTTCAGACACTGACATTTCACTGATTTCAGACAAATCACACTGTAGTTACACCAGTGTGGTAAGAAAATCAGGGGAGTGGGTCATGCATGCAGGATTTATTGACCTGCAGTGTCTCCTTACTCAGGGCCACTTTCAGCACAAGCTCCCTGTGTGTCCTTGAGCTGCTGCTCTCCCTGCAGGGACAGGTACCTCATGCCTGGGGGCAGGATGGTGGATCAGGTTTGGGCTCCTTTCCTGTGTGCTGGGTGGGTGATGTTCCAGGCTGTGCTGTTGCAGTGTGTGGTGAAGCAGAGCAGCCCCAAGCTGTTTTTATCCTGTGCTCAGGTTAGGTCACGAGCACAGTGCCTGAGTGTGTCTTGCAGAATCTGGGAATTTGTGTCCCAACATTCCACTGAAGGAAGATGCAGGAGTGCACTGTCCCTCTGCAGGGTCTGGAATTCTGCAGGAATGTGACTGCAGCCTGTGGGCCAAAGGGGACCTGAGCTACAATTCACCCTCTTCTCACAGAAGTCACCTGGGGCATGAGGCATGGGAGTTCAGATACAGCCTCAGTCCCGTGCTCCCTCAGGAGATAAAAACTGCCTCTTATCTTTCACAGGCATGGTTCTTAAAGTCAGAACCCCAAGAGGCAAACCTGAACGCCTCAACAGTTCACGTTCTGCTGTAGGATGTTGCTACCCTCTATTTGTACAACAGCTCAGGTGGCCACTGCCTTCATGCATGCTAGGAAGTGAGGCATGGGAGTAAAAGGCAGGCCTCATGAAACCTTTTTTCTTTTCCACAGCAAGCTTTTGTATCCTGAAGAGATGACAATTAATGAGCTCTTTAAATAGTTATCTGAGAGCAGCAATTCAGGTTGTGGTAGTAGAACAAACTTTCAGTAGTGTATGGAAAACAGATTTACTCTTTTGAAAGAGATTAAATTTCCTTCTTAATTACATGTATTTCTTTTATATAACAATTTTTAATTAAAAATCCTGAAGAATAAATATTCCATAAGTTTGAAAAAAATGGCTGTGCTTAACTAATATAATTTAAATTCAAATAATTATTATGATGTGCAAATATCCAAAATCAAGTGGGAGGTAGGCAGACAATGAAGGCACAAAAGATAACATGAAAAAAGTTGCAATTCTTGGGGGTAAAATAGGCCAGAGAGGGTTTAGAGGGCAAGTTAGTATAAAGGTGTGAAAGCTGCTATAAAATCTGCTTTAAAAACATCAAAGGAGAAAGTTGCCCAGAAAGTCAACTGGACCAATTGATGATGAAGAGGTAGGAAAGGCACCCTATGAAGACAGGAGTCTGCAGCAGAGCTAAATTCTGTGTTTCCATTAGCGCTGGTTACAGGAGAGGTCAGCGAGGCTCCCACTGGAGTCATTCTTTGCAGGAGATGAGTATGAGAAACTGATTGACATAAACCAGCAAAGTGAATCAAACCTCTTCCCAGGACCAGAACAAATTCATGCAGGAGCTTTAGGTAACTGCAGTTGTCCTGTCTGAGATACAGTTTAAAGCACTTAAAGACAAAATAATGGAAGGCTGAAAATGGGACACAGGTGTTCAAAAAAGGGTTGAGGAATAATCTGAAAGACTACAGATTCAGAAATCTGACATCCATACCAAGAATATCGGTAGAATTGAAAAGACAGTGGGAGATGGAAGGAGCAATTTTCTCACTCATAAGGAGGCTCTTTCTATGGATCCTTGTCTTCATCAATGGCCCAAGACAGAAACCCGAGAACCTGATACCAAGGATATCCCTAAGGACAGAGTCGTAGGGACAGTCAGAGTGAAGTGCTCCTCTCTCTTTCAGAGATGTGGCCTGGGCCAGTTTTGCCACTGTCACCTCATGCTGCTGGTGGGAAATGTCACGGGTGTAGTTTTGATGTGAGTTGATGAGGGCTCTGTGCCTCAGCTCGCCCTGCTGTGTCCCCCCAGTTTGCACCCCAGGGCACCCAGGAGAAAGGAGGGTCACAGCCTGCAGGAGGGCACACTGCAAAGGGCAGGGACACTGCACAGTGGGGAGGAGAGTGTAGGGCATAGGAATTCGGAGGAGGACTCTGAGCCTGCTTCATATTCAGGTGTTCCATGGCTGTGCATTGGAAAACGTAGGAGGTTATTGGTGGGTTATTACCTGATTTGTGCTGATGACTATGACACTTAAGACATAAAGGATATGGTAAGAAAATTTGAAAAATTAAATGAGTGACAGCAATGCAGATGTTAAACCTGAATATTTTCGCAGAGTAGTCTGACCTAGAGTTGTCTGAGCAGATGACTGATTAATGAAATTGCACATGAAATTGAATGTCAATAGTTATGAGGTAATACATAGAAGAAAAAAATCCATCCCTCTAAGTAGAAACATTGTCAGTAAGGGATTAATCCCTAGTACCACTGAGAAAGGAGGCATAAGAGTTAATGTGGATAGTTCAGGCATCAGTTCAATGGTTGTTCAGAGTCAAAGACAGATTGACTCAGACAAGCTTTTAGGAAAGGAACTCACAACAAACCAGAGCATATGATTATGCTCCAGTGCAAAGCTGTGATGAATTGGCACTGGAGTGCTGTGGATGAGGCCCCAGGACTGACAGCCCTGCTCTGCTAAACCTGCGTGAGACTAAAGCCAAAGCAGGAGCAGGGTGCCTGGCTGCCTGTAGGGAACAACTTGCAGGTTTGGTTTTAAATTTATAGCTTTGGTCTCTTGTATCAAACCTTGCATATGTGGCTAATTTCTGAAATTGTTAAGATTTGTTCAGTGGGTATGTTTTAGGAGAAATGCTGTATGCAAAATGCTGTGATCAGTGTGACTGCAGGTGCTGTTACAGGTGGGAATGCAGAGACAGTCCCATTCTTAATGGACAGCTCAGTTACTCAAACTGCAGTCAAGCCTTTGACATGCAATTGCTGCTGAGACCAAAGAAAGTGGCTTTTTGGTGAAAATTTCTCTCCTCTGTATGTGGTCTTCTGGTCTCATGATAGGATGAAACTTTTTTGATGTTTGCCTTGGGGAGGACAAAGCAATCTGTCCAACGTGTACTCCCTCCTCCCATCAGGGTCACAGTCCTGAGCCATTTGACCTATGCCAAGAGGGATGAGCTGGGCTTCCAAATCCAAGCTAGCAATGACATTCAAGCAATTCCCTCACAGACTTCCTGCAGAAAAAAAGGTTTATTCTGCTGCTCAGTGCGTACATCTTTCTATATTTTTCTTTATATAACAGGCTTTGCAGGGAATGTTTCTTTGGTTGCCACTGCACAGAAGATAGACCAATTGCAGTAAGTCTGTACTGTATACCCAATATAACATCAAAGGGTTTTTTTTTTTAAATTTAGAGATCATCTTATTGCATTATTTTATATTATGAGAATCCTAGATTATTTTCCTTTATCTAGAGGGCTGTGAGTGTGTTCAATTTTGGCATTAGAATAGGTGGTAACCTCTTTTAAAAGCATGATGAATTAAGAAATATTAGATTGCTAATAGTCCGAATGGATGAACTGTGTGAGTGTAAAGTTCTTACATTAAGGTAAATTTGTATGGTATTGATAATGTGCTGTTTTACCATTAATGCTCTGTTGTCTGCTTCTACGATTGATATAGAAATAGAATACTAAGTTTGGTTCTGCTAGACAAACATGGACTTTTAAAAAATGAAAAGCAAAAACTCTGTGACAAGTAAAGATATGGCCTGTTTTTTTCTACTAAACAGGCAGTTTCATCAGTTAGTTTTCCCTTTATCAGTGCGTCAAAATTGTTGCTCATATTACATTGCAGCAGGTTCGAATTTTGCAAGCAAGGGAGTTTTGTTGAGCCCTTCACCTTCAAAAAGTGCCCTTGAGTAGAGCATTCAACTAATCTCTCTTGAAACTCAGCTTTGATTACATTTTGAGAGATTAGAAGCTGTTTGTGGTGTCTTTGGGAACGACAACACCAGGCTGTAGGAGGGGTGTAATTGTTCTATTCTTGAGTGTGCTGCCGTCCCTCCTTGCTGAGATAGCTGGGGGTTCTGAGCTTCTAGTGTATATAAAAGTGGAAGGCATGCAGACCTTTGCTATCCCACCAAAGTCAGCAGATCTGCATGCAGGACTAAGGACTGCACAGCCTGTTTTAGCAACCTTGCACAAACAAGGTTCAGTGATGAGACTCTTCCTTTTATCACCTTTATCAATATCACCTTGCTGCTAAATTATAAACAAGAAGGTATTTATTCTCCATAAAAATGTTAATAAATTCCTCTTGCATTCATTTAAGCACCAGCCAAATAGCTTTATGTTCTTCAGTGACACTTAACATACCAAGGTAATCGTTTTACTGCAATGTTTCCACACTCTGAGCAATCGGGTTTGCTTCTTACTTGCTCAGCATTTTGCTGCACTGAATGAACAGGATATCACTGAAAAACTTGGGCACCTCCAGAGTGTTTTAAAAGACTTTAGATGGAGGAGCTTAAACTCACCTTTTTATCCTTGGTATCTGTGTGTTTCATTTTTTGCCTTGAAGCACCAACATTCATACTTTATTTACAGATCTCAACAGGCTTTGCCTTGTCAAATATTTTGAATTCCATAATGAGGTGTGTAATGTCTCTTATATAAGCTCTCATTTTTGCTCTCCTGGGATGCCTTGCCTTTGTGCTTCCATGGTTTTGCCTGTGTTTACTCTACTCATTTTATTTTTTACTGATAAATTAAGGAAATAGATTTTGGCTTAAGGAAATTACTTTGGCTCCTTGAAAAAAAAAACAACAAACCAAATCAAGTGAAACTCAAGCATTCACCCTGCTTCAGATCATCAGTTTTGTTTAGAACTAATGTCAGTTCCAAGAAGCAAGTGGGCTGAATTGAAGGTGGATGAATGTCTCCAGCAGGAAGTGGGTGTGCTCATTTTTCCTGGATGAGAACTTCTTTAATACTGTGATGGACTGGATATACAATCTGAGCTAATTCTATTTAAGGACTGGCTCTCCAATTCATATTTTATGAGTTTTCTCCCAGGCAAAGCTGCTCTGTTTGGTTCATTGGAGTCCTGTCAGGAGAACAATCAAGAGGATATTAATCTGAAGCTCAAATACCATGTCAATTAACAGGCAGGGTTTTATCCCATGGAGTTCAGAATGTACTTGGCAGAATAAATGCAAATAAAACTTTTATCAATGAGACTGCCTTAAAGCAGTAGATGGAAACATTTCAGTCCCTTTTCTAAATATGGTCTTAAAATAGTTTATACCAGATGCCATCCATGAATTACACTTTGTTATTCTCATGTTTTAGAAAAAAATATTAGAACAGAAGTTCACTTTCATAGCAAATATGTGGATATTTTGATGACATATTTTGGAGACACAAACAATAATCTGTTCTACTTTTTTCTTATGGTACAGAGAAGCAAAGTAAGAGAAAGGTCACTCCTCTGGAAGCTGATGATTGTTAGATGCAGTTTTTAGAAGCCCCATCCTGAGTGTGGAACATTGGTATAATATACAGTGGGAAAGTCCTTTTTTATTGGCAGGCAAAAAATCTTAGCTTTTTCATGTAATCACTGGTAGAATCCATGTGAAGACATTTCCTTACAACACATTGGAATAAAGTATAAAATTGTGCTTGGGAAGCTGTGATAGGGACTGTCCAGGGGTTGTGGACACACATTTGGGGCCATGTCCCCTAGTGCATTGACTCTTGCTGCTGGGAGGAAACAACTGAGCTTTGGCAGCTCTTCTGGCAATATGTGCTGCATTTGGATGAAGTGCTTCTATTTCTAGGCTCATTTTCTAAATTATTTAAATTAAAATAAGTACTTCAGTGTTTCAGTCCATTAGAAGAAGTCTGCTTTGATGCAGTTACATTAAGGTCTGAACTAACAGTGCCAGAAACCATTTTCAACTGCTTATGCTGGGTAGAGTAGGCATAAAATGCTAGTAAATAGAAATCACAGTGTGTCACATTCATTTGCACATGAACACTGCTATGTTTGCTTCAAGGCAGGAGACAAATAAGGCATGAATTTACTAGCTGGAGCAAACCCACATGCACGAGGTTTGAAATCACAGTCTCGCTGGCCATGCGTGTGCTGCTTTATCAGATTGCTCCAGGGGACAGACCCAGGAAAGCATCCCAAGCTGGACCTCACGTCTGCATTTTGTGTCTTCCCAGATGTGTCCACACAAAGTAGCACTGAGTGTCCTTGGGATCTCCTATCCTGCAGAGCTTTAGGCGTTGTCAGCAAGAGAGGTGCTGACTACGTGACCTACCATCCATCTCTGCCCAGCTGGCCCCTCTTGCCTCTTCATGATTGTTAAAGACAGGTAAAGAGCCTTTTTTAATTTGCCTGGTTGGATTCCCAGCCGGTCCCACAGCTTCCCCAGAGCTTGCCTAGAGTTGGAAGCAAGCAGAGCCCTGCTGGCTGAGCTTTCAGGGTGTTCCCTGATGCCAGGACAGGCAGCAGCCTGTGCCTTCCCTCTCGCTCTGCTCATCTCGGGCTCACTCTCTCCCTGGACCTTAGTTGCAGCAGTGGTCCCCAGCACCCACACTTGGCAGCATAGATCCCTTGCTGGGATGGGAGATGGGGGAGACAAGAAGACCCTTCCCCTGTGCATGCTGCAACTGGATTTGTACAGCTTCCTTCTGGAACTGAGTCACGAGCTGGAATGTGTGTTGCCAAGTGACAAACACTTTGGGCAGGACTCAGCCTCGGACACTAAAATTAGTCATCCAGTGTATTTGTAGATGAGATTTCTAAGCTCCCACTATTGATGGTGAAGTTCCAGTCTGCAAATCTCAGGAGAGGGATGTTCAGCAGAGAAGGTGGGGTCTGGAAGCTGAGTCTGCCCACAGTGAGGTAGGCACTAAGAAGTTCCTTTTAGTGGCCCTCTTACTATCAGTGGTAAGTTGTAACTGGGATGCCCGAGGCTACCTTGGGCATCAAGATGGGGCTTGCAGATGTGACACAGGACCTACAGGACATATTAAGTCCTCTGGTGCAGCAGTTGGAAGCCAGCCAAAAATCTCCAAGGTTTCTTAATGTCATCAGACACCAAAGCCTTGCAGCGGAATCATGGCTAGTCTCTACTGACTACAGTAAGAGCTGAGATGCCCAGGTTGCAAATAAATGTTTGCGATTAGGTGCTTAAATTGAGATACCTCAATCTCTGACTCAATCTCACCTGTGTTTTTGGCAAGAACCAGGAGTCATGTTTGCACTCTGAATAAATATACATCCATAATACACTCACGCACACACACACACAGATATGTACACATGCAACATAAAATGAGGAGAGTTCTCGCAGCTAAATACCAAACCAGCATCCCCTTGACTTCTCTCTTTTCTGTCTTTAGGAATGCCCAAGGCATGGGGCTGCAGCCCTTCCCAGCTTCCTTGGAAAGCTCCTGCCACCTCCTTTCTTCACAGGTGAGAGAACAACAGTTCCTTTCCACCCTTCCCCTTTGCATTGAGAGACAAATGAGAGAATATTTGTGCTGCCTCTGAGAGCCCAGGGTGTTGGAGATTTGGCTCCTTTCATCACAACAGGGAAGACAGAGGCTCTGGCAATGGTCAGGAGTGGGCACAAAACCTTCCAGTGAGGCTCTGCCACGAAGTGGGAACTTCTGCTTTCCTTTGTTGTGGTCTCTTGAAGGTCACTGTCAGCCGTGGCCTTTGATGCAGACTGTGAACATGCAACATCACCTTCAAGGCCTGGGGACATGACCCTGTGAGCACAGCAAAATGCTGACATGAACATTTCTACTTATTGAACTTCAAAAAATTCTGTTTTCTGAGAAGCTAACCACACATCTCTTTGTCAGTGTGTGGTATGGAGAAGAATATGACACCAGCTCTGTATCCTGCAAACAACACAGCACTTCTTTATGTACAGCTATTGCCTAGATATCCCCATATCAAAAAGGGCTCCCATTACAAAAACTAATAAGAATGTATTTCTCATTCTATTTATGCATTTGTTAACAAAACAGTTGCTATAGTTGTACTGAATGGTCTGGGTATAAAATGTATTAATTCTGAGGATAGGCATGTTCAGCAAAATGCTAAGTTGCACATGACCTTGCCAGTGTATGTTTGCCATAATTTTTTGATAACTCCATGGTTTGATCCTCTGACAGAAGCACCTGTATTTGTTATTGCTTGTATTAATTCCTGTTATCACCATAAGCGTTCATATCCATGGGTCCATATCTTACATACAGCATAAAATGAACCTACCACATTTTTGGGTAAAACCCCACCTTCTTAGCAATACACTGGCTCCATGTATCCCTCCCCACCACTGCTACTTACCCATTACCTTCTCAGCAAACAACTGAGTGCTTTGTCAGTGCAGAAAATGTTTGGATGCAAGAGACTCATTTACCATCATTTGGAAGTGTTCAGATTATTGCCCTCTGCATCTGAAGAGAGTTATGTTTTAGCAATATGAGCTACTGGCAAAGAGAAACGCACAGAAGTTATTGTATTTGAGACTTTACTAGCAGAAATATTAGAAGTTCAGAAAATTAAACAGTCTAGGTAAAATTAAGACTATAAGAAAAAAGGACTGAAGGTGGCACTGTAGGAACAGACATGTCCCTTTTTAGGGAAAAAAAAAAAGATGGTAGATGCCTGCTTAGTCTTTCTCTTTGAAACAAACAAACAAACAAACAAACAAAAAACCCCAAAAACCCAACCAACCAACCAACCAAAAAAAAAGGAAAAAAAAAAGAAAAAAGAGAAAGGAAAACAAAAAGAAAAAAAAAATGATATGGTTGTAAGCCATGAACATTATTTTCCCATCCATTTTTTCTCATTTTGCTATTCCTTCTTCCTCAGAGTGGGAGGACTTTGAAGAGAGCACCAGGGCATTCTTTGTCCTTTCCTGCAGGGCAGACACACATCTGCCACAGTGGGCAGACTGTCCACACCACAGGCAGGGCAGTCAGCTGGGTGTGGGAAAGTCCAGCCGGTTTGATGCCAGGCTGAGGAGTCATGAACTACAGCACTTTTCTTTCCAGATGTCTCTGGCCTGTGACAGGATATTTGCTTTCCACAGATCTACCCTAATGCTCACTAGAAGGGCACAGAGAGAGACACATCTAAACCAACCAGTCTTTACCCAAAGTGCTAAGGTTTATTACTCAGCCTTACAACTCTTAATTCCAGTCAAACCTTCAGACTATCTTTGCCTAAACTAGTCCTTGATCCTTTACTTTGCCCCTTTGTTCTCACTCTGCTGTAGGTGGTGGCCCTGCTGGGCTCCAGGCAGGAAGAAGACTTCCCAAGAGCAGCTCCTTCATAGAAGGAGAAGTCATAGTTATGTTGCAGAGAGGTTTTTGGATTCAGAAACTATGGCCTAGAGCTCCAGAGGTATCCAGCACCTGCTTCAGGGACACACAGCAAGTACAGTATCCTGAATGTGTGCAGTCTCTATGCCACTTAACTGCAGAGTAAAGGCTTCATTTTGTAAATATTGTGGCCAGATGCACACATTTCAGAAGGAAACTTGTGGGTTACAGCCTACCATAGTGCTGTTTCACTGTATTCAAAAGCTTTTTAAGACAGGGATCTGTGTTTGCACTCAGCCACAAGATCCAGGCTCACATTGGAAAGCAGCAGTGAGACCTGGTCTGGGAACCAGCTCCTGCAGAGAGCACAGGGGAGAGTTTCAGATTTTTTGGATTTGATGTGGTTAATGTCTGTTTCTACTTTGTTTTGGATGTTGTCTGAAGCTTCAGCTTTTTCTGGTCACAGCTTTGCTCCTACAGTTCAGCAAATTAGCATGGGGTTTATTGTTTTGTTTTCAAGAGAAGGACAAATCGTTGGTCATTGTAAGCATAAATAGGCATGGAGGTTTTGAAAATCAGGAAAGGGACCTTGAAGTGGGCTCTGCATCAGCAGCAGGGTGCTGAGCCGTGCCCCAGTGTGTGGAGCATCAAAATGAGACAGATCTTCAATCAACAGCAGCTCCAGCACCAGTGAGACAACCACAAAGTACAGCAAACCTGGGTGTGTGCACACATGCACACAGCACAATGGTAGTTCAAGAAAACAAGAGCACACAAAACAAGACCAGCACGTGTTATTGCTTATCAAGATACTGCTGATGAGATGAGAGTTTTTAGATGTGTATGCTGGAAGCCAGAAAGCACAGTCATTATGTGGAGGACACGTGGTTTTCCTGCATGCTGCTCTGGTGTGCAGCCCAGGACACCCCATGCCTGCCTCTGTGGATCTGAGGACAGCCAGTGACATCCCCAGCAAGGACTGTTGGAGAGGTTCACAAGCATGAAAGCTATGGAAAGCGTGTAAGAGCTAGTAAAAACAATTATCTAAGGGAACTTGTTGTTTCTTGTAGCAAGTTGCTATATCTTGTAGCTTACTGTGTGTTGTAACAGCTTTGCACAAGGTCTGCACTTGCCTCCTATGACATTACTACAAGGTTTGTACCATGAGAGTTAAGCTCTGTTGCATTTTGCCAGTGCTAAATTTCACTCTTAAGGAAAAATGCCAAGTAAAGACTTTGGCAGGGTAAATTAAGCAGTGTGGATAGTTCAGCATTCCTAAGGAAGAGCCATTCCTACCTTCTTGCCTCTAACCTCTGCTGTGGAGCAGGATGTGGTGTTCAGAGCCATCTGGGGTATCTTTGGGCAGGGTCTTTGTTCCAGGACCCACAGAATGTGAACGTGCTGTGCCACTGAGCCTGGGGGTGAAGTTCGTGTGCACTGTGAGGACAACTCTGTCCTGGTAGAAAGTGGGGTGTTGTCCCCAGAGGGCAACTTGGAAAGCATTTGTGGAGATTTTGAAGGTGTATCTGATTTAATAGACTGATGCATCCAACTGAGGAGTCTGTTGTAAGGCAGGAGTGTTATTCTGTGTGTTTCCTTCACGTTGGCATTGCTGCTCTCTGGGTGTCTTTCTCTGTAGGAGGGAAAAGACAAGATCCTTCCATTATTTCAGTAGGACAGAGGGACTTTTTGTCCTTCCAGGGCTGGAAGTGTGTTGGTGTGTGCTCTGGGGAGCTTCCCAAGGAAACATTGAGGTTTTGTAAAAACCTCAATATATAAAAGGTTCATAAAAACTGATGCAGGTTTTAAGGCCCTCAGCTTCATCTCAGCTTCTGACACAACCTAGGTCTGAATGTGCCTGGTCAAACAAGAAAGATGAACAAAACAAGCACATGCAGTATTTTTCTAGATATGCCAAGGAAGACCGTGGGAATCTAGTATCAGCCTGGATATTGTCCCCTTGGAGAATTCTTTCTGTCAATAGCTCTCAGTTACAGCCTTGATGATCACATGTGGGTACCAAAATCTTCCTCAGTGAGCCACCACATGGAAGCGTGTTTATTCTCCATGAGTATTTTAACTGCCCAGATTACACCTTTTGTGAGAGTGTTGTAATTGCTTAAGAAATGTGAAGATGCTTGTGAGGAGACACTTGTTGTGGCTCATACCCTTCCTTGCCTCGTGTAAGGAATGAGAGATCTGCATGCAACTCTAACTGTATTTGAATTATGGGAAAATAGAAATCCTTTCTATGTCCCTCTCTCACTCTGTCTGACACCCTCCTATTTAACAACTCCCATTATCTTCACTAGGAGGCAATTCATATGTCAGTGCTGGGATAATGGCTGGCTGTAAGGTAGTAGATAACATAATCTGCCTCTTGAAGTTCTACAGAAACTGTCCTTTCTATTTATTTTACTTGACCTGGAAAGAGCAAAGTGCTGCTAAGCCAGCAGGTTTGATTGATTGCAGGTATATATCTATACCCAGGAGTCTTGCCTATCAGTAAGTTACTTTCAAGTAAAGATGGGTTTGATTTGCAAGCTTTGTCCTTAATCTAAACCAATGTGTAATGGAAAGCTAAACCCCGAGTCATAAGCTGCTGTTATAAATAAAGGCAATCACTATGAAACAAAACAAGTTACTTGTTCAGATTATTTGTTACAATAAATTAAAATATAATAATGTGATAATGCTGTTCTTTAGATCCATTTAAACAGCTTCTATCATTCTCTGTCACTTGGTAAATTCATTCAATAGCAATTGATTTTAAGAAGGAGAAAAATATGTATTATTCTTGTGGAAGTCACTCTCCCACACATTCACAAGCAACATCTGTCTTTAAGAGCTATAACATGCCTGAGGCTGTGACAGCTCTGCTCTCTCAAGTGAGTATTTATCACTAACCTGGGGAACTTGATGATTTATAGAAATTTTTGAAGCATGACAATTATGAGACAGTTTGTAGTAGTCTTTAAATCGTGTGTGTTCATTCTGGTCATGGATTGAGCAGTGAGTGGTGTGTTTTTTGCTTTCATTTTGAGCCACCTAGTGGTAATATAAATGAGATAAGATTTCTGTGCTAAGAGCTGCGAACCTTTCTCAGCAACTAGTTTTAATTTAATGGGACTAAGCTTAGTAAAGTGAATCGAAACCTCAATATTTTGTCCCTTTTGCTAAACAATTTTTCATTAGAAATACAGTAAAATTTTCAATGCTGTGTAATAACAAGGAGTTAAAACATTCTGTCAGATTTTTCCTGTCAATGGGGTACTCCAGGACTCTGCTGAAATTGTTTCAGGCCACTTTTAACTCTGGGACCCTTTCTGGTGAGTTTTCAACTCACCAGGTGCTCAAGAGATGCTTGGCAGATGTGGCAGAAGGGTGCATTTAGTGCCTCCCCTTGGGCCATTCCACTTGCTGGCCCTTAGCCAGAGCTGGTTTGAGAGGATTCCCCAAAACATTCTTTGATTGGAGTCAGGATTATAAATGGAAACCCCCGGCTCTGATCCTGAGCTTGGCCTTGTGTCTTCAGCAGTAGCTGAAGCTGCTAGCTTTCATTCTCCAGAGCACTTTTATCTAATGTATCCTAATATTAAAATCTGAATTTAAAAATAGCATTTTCCAAAAATGAACAATTTGTCCAAATATTAACCGCATAGCTGAACTAGAATTAGCAGGCAGAATTATACATTCATATATCCATGACAGAGCTGCATTTTCTAGGCCTGTTGTCTGAATGATAATCAATCACATGTCCTTTAGCACTCAAAGAACCAAAGTTAATTACAGACCTGCTCAGTGGCCTATGAGATACACTCAGCACCTCAGATATACTGTAGCTAATTTTAGGGTTTCCTAAATGGGAACTGTAGATCAAAGTATCTTTCATTTTGTCTGTGTGCTCATATAATGGTCTCAAGAGCATCCAGATCACTAAATCCTTATTGCTAATCTTTCAGGTTAGAAACCAGTCACCTTTCTTTTCTGTGCTGAGTTCTTGAAGCCTTTCTAGTCTTTGGCTGTTCTCTGATGCCATGTTGCCTACATTTTCCTTGGTTTTCAAATATCACTCTGTTCCCTAAATGGAACTTCCAGATGCTCATACCATGTAACATTCCAGAAAAAACCCTAAATATTACATCATATGTTCTCAACTGTATTACTGAAATATGCTTTCAGAGCAATCTTAAAAAGTAAATAAAATAGTTCATCCTCTGTTTTTAAGATACAATCTAGAAAAGCAGAGCTATTCTTTACAGAGAAGAAAAAAAATTAAATATTATATCTTTAGTGCTTCCTAAAGTCTAAGAGGTTCAAATAATCCCCCAAGCATTAGCAAAGAGAATATGCTTTGCCTTCCCCAGAGGAAAGTTAGACATCTCCATCCATTTAGCATTTTTAATTTGTGTGATACCTCAAGAGTCTGGTATGTCATGTTTCTATTTAATTTCCCCCTAAACTGGGTACAGGAAGCACCAGGCCTATTAAGCTGAAAGACAGTTACTGGCAGAGTATGGAGACAGGTGTTTGTTAATTCTTGTTCCTTCCGAAAAACATGTAGAAAGGATTAGAAGAATTCCTTGTAAAGCAGGAGAGGAAGGAAATGTCAGCTGGGGCAGGGAAACCACAGGAACAGGCCAGATGGGAACAGAAATTCAGCCAGATGTTTGTTATCATGCTGAATGCAGCAAAGCCAGACACAGGTCGAGGATGCGCCTGGACAAGGAGAGGGATTTTCTCTCTTCTGTTGAAGGGCTGTGTCCAGAAAAAGATGTGTCATTTCCAGATTGCTGCCTGTGTGGTCTGAAAAGAAGCTCGGTGCTTACGGTGCTGCCTGTTCTCGGGGTCAGAGGGAGACAGCTGGGCTCCAGCTGCCGGCTCCGCAACAAGGAGCGCGGAGGCAGTGCTGGCACGGCGGCTGGCAGTGCGGGCACTGCCCGGGGCTGTCCTCGGACACTGCCCCGGGGCGGGGCTGTCCTCGGACACTGCCCCGGGGCTGGGCTGGCCTCGGGCACTGCCCCGGGGCTGGGCTGGCCTCGGGCACTGCCCGGGGCTGGCCTCGGGCACTGCCCGGGGCTGGGCTGTCCTCGGGCACTGCCCCGGGGCTGGGCTGTTCTCGGGCACTGCCCCGGGCTGGCCTCGGGCACTGCCCGGGGCTGGGCTGTTCTCGGGCACTGCCCCGGGCTGGCCTCGGGCACTGCCCGGGGCTGGCCTCGGGCACTGCCCGGGGCTGTCCTCGGACACTGCCCGGGGCTGGGCTGTCCTCGGGCACTGCCCCGGGGCTGGGCTGTTCTCGGGCACTGCCCCGGGCTGGCCTCGGGCACTGCCCCGGGGCTGTCCTCGGACACTGCCCGGGGCTGGGCTGTCCTCGGGCACTGCCCCGGGGCTGGGCTGTCCTCGGACACTGCCCGGGGCTGGGCTGTCCTCGGGCACTGCCCCGGGGCTGGGCTGGCCTCGGGCACTGCCCGGGGCTGTCCTCGGGCACTGCCCCGGGGCTGGGCTGTCCTCGGACACTGCCCCGGGGCTGGGCTGTCCTCGGGCACTGCCCCGGGGCTGGGCTGTCCTCAGACACTGCTCCGAGCACTGGGGAGGAGGCAGGCGGCTGCCACGGCCCGGGTGCGCAGCGCTGTGCCCGGGGCTGTGGGGGCACAGCCGCCCCTGGGTGCGGTGTCAGCCCCGACCCGCCGCTCCCGGGAGCGCCTCTGGCTGTGCAGGGAGGATGAGCCACAGGGGAGAGCTGGGCATGAGGATTGACACCCCAACTGCTCCCCTGAAGGAGCTGTGGAGACCACACCCTGTGCCAGGCCATGTGGAAATACCGACTGCAAAATACCAAACCCCATATTTCTGGCGGTTAGACATGGAGAGGAATTTAGGAATGTTTTCAGACAAAAATCAAAAGAATACATAGGCTGTCTAAATGAGTGAAGATAAGTTTCATTGATTTTCAGTGCTTGTAAGACAGGGCAGTAGTTCCTTAAAACAGGACTTTATCTCCTGACAGGGTTGGTTTTCTCACAGGAGATGGGAATTCCTCAGTAGACCTCAGGGGCAGGCAGTGGGGTTGAAACACACTGCCTCCCTGGAAAGGATGTTGTGGAGTTTGCAGCCATCACAGGTCTCAAGGCAGAGCAATGTCAGTGGTGGTTCCATCTGGCACAACTTTGGGCTAAACTCTGCCCTTTTCTGACCACAGAAGGTGAGGGTGTCTGTGTAGAGATGTGTGCAATGAACTTAGGCAGTTACCATTGCAGAGGAAAGTAAGTTGGGAGGAAAGACAATCTGTCCTCTGGCCTTGCACACACCATAGATACCCATGCAGGGGACCCTGTGCAAGAACATTTGTTGGGGACCTCCTGGTTTCTTTCAAGGCACTTCCCCAGGCAGTGGTTTTAGATAAGCCCTGCCCAGTGGATATGTACCAAAACGAGTGGAGCTTTACATCTCTTCTCCAGTCACCTCCCCCTGCTGTCCGGGTGTCCGTGGTTGGCCTGGAGGCAGCAGTGTGGTCTGGTGCACAGGCTGGCACAGGTGCTGGGAGAGCCCTGGCACGACAGGGCATGAGGAGATCCACGTAGGATCCACACTGACACTGCCAGCAGGTCCTGGAAAACTTTCTAGGCTGCCTTCCCTGTATCTCCGTGGACACAGGGAGAGCTGTATCCACAGTTTTGGTGGCACCTCACTGCAGGCCATGTTTTGGGCTCCCATTAAGCAGCTGAGGGGCATAAAAAAACAAGGTTAGAAAGGAGGAATAGTTGGAATATCAGAACAGAAAGTGCTAGACAGGGTCTGCCTGCTCAAGAAAACAGTGTGCTAGTGTAGCAAAGGACAGACTGTCTGAGATAAAGCCACTGAATTGACAAATCTGCTGGTCTGCAGAGATCAGCGTGCTGTTTAGCTGTGCTATTCCACCACAAAGCCTGTCTTGTGGCAGAGCTGATGTTGCTGTGCCAGTCTGATGCAGGGAACAGTTTCTGGACTTGTGCTGGTAACTGCAGGACATTGCCCCTGGCTTTGTCATCTTTGTCATTTCAGCAATTCCTCAGGCCCATGTGCATGTGCAGGGCACAGAAAGGTAATTTCCACCTTGGGGGCCCATGAAATTTGTCATGCAGCATGCAGGTGTGCTCAGAACTTTTAGATGCAACATAACTGCTGGACTGTAGCCAACAAGTAACTTCCATTTGGTCATGAAGAGAGCTGCAAAACCCCTTCAAATGTGTCTAGACAAGGAATAAAGTTTGAAGTTATTCCTGCTGAAGACTTCTACAGACTCACAGGTATATATGTATTTATCAATCCAAAAATAACTTTGGATGACAGTACATTGCTCAGAGCTCATGTTCAATCAGTTATACACAATGTTGCCTGCAGAGCAATTATTTTCCTGAGAATACTAATGCATAATACAAGCCACCATTCTTATTTTTAGGTGTATAATTTTGCTTTGGCCATTTTCAGAATGTGTGTTGCCTAGTACCACCTGCTTTATAAATTGATCCACCTCTCTCACTCTGCATTACTGACATGTCCCCATTCTTTACCACTCACTGATTTCTCTCAGCTTCAGGATAAACTTTACATTTTCTTCCTGATTACTGATAGTGTATAGCAGTTTCTTGACAAGAGGGAAGGAGCTGTCATGACAGGTCCTTGTTTATTAACTGCAGCAGCCAACAGCCCACATCACTGCAGAGAGGCTGCCTGGCCTTCCCAGCACTGTTACAGCAGCAATACCCACTGTAACCCTTTTCTTCTCACCCACTTTAATTTCCCTGCAAAACATTGATAATGATGTTTTCAATTCCCAGTCACGTTCTCAGCAAAGTGATTAAGCTTAAAAAAAAAAGGAATTGCAATTGTTTAAAGAGGGATTGATTTCCTAAGAAAGAGTCTACACTTTTCTGAACTGCATCTGAAGAACAAAGAGGAAGAAACAAAATAATGTGCAGCTAGTTAAGAAAGGGCTTTCGGACTTTATTTTGTTGAGAAATGTTTTAATGTTGCTAGTCATGGTTAGACAATAGGGGCATGACCTGAACATCCTAGAAAAATACCAGCTGCTCTGCAAGAAAAAAATTACAAACATATGGTGCAACCAGTATCACTGAAGCATTTAACTTGACAAATTTCACATAAGTTAATTCCGGTGGTAATGTAGTTTCTTCCGGGAACGTTTATTTATTTGCACACTGTTTTCCTAAGTGAGTTACATACAGGCTTTTTCACTAAGGTTCACTGTCTCCAGGGAATGTCAATCAATTTAATGTTGCTCAGAGTGGTCTCCAAATGCAGTGCTCCAACTGTTTTTGGAACAGCACAGTTGTGTCTCTCTTCAACCCAGCCCTCCCTCTGCTATTCACTGTCTCGCTTTCCAGACTACACCACAATCTTACTGACTTTCAGAAAGAACTACCTCCACGCCTAAACATTTTTGTTTGTTTATTTGACTGTTTTCTTCTCTGGGATATACTTATTTCCCTTAAATCAGCCTTCTACTTCATTCTCCAGAAAGCTATCTTGAGTTGGCTTTGACATTGTCTGCCTTTCTCTCAACTCTTCCTGATGGGCTGTGAGTTGCTCTACCCAGACCTGTGCCAGCTGTTGCTCTCTTGAAATCTTTAACCATATGCAGATCACCACATGACCTGACTATTGCAATTTTCTTTTCTGGTTCTCCTAAATCATTGCTGTCTTAGCTCTGATATTTCTAGGATGCTGCAGCCAGGCTCTTCTTGGTCCTTGAACAATGCTACTTCAGGATTTTCCATGACTGTTGGTGTATTGATTTGACCAATATATAAAATTAGATAAATTTTTGGGGCTTTCCTATTTTCTACTGTAGATTTGTGGCTGTATCTGTTGATGCAACCTGTACAAATTTAGTCACCAAGTACTTACTGAACTGGGAACTAAGCTGGATTTATGCTGCACCGTTAGAGGTGACACTGTTCCCTCCAGGTCTAGAGGACTTTACATTGCTCTGTTTCTTGTGATCTATCCTAGCTGAAGTTTCTTCTGTCCAACCACCTCCATCAGCACAGTTCCCTTCTTCTGGGAACAAAGCCTGCCTCACAAACCAATCTGCTTCTGTCCCTGCTTGTACATGTTACACGGTCACCTGCATGAGAAACTGTTTTTTTAAGTTTGATACATAGTTCTCTGCGTATCTGCCCAGCAGTGGGGGACATCTGCACTCCTCTGTAGAGGGACATGTTGACTGCCTTCTGTTTTTCTGAAGTCAGTAATTTAGATACTGAATCCATCTATAACTCTGATTATTTTTTGGCTTATCTCCTTTCAAAATTTCATTTTCAATATAGAAGGATATTTTATATTTCTTTACTGCCAAACATATTATTAAGTTACATAAAAATGAGACAAACTGGAGGACTATGGGTAAGAAAGATTGCATAGATCCATAATTGTGTCTATACATAAAAATATGCCGTATAAGAGAAAGAGCAGAAGTATTAGAGGAGAAGTTTCTTCATGGCTGCTTTTTTATATTAGATAGTACAAAACTAGGCCATGGGGAGAAAACACAAGAAATGTATGAGGGGAATGGGAGACTGGGCAGGTGAGGCAAAGATGTGAGGAACAGTGGTCCAGAGAAGGCTGGATGGTGACTTTAAATTCTCCTTGGGCTTGCACAACCCCTGTGCAGGTCTACGTGTGATGGTGAGGAGAGGTGGTAGCCAGCCTGAGCTGGGGTGTGATGCTGGCACTGGGCTGTTACAGCCTCTAGGGTTCCTAAATAAAAACAAGAAGTTTAGCCAGCAACTACCATAAGCCTCCCTTAATCTCAAACTGTTTCTTTCAGCATATGGAGTGCATTAAAAGAGTATAAAACCATTCTCAGTGGAGGTTTACTGTGTATTATACAAAAATTGAATTGTTGTAATAGTGAGTGCAGTTGAGTACCACCTCTAAAGATGTGGCATAAATCTGAGTTTTAGTGCCCCATGTAGCAAACACTTAGAGGGTAACATTGCACAGTCTGCACAAACAACGTTATGGAGCAGAGCCTCTCTTCTAAAACAAACACACTGCCACCAATCTCCATTAGAAAATAGCAAGGCGACACCAATTTAGCAAAAATATGTATTAAACAAAGCAAACCATTATTATACATATAAATCTAAGCTGTTGTGAGATGTTGTCTCAGCTACAGCAGCATCATAAAATGATCCTAATAGCCTATACAGCCATTTAGCTTGATTTAAAAATACTCATTCCTTTGACATATATGAGAGTGGTATACTGGTACTGTAATTACCTTAATCTGGCAATTGCTGTAAATAATTCTCTTTTTCAAGGATTTGAAGATGCTCTGAGTAGTTCCTCTACTTTGTTCTTACTATAGCATCATCCCAGTTGTTCAAGGTAATTTTTTACAATTTAGATGTGCCCAGTGAATCTGTGACACAAATGAATTTATTCTATGTAAATTAGTAACTGTGACCAGAAAGAGGAGAACTAGGAAAATAAAGACCGAGCATATGATTGTGTCATACCTTATGTAGCATCTAAGTATATATTTTTTGGTTTTCCAAATTTTATGACATTTTCCCACATTAAAAGAAGTACAAGGTATCCTGATTATTATTATTTTCGGTCATATGCTTGTGATTTCTGGTAGAAAAATATGAACAAAAACAACTTATTTGATAGACAAAAGATATATAAAGGAAAATATTTTTCTTAAAAGTCTGATGAATGAAAAGACAAAATATTACTGAATGGAAGAAAAAATATTGACACACCTAACTTTTTTTAATCCAGCAATAATTAAAAATTTCATTAATGGAATAATGAGATAAATAAAAAATGCCACAAGGTATACCTGCTTTAATATAATGAAGAATCTTGCCATTACATATCTGCAACATTAGAAACACTGCACATTGTGTATATATGTGATGATTCTGCAGGCTATGAAAACAGTGACTCCTCTGTCATTTAGAATCCATAAACCGTAAAAACTAAGTCTTTCTCATTTCACTGGTGAGAAGTAATATTCAGTAGTTCAGTATTTCAATACCTGAAGTTGTGACCCATTGAAAAAAAATTAGAGGAACATTAGAGGGGATGAGTTCATGAAGAAGTGCCCAAATGAATGAATGAATGAATGAATTCAGAGCTCCCACAAACAAAGGAATCTCCCAAGTATAGACCTGAGTCATGGGTAGGAGGATCCAATCTACAAAGATAAAAGTGAACATCACAATTCTTTGCAATTATGACAATGATTTGAGCAGATATTAGAAATCCTAGAAAGCATTATAAGAAATAATCCTTGCTACTATAAGGTTGTCACCATTCTGGAGCCATATGACACAGCACTACAAACTAGGTTCTTCTATTCTAATACCTGTAAGAAATTTCTGAGGATGCTCAATCTGAACCAGCTTCTAGGAGCTTAATTAGAACTAGGCAAATCTGAGAAAAATCAGCCACTGGAATTTTTTCTCTTCTAAGACAAAACGTATGTTTAATAAAATCCCCACCAAGCATGGGGAAGGTTGAATTGGAAGTTGATTGCAGTGTTGTATAAAAGCTGTGTCTGAGTGTGCCCAGGATGGTGCCTGGACCCAGAGGGCAGCTGACCCACCTCTACTAAATTCCCTCAGGCCTTGGGGTAGGTGGCACATCTGATGGGAAGGAACCCAGGCTGTGCTAGCTCCCAGCATGTGTCTAGGAGTGGTTTGAGAGAGCAGGGGGTGGAACAGGCCACCCTGTGTTGGAGGCAGCTCTGACAGCTCCAGTGCCTAAGGATGCTCCTTTGGACTGTTTAATTTGCTACTGTTGGCACAACGAGAGAGACAGTCCTAAAATAATGATTCTGAGGATGTGTGTGTATGAGAGCTGTACCACAGTCAAAGTCTTACATTTGTATTTTCTTTCTAAGCATGTGTATTTAAATCCTGCCATCATTCCCTTGAACCACAAGGTTCCCCAAGAACCCGGTCCTGCAGGTGGGGGAGTGAATCTCTGGAGAGCAACTAAGTGAGCAAGTACTCGTGGTGAACAAAAAGCAAGTGTCAGCAGGATTGATATCCACATTAATACCTCTGCTCCTGCCCTCAGCCTGCCTGCCTGGCACTGCTGCTGTGTGCCTGCCTCAGCTTACCTTGCTGCTGCTGCCGCCTTCCCCACAGCCCCAGGGCCTCTCTGAGCAGGGAGTTGGACCTCGCACCACCCAAGCTCTCTCTCTACCTGGCTCCTGCTCTCCTGAGCTTCCAGTTCCTCCTCTGTCAACAGCTGGTCACATCCTCTTTTTGCTGCAGACTGCTTTTCCCTCTAGCTCAGGCCCATTCCATTTGGGCAGCCACTATGTTTTTCGCCTCCAGCATCAAGCCTCAGCTTTCCCAGGAAACTGGTTCCTCTCTTTTTCCTTTCTGTGGCCTTTGAGCAATCTCTGCTTCAGCACCAGGCCCAGAACACCCATGAAAGACAAATGTGCCTTGGCTGGGTGTCCTGGAGGCTGTGAGTCATGCTGAGGGGACAGTGCCCTCCCAGTCACTGGAGCAGTTTGAGCAAGATCAGAGAAAAGTGAATTCTTGGAAACTGTGCTGTGAGAATAGAAGTCTCCACCCAACAAGAACAAACTGCATTCTTCTTCCCAGAAATTAAAAAAACCCAGCAGGAACTGGTGAGATTTATCACAGGGCAGAAAAAATGCAGCTCAGAAGCAGAAACCAGTGTCAAAACATGGCTGCACTGGATTTGTCTTGTCTGCCATCAGAAATTTTAATGCTGGTAAAATAACAGATTTCTCCAAGTCTTGCATCATGAAATAATAGAAACATTTAGGCAGCAACACTGAAACCAGACAGTCCCAGTAACAATTACTGCCTGAAGCAAAAACCCAGCTCAGAAATATCTTAACTGTATAGACATGAACTAGAAGAAACCAAAAAATAGGATATATTGACCTGCCAGCCCCACTTTTCACACCAAACCATGCTCTCAATGTAGGTAATATGAATTACCAGGGCCAGCCCAGTTTGACACCTCGTGGCTCAATGCTATGTTTGAAATGTTTATGCAAATGATTGGTACTCACATGATAAAGTTATCTTGGTTTTTTTTTTTGGCTGATTCTCCCATATCAATACTGTCACATAGCCTAAAGCAATTGAAATGATTGACTAGCAAAATGTGCTAATAACGTTGATTATCTTCATTTATTTGCATATAATTCTTTGCTATTTTCTCTGCAGTAATTAGGACTGAGGCACATTGCTGACATGGCTTTTTAAAACAAGAATGTGTTAAGTAATATTCAAACCTGTTTTGTGATTTCCAGCTGATGTTTTCAATAAAGAAAAATCACCTTGAGGAAAGATATTTCTGAAATGAATATGTATTTCTAAATTTTTAAGCAATCATTAGAGGGATTTTGCTATCAATGCTATCTTCAAAATCCAGAAGATGTTTCTCTTGAGGCTACATCTCAGTCAAGATAGATCACCGTTGCCAGTCAGGTAGGAGTTGTTGCCTGGGAAATATGGAAATGACCCAATGTTCTGCACTAAAAGCCCCAAACTGGTTAGAAGAAAATACTGGCAGAAGGAAATGCACTCCTTTTGTATCCCAAAAATTATATTTCAGTTTGCCATTCCACTAGTGACATTTAAGTAAATCCACTGAAGTTGATAAATTTCTTACTAATTATACATATTGCATTTTGGTCAGCAATTCTTCCTACCAAATCTTTGATCCTTTTTGGGGGCTACTTATAAAGTATTTAAATACTTTTTTCTTTCCTGTCACCATCTTAAATTGCATCTATACTGTGCATTACTGGGTACTAGGCACTGAAATATTTTACAGAGATAGCCTGGATGTTAGAGGCTATTCTTATCTCTTACTAACATCAGGTTAGAATACAATTCACAGCCTGGTTTTATGCCTGTGTCCCTGCAAGACAAAAGAATAAAAGTCAAGGTCAAAAATCCACGTCCTGAAAATCATGACTGGGCAAATGTAAACTTTCCTGAGTGCTTTGCCAGCCACATGACAATTTTAAATAGAAGAAAGTGAACAGGTGAAGAAAGCCATCAAAGTCAGCATTAATGCTGCTGCCTAAACAGTTTAGCTGTCTTTGCTCCATTTCTTCCACAGCTATTGCTGACTGTGACTACAGATAAGCTGAACAAGGATGGAGGTCACCAAAACAAGAAATGCCTTAATAATTAAGGGCTCAATACATTTCACAAATGCACCTTCTTCTGTATCTGCTCCCAAGCAGCTGTGGATCTGTGATATCTTGTAAAAATAAATTAAGAAGCCTGAAAGGCTCTGTTCATAATCTAAATGTGGAACTGAGGATGCAGAATGAGGATGAAACTACTAATTACTCTCTCCAGGCTCACACTTGCAATATAATCAAATCTGTCTACTGGGGCGATCAGCACTTAATCAATTGAAGTGTGATATAACCTTGCACTTTGTGCTAACATGAAGCTAGAACTAAAAAAAGCCCTGTCATTGTTACAAGTGTATTTTAAAGGCAGAGAATTAGCAGGCTTTGCTCTCCAAAATAAGCCTTTTGACATATAATTACCTATAGCAGGCTGCACACATTTGTTAAGGTCTGTGCAGAGCTACCAGCTGAGCCTGCTGATGCCAGCAAGCCCTTCCTCTTCTGCCCTGAGAATGGTTTGCTATAGGAATAGCTTGTGCCAGCACACTTCTCTGTTGGTAAGTGCTCTTCTTGTGTTAATGCAAGATGACTTATTAAGTAAAGAGGTGAAGCATTTTGTATTTTCCACGTTGTTGTATTGTATAGCCTGAAGAAAATGTTAATCGTGGAAAAGTTGTAGTAGGCTTTTTCATTTGTTTTTTTGTTTGTTTGTTTTGGTTTTTTTTTTTTTTTTAGTTTTTGTTAATTTTTGCATTTTTGTTTCATTTTTGATTTGGTTTTGTTTTACTTTGTTTTGTTATCTCTCTCCCCCCCCTTTTTAACAGAGGCTATCCTTATAGCTGAAAATCTCTGTACAGTATCAGCAGTCACTTAAACACTGTGTTTGGGCAGCTAGCAAAATTTTGTGGATATGTATTTAAATCTCAGGGGAGCTTCTCTGCTTGTCATATCAGTAGCTGGCAGCTCAAGAGGTAGGTTTTCCACACAGATTCATTTGTCCTTTAATTTCAGGAAAGTGAAATAACATCTGTCTGGTTTTTTATGACCTCTACTTCCGAATTAAACAGAGAAATACAAGGACATGACAAAGAGAAAGATCTCAGCTTTCTGAATCTGTAACACTTCAGCTAGGCAGTAGAGTGAAGATTCTGTGTCAGCTCTTGTTAATTCAGATATGCTTTTGCTGCCCTCACAACTGATTTTCCTAGTCAGTGTCAATTTGTGGGCATGGAGAGCAACACTGTGGAAAGGGACCTGGGGGTCCTGGTCCATGGCAAGTTGAACCTGAGCCAGCAGTGCCCTGGCAGCCAGGAGAGCCAACCCTGTCCTGGGGACATCAGGCACAGCCCAGCAAGGCAGGGGATTGTCCCCTCTGCTCTGCTCTGCTCTGCACTGGGGTGGCCTCACCTCGAGTGCTGGGGCCAGTTCTGGGAGCTACAATATAAGAAATACTTTAAACCATTAAAAACCATCCAAAGGAGGACCATGAGCATAGTAAAGGATCTGGAGGGGAAGCTGTATGGGGAAAGGATGAGGTCAATTGTTTTTTTCAGCCTGGAGAAGAAGAGACTGAGGGGAGACCTCATTGTGGTCTTCAGCATCCTCACAAGGAGAAGAGGAGGGTCAAGCACTGATCTCTTCACTCTTGTGACCAGTGACAGAACTCAAGGAATGGCCTGAAGCTGAGTCAGGGGAGGCTTAGGTTGGATATCAGGAAAAGTTCTTCACCCAGAGTGTGGCTGAAAGTGAAACAGACTCCCCGGGGAGGTGGTCACAGCACCAAGCCTGGTGGAGTTCGAGAAAGGTTTGGACACTCTCTGGCACATGGTGTGGTTCTTGGGATTGTCCTGCACAAGGCCAGGAGTTGGACTCAATGGTCCTGATGGGTCCCTTCCAACTCAGCATATTCTATGATTCTATGGTTGTATGATTCTGTGATTCTGTGATTCTATGTTCCTTTCCATTTAGCATTTGAGATAGTTGAAATACTGACTAAAAACAATTTGGTTTTGTCTGTTTCATTTCTAAAAACTGTTTAGCTCCCACATATTGATTGGAAATGCTAAAACAAAGAAAAATATTGTTTATAACAATGCTCTGTTTTGAAATTTCTAAAACAAAGCTTAAAGATCATGCTCTCCCTAAAGAGAATGATAACGTGGCTGTTTTGCTCAAAGACTGAAAGGGACATCTGGGGCTCCTGGAGTTTTCCAGTGTATGAAATGCCTCCTGACCTCATTCTCACCAGTCCCAACTGCTCAAGACAACTGTGGTGTCAACAGCTTGTTTCCCTCTCCTGGGTACCTGACTTTTCTCCATTTTGTGTCCAGACTCCATCCTCCCTGGACATGACTCTTGTCTCGACAGACTCTGGAGAATAACTGACTTGAATGTTATTTGCATTTTAATGTTTGTTTAACACTCGTGTTGATTGTGTAATATTACATCTTTGGTTATACGCCTTGGGTTTTGGAGAGAGGAGGGAGGAGCTGATCTGGCTGTGTCATGGTGGAGAAATGAGTGCTCTGGCAGGAGGAGCAGCTCGGATTGAGCTGGCTGTACCATATTGGAGGCAAACACACTGGATGAGTTCTCTTCTGCTGTCCAGGCTGGGTTATCACTTGCAGCTGTGCAAAGCCAGAGCAAAAGCCCCTGTTCTTATGCTGTACCTTGCTCTGCTCTGCAGGAGTGTGCATTACTGCATATAATGCAAGTGGGAGCATTTGGCCTAATCACTGTTTATGCTGAAAACAAAATCTGTCAAGTGGTAAAGACAAAACATTGCTGAAAACTTCACATTTTCTGCTTCTGTTTATTGTGAAGGCTGCCTTACAAAGAAAGGAATCACAGAATAATCTAAGTTGGAAAAGACCTCTGAGAACATAAATTCCATCCTGTGACCTAACATTACCTTATCAGCTAAACCATGGCACTGAGTCAATTTTTAAGCACCTCCAGGGATGGTGACTCAAGCGCCTCCCTGGCAGCCCATTCGAACACCGAGCCACTCCTTTTATGAAGAATTTTTTTTTAATATCTAGCCTAAACTTCCTGGTGCAGCTTGAGGCTGTGTCCTCTTGTCCTGTCACTGGTCTCCTGGGAGAAGAGGCTGACCCCCTCCTGGCTACAACCACCTTTCAGTTGGCTGTAGAGAGTGATAAGGAAGACCAAATTTATGCTACTACAGAAATGACCAAACTACATTTCTCCTTTCTACATTCAACACAGCTTGTGCTCTCAGAAAAATATCCTACCAGTAGGCAAATATGAACAAAAAGACATGATAATTTTGCTCATTCCTGTTTTGTCCTATCATCTTCTGTCAATATCCAGACAAGTGAAACAACCTTTATAATAATAAAAATAATAATAATAATAATAAAGGTAAAACAAACCCCCAAACAATTTCCTGTGTACTTCCTTCTATGGAACAGGAGGACATTAAGAATATCAGACTTATGAAAATGTCCAAACTCAATCAAGTGTTCATTAGCATTCTGGGGAATCACTTTAATTAAAGAAAAACTCTTATTTTGTCTGCATCACTAGGGAAATGCAGACTAAAATTGAAATGTAAATGTGGTTGTATTTTAGAATGATTTAATGTGACAATCTTTCTATTTGCAAATGGCTCAGCAAAGGGATACAGTTTAACATCAAGCCACGGAATAAAATGCAAGTTCAAAATCATGTCAGAACAATTTGCAGGATGTTTTAAAATTATCTGGAAAAGAACACATGGAGATTTCTTCCATTATTTCATCTTTTCTTTGAGACTTTATACGCTGCCAGTTCTGAGCCATGAGTTGTTTGCATTCTGAAATTCCAGTTTGGGAAGTTTACTAAGATACTAGCAAGAAGCTCTAGCAAAATTTCCCTTCATTTCCAAGCCACTTCAGTGTCTTTTCCCACTGATGGCATAAATGGGCTGAACATTTTCAGCTGCATCTCAGGTAAAACCAATGAAAATCAAGCCCTTAAGGCTCTGATTTTCAGAGTGCTCAACACTAACTGTAGCTGAAGGTAATTGGAGCTGCTGTGGAACTGAAAACGTGAAACAATGCTCTCTTTGAGAGGAGGATGGTTCTTGGATTGTCAAACTTGCCTGGAGGTGTGAGGTAGGATGACTTTGCACATACTGTCTGAAGTAGGGCTATGCTTTAAATTCTGTCTGCAATCTGGTCGATCACAATTTAATGGGCTGTTCCTCTACTCTGTGCAATTAAGGTCAAGAAAGCACTCTAGATATTCTGTAAGTAGGTACAGTAAATACCCAGTAAATAGGCACAGAGGTTCTGCCCAGCCTGAGGAGTTTCCCACTGGGGATTGGGTGGTGGGGAAGTGCTCCCTGCCCTGGAGAGAGAGCAGCCCGGTTGCTGTTCCCTCCTTGCTGGGGATGTGTGCACACACGTGGATGTCCCAGACCCTTGTGTGCACTGGGGTCCTGATCCTGTGGCACTGAACTCTTCCCAGCCAGCCCCCATTTTTCCACTGGCATGAACAGCAGTGCCTGCTCCATCACTGCACAGCAAAACAAAGCCAGGCACATTTCGTAGCTCTTAATTTCTTAGGTGAGGAAGACATTAAGAAGTGGTGTTCCCATGTGTCTCTCAGTCATTCATGCCTGTTACTATGAAAATGCTACAAAATCCCTGACCTGTTCTTAGGCTCTCCACCTCTGCCATTGATGTGTCCTTTCACAAACCCCTTGGCTGTTCCTCCCAGCTGCAACTCCAGAAACAAAACAGGACTCGCTGGCATCAATGCCATGAAATAGTGCCAGCCTGTATTGCTGAATTCAGTAGAAACAGAGCAAGGTTTGAACTCTGAACTCTGTAACTGGCAGTCTGTGGTTACTACAAAGTGATAACCCAAAACTTAAGCTCCCCTCTTGATATCTGATGTAGTTAAAATTGAGGAGTATGGTAGAACCACAGAATTGTTAAGGCTGGAAAAGACCTTTAGGATCATCAAGTAAGACCCTCTGTTAACCCAGCACCATCACCATATCCACCACTGAACTATGTCTTCAATGAACAAAATGAACTCCACTTGCACCAAAATCAGCATGCCAGGGTCAACATAACTGGCCATCTCCAGCAACCATGAAGACTTGATGGCATGCTACATTTAGACCTCCAGTTGAAGCAGTTCTCCTGTGTCAATTTGTTCACTTATTCCCTTCACAAGTGATCTTTCAACTTTCAAGTGTGAAACTATAAAGTGCCACTAAAAAAATGCCATCATTGTCATAGTCCAGTGGGGTTCTATGCTCACTGTTAGTCAGTGTAGCCCATACCAAATAGGTTTGCTGTACTAGAATAAAAAATAATAGTATTTTACTAACTGTGAATCTCAAAAGCTGGAGTGTATTGACTGAGCACATAAGAAAGTCTAAACTTGTACAGACAAAATATTAGTTTAGTCCATTATCTTCTCTCTGATAGCAGCCATCTGTTGATGCATTGGGAGGAGCACAAAGCCAGGGAAGCCATAAACCCTTTCCCAGCATAATATCTCAGATTCTGATGAACCATGACTCTTGGGCTACACATTTTGTCTCCATATTTAATAGACCTGTTGTGATTTTTTTTACTTATCCTTTTTTGACTCATCACTCTCTGAAGCCTGGGATACTGTGGTGAAAACCTATTGAAAGACTTTTCACAGCTGACTGTGTGTTTAATTTCTTTGTTTTGAATTTGCCATCTTTTGTCTTTCTTTGATACTTTCAGATTCTTGCACTAGAAAAGACAGTGAACACAAGATCCTTGTTTATGTTTGTGATTTCATAGACACACATAGTTTTTTACAGTCTTGTTCAGCCAGCTCTTTTCTTACTGAAAAAGCCTAATATATTTAATCACTTTAGATGCAGAAACCACTTGGTACCTTTGTCATCCTAATACTCCACTTCTTAACCCTTTTCAGATCTGCTATACACTATGGAGGTGGGTGGATCAGAACTGCTCACAGTATTCAGGGTGTCGTAGCCCCATATCTATGCAACATGGGATGAATGTTCTCTCTCTCCCTTCTCTTTTCCTTTCTTAATAATTCCTCATATTCAATTTGCTGCTTTTTTCTTTTTATTATTACTCCTGAGCATTAAGCTCTGACACTTTCAGAGGCTGTCTATTATATTTCCAATATCTTATTCCTGAATGCTAATTTAAAGACTGTCACTGTGTATATAAAGTTAAGATTGTTTTTCTTGTACATGCTACTTTACATTTATCTATTTTGAATTTCATCTGCCACTTAATCATCCAGTCAGTTTTTTCCTGAAGTTCTGTCTCTCTCTCTTTTTTTTTTCATGAGCTAAATTCTTATCAACAGAAAACAGAGCCATCTTACAATTCACTTCCTTTTCCAGGTAATTTAGAAGTGTGTTGAACAGGGCAGACTTATCACATACCCCAGTAAGACTCTACTGGTACCTTCTCTGCACTGAAGAAATTAATTGTTTATTCCTATTCCTATTCCTTGTTTTCTAAATCTTAACTCTTTACCTATCCCTCCAAGGAGTTCCTTTCCTACATTGTGGTAGGAAGAGTTTTTTGGTGAAGGACATTGTCAAATACTTTTCAGGAATTTTAGAGACTGAATCCCAATCAGTAAGTGCAGGAGAGGGTGGGAATTGCCTGTTCACAATCTCTTCTCCTACCTAAAGTAGAGGACATTGAAGGACGCTTCTAGAAGGCATTTTTAGAAAATAAAAAAAAAAGCAAAATGATTTTTCATGCAATGTGTAGTTATCTTTCAGAGTTCATTGCCACACAATGTGGACAGTATTTGTTATTTGTGGGTTCAGGGGACAGACTGGTCTAGTTCACAGATCACAAATCCATTACAGGTTACTAAATGTATAGAAATAAAGGCTGTCTAAAGCACTCATGGAAGTCAAAATGATTGGAAGCCCTAGGAGTCATTAATCAGGAACACCTTGTACATCTGTCCTGATTGTCTTCTCTTTCCTAGGCATTCACTTTTGGAGACAGGATTCTTAGCAAACCCAGCCTGGCCATTCCTCTGCCTTTTTGTGTCCACGTTCTTAACTGGGTGTATTATTGGATCCCTTCAGAGAATTCTGTCTAGTTTGCAAGGCATGACTGCCCTCTTTGAAAGTTCCTTCCCTGGGGTACTGCACTTTCCCAATATCCTATTATTTAAGTCCTATCTCTGCTCCTGATACAGCTGTCAAACTAGGAGGTGCTACGGTTCTACAGATACACATTGCAACTCATAAAAATTTGTCATCACATTTGCCATCCTCCATTCCTACAGTGCAATGACAGCTCTAATGCCTTGCAGCTTCCTTTAGTAGGTCAGCCTTTAAATCATCTGGACCTGACAATTTTTTACGTTAATTTTGACAATTTCTTCCATAGATTCTTCTAATGAACTCACTCTGAAGTACTTCCTTTGACATATCCCCTCTGATGCATGAAGAAAGGTTCCAGCCCAGATATTTCTCCAAACTCCTTCAAGGCTGTAAAAAATAATTTAATTTTCCTCCTCTGATTTATCTTCTCTGAAGGTTCCTTTTGTACTTTGATCAATTAATGGGCCTACAAACTCTATAGCTTCCTGCTCCTGATGTGTTTGAAGAAATGATTAATTATGAGGTTTTTAAGCCCTCTGAAAACTGCTCTTCAAACTCTTTTTTACTGGCCTGAAAAGAGGAACAAGGGAACTTTGCTGAAGGCTTTCATTTTGATCTATTTATTTTTGTAGTTGTACATCAGTAAAGAAAGAAAAATCCTTATTGATTTTCATAATCCTGAAAATACAAGGGTTTGCAACTGAACATACTTCTACTCCAAATTTCTTACTCTTTTGGTCCTACATACATATCTATAAGAACAGTTATACAGCATATTCTGATTTTTTTCTGTAAAAATATTTTTACATTTCCTCTGACACATTTTTGTATGCTAAATAACTAGATCCCTTTTTCTTTATAAGAGTGTCAAGTTGCTTCTGTAAAATGCACAAAAGTCATATTTTAGTCTTCTCCTTATTTAACTAGATGAAACTACTTGGATGGCTTTCCTCTCACCTGTTTAAACCTTATTTGTAGCTCACTTTATGCTCATGCCAGTTGGTTGCTCCGTTGTTCTTCTATAGACCCCTTTGCACTCCTATATTGGCTTCTGGCTGATATTTGCTGTTTAACTTTATGATTTGGTACTTGCCCAGTCCCCAGTCTGGGGGCTTGACTATTCCTAGTGTTATTAGTATCTCCTTTGTTTGTTTAAGCATTTCTATGTTGGTAACTTAACTGCTCTGCTCAACTTCTGGTATAGAGGCTGTTGTGAATTAAAATCATCTCCTGGCTCTTGTTCTGTGCTAGGGGTGTGTTGTGGTGGGGCATGCTTCTATTCTGCCTGCTGATGGCAACAATCCTCTCTTGTTGTGTAGCTTCATCTTTGTTCCTGTTGAGAGAAAGGTTCTATGTTCCTCTCCACCCTATCTGAAATGATCACATTCCCAGAAATCTTCTCTGTTCACACCTTTATTTCTGCTCCTTTCTGGTTACTCACAATGTAAGTAAATTCCCAGGACTTCCTATTTGCTTTTGGATATTCACAATCATTCAAATTTTGCTGAACTTGGTCTTGTTGAAACACTTGGTCTTGTTATCTACTTTGTTACTCCTGGCTTTGGAGGCTTATCTGGAGGTGCACAGAAACTGGGAGGAGGATTAAGGCAGTAGCAAAATATGGCTCTTCATGTTTCAGAGAAGGAACTTCACCTTTCAGTCCCAGGAACTTCACAGTGTCTCTGTCCCATATCTGTCTCATTGCCTGTTCATGGGCAGCCTGAAAAGTTGAGGCAATAGCAAACAAAATGGTCACTTTTTAGTCCTGTTGTGCTCTTTTTTTCACTCATGATTTTTCCTGATTGACAGCATCTGCCTTCTCACTAGATGATTATTACTCTTAGCTAATTCTCTGCTCCAACTATCTTTTGAAGTCAATGCATTCCATGAAATTCTCTTTCTTAAGTTAATATTATTAGAGATGTTGTGCACACCTAAACTATTTAATGACAAATTTTTGTTAAGTATAATATTTTCCTTCTCTGAAACCTTTCTTCTCAGCTACTTGCCTGTGTCTGATTTAATTTGTGATAATATCTCTCATTAACATTTTCTGACACTGACACTAATAATGCTCTATTTCTCATCTTTGGCAGTTGGACAGTAAAACAATCTTTGACATTAGCAGAAGCAAGGCATCTACCCTGTTGGGCACTTCTAAAATATTCTTTAGTGTTAGTTGCTCATATGTATCTAAGACTTTGGCCCCACCTTTCTAGAATTGGTCAATTCCATCTCTTCCTACCTTGTTTTATTTACCTCATTAGGGGAAAAATACATACTTTTTTTTAAAGAAGCAAATAATGTAGTACAATTTAAACACTTAATCTTCTTGGAAGTTAAACCACTGTGTATTTGCAATTAAAAAAACCCAAACCCAGAGTGTATTGGAATCTAAGCTTGGATCTGACTGTCAGATTGACATTTGGAACTTCTTCATAGCCACCAGCCATTGGGATTCTGCTGAACTTCAAGAGTCAAAATGTTTCTAAAAATAAATTTGGAGAAGTTTAGAAGTCTGCTTTGAAAGGTGTGATGACAGAACACACTGAAGAAGGACTAAATATACTGCTTTTACCCTTTCCTTCTAGTGCCCTTAGATGTGCTAAGCAGAGCTAGGCAGATCTGTGCTTCTATGAAATTGCAGGGGGCGATTCTGCCTGTACAACATTTCAAACGTGGTTCTGTATGGTCTGAGAATCTCTGCTGATGGCCTCTTAAGGGTGAGCATGTTTGCTCCTTGGCTTTTGTGGCTCTGGCTGTGGAGGTGTACTTTTGCTTTGCTCAGTTGGTAAACACAGAAATGCCTATTGCACAGCAAACAAAATGTCAGTCTGAAGGAATCAGCTTTAGTATTTATTCACTGAGTGTTGATTAAAAACTAAACCAAACTACTGTGAAACACGATCACCACCTCTACAAGACAAAGAGTTTCAAGGTTGGTTGCTTATCTGAAGCATAAGATGCACCACTGATCTCTGTCTCTCCAAGAGACACAGCCAATTTTCATCCTGCCTTGTTGTCCAGCCCCTCTTTTAGTGCCCCTTTCCCCTTTGGAAATACTTGTCTGGCTCCTGGAGCACCAGCTGTCAGAGTGGCTGGGTCTGGGCTGGGAGACATCTCCTCCCTCTGAGCCCTGCTCACCATAATGTTTTCTGACAGGGGAAGCTGGTCGTGGCTCCCTCTGCACTCACCCACACCACTCTGCTCAGCTGCACAGAGCATCCTGGGCAGTCATTTTCAGTTGATAAAAGTTAGCTAATTCCTACAACAGGAGCATTCTTGCACTGCAGATGGGCTTTCTTTTAATGCTTTGTTCTTCAGCATGTGTGAGGTGGCCCTGGGAGGACTGGGGTCCCATTAATCTGGTATCTGTACAAATCTTTAATGAGATGCTGTTCCCTGCTACACAGCTTGCAATCTACAAATGTCTTATGACGTGATGAAACCCAATCTACAGAATAGAAGCAAAGGGATTTAATTGAATGTCATATCCGCAAAAGCCAAAGGGCAAAATCCTGGCCTCACGGAGGTCACTGGCCCAGCTCCCATTTGCTTTAGCGGTGCCAGGCTTTCAACAAGAGTCTTTGCAGCATAAGTATTTGTATTCTGCTCACGTTGACCTATTTCAGGTCGAAATTCCCTTTAGCAGTGCTCACTAAGCCATAGGGCTTGCTGGTAAACCTTAACGTGCTTAGCCAATGCGAGCTGACAAGGGCATGACATCATTAGCCAAGTTTCACATCCCACTGACCTTGCCATCATGCCTTAATCCGCTGGGGTCTGTCATCCCTAATGGTTTGGTTTGACAGTGCTTTACTGCACTTGTTGTGTATTCACCTACTACATTCTGTTAAGAAAACGTGGATATACAGAAGCTGCTGTATGACTCTGATGGCATGTGAATTATTGCAAAGTTTAACACTTTACATTTGTTGGACTAGCGTATTGGCAGCTCTGGCTTGCTTTCTGATACCTGAGTGATGGATTTCTCAAGTCTGATATTATGTGAGTTGTGTCACACAGAAATTACCACATATTGAGAAAACTTGGTATTTCTCCTGAGAAGCTGATTTATTATGATTTCACATCTATCATGTTTGTCTTTCAAAATTTCACACCATTTTACAGGCATCATTATCCTGATTTATTTTAGAGAGCGTGAACCAAAGTTGCACACTGACAGGTCTGACCAGAAACCATTGTTTCACTGATTAGATCTCTCTGTGCTGGCAGAAGGAAGAGTGAGTGCCACATCTCCAGTCGAGAGCTGAAGTATTGCAGGACTCTTCTGCAGACCAAGCACACAAGCAGCTCACCTTCTGCTGGGAAAAGCAGTTCCATAAAATCCAGAGCATCCTGTGTACTCTTCTCTACATCCCACAGAAAAAATCAAAACAACAAAACCAAACAACACAACCTCTCCCCCAACACTTCAAACAACTAGAAAAGAGAAGAATCAACACCACCCAAGATAAATAATTTGGGCGGTTGGGGGAAAAGAGGGAGCATATGGACCTGTACCTCAGGCACTTCTATTTGAAACATCTTTCCACATTTCAGGTAATCTCTGGTCCTGCCTACCAAGCTGCATCCTGGGCAGGAGAGTGAGAATTTTACTGCATAAAAGATGAACTAAATTTTAGAGCTATTTTTTCTGAATTCCTTACATTATTTTCATTAAAATTTTGTCTTTGTTGGGGGGTTGTTGGAGAGTAAATGCGAGGGGTGAACTCAAAGTTCAGCACTCAGCCTGTACTCATTCCCAGTGTGGGTTAAGCTAAACACACAGGGACAATTTCACTATGGATTAAGAATGTCCTCCTGAAGAGTTAGTATGCAATAACTATTCCAGGCTATTTCCTCAGGTAGACAAGCCTAAACATCTGATAAATAGGCCTATTTCTTTTCCTCTTAAGCAATTAAGTACTTATTTTAGAAGGATAAAATGAATTATCACATAACTATTTCACTGCAATATGTCTTACTTAGTGCATTAATGTCAGAAAAAGTGAACTACTGTCCACAGATTGGAAAGAAAGGTATTAGTGTTTTGCATGTACAAACAGAGATATCTTTTGACCTTATTTTATTCTGGGTAAAGATTATGATGTATTGTTGTTTTTGCAACACTTCACATTTATTTCACAAAATAAATCACATAATGGACTGTCATTATAGCCCCAGTAGCGTGACAGGAAAAAAGAATTGGTAGAGCTACACTTCAGTGCACAGTGAAATAGCTAACAATTTGTTAAATATCCCATGAGTGGATTAAACAGGCATATGATCAGTTATGTGGCTGCCAAGCCACAGCAGGAGCCAATTAGAATTCACCAAAAATAATTTAGATGAAAACTGATGAATCTATCAAAACCTAATTAAATTTATGGAAAAAAGCAAACATCTTGTTGACAGATTATAGAACCAACAAGTTTCTCTGTAAACAGTCTACAAAGGATGGCCACTGAAAGTAGAGCTGCATTATTTGATCTTGTTTGAAGAGCACTGAGTTCTTTAACGTGTAATATTCTTCCTATTTAAGTTTCAGGTAAGTCAGTCAGATAAAAGTGAGTCAGCTGGCTTTACATGAAGAAGCACAAAGTCATTCAGCAAACTGTAACTATTGTTAATTATTTAATGGCTTGTCTTACGTGGAACACGTAAGAGTCTGTGGAGGGGGAGGGATTTGAATGGAGAAGAAAAATGCTGTAGACAGGGATCTAGGTCTTTCAAGGATCTGATTTTATATAATGAACTAGAAAATACACTGATAAATACAACTGTTAGAGCTCAAGCTCTTTAGTACTGAGATATTTTCTATGGTATAATGTTGGGGTAGAGGATGTTTTTTACTGAAATTCTGGGTATTAGGCCATCAAATGGTGAAGCAAGTGTGAGAATGAGCACTGAGCTACCAGCAACAAAACCCAGAAGGCAGAAAGGCAAGACATCTCTAAATCAGAGCTTTCAGCTGCAGTAAATAGATAATCTGCCTTTAGAACCAAAAAGACAGGGACGTGGATGGTTATTCTCCTTATAATCCTGCAAAGAATCAGCCAGAAACAGGGCTGCCCATCATCTTACTCCAGCAATGTCAGGATAGATATTTCTAAAATGTACCTTACACTCCAGTTGTTTCTCAGATATCTGCACTGCTCATTCTCCCATGAAACTGTTGTGCATTGTGAACTATAACCTGAGCTTTGTTTTCCCAGAAATTCAGTTTTCCCAGTGCACCAACGCTTTTGTGCTGTATGTGTTTTGTATGACTAATCAACACAACAAAGATATAGCTGAGTATTACTCAGGACAGAGATTTTTCCCCATGCTATTCAGAAATGAAGTTTTCAGCTGCCAACAGAAGAAAGGTGATATGTGTTTCTCCTTTGTGCCTGTGGTTTTTTGGTGGCTGCATGGCAAAGTGCCAGGACAAAATCTGATTCATCTCTCTTGAAATGGGGAAGTTAGCAATGACTTTCCTTTTCCCTTTTCCCCAAACTGAAGACAAGTGAAAGATCCAATCCTTAAATACAGGTAATAATATTCTTCCAGCTTGAAGAGTCTGAATATTTACAGAGTAGGTGTCTATGAAAATCAAAATGCAGAAGAGTATATGTTCTGTCATCACTGCTTGAATGTTAACGTTAGCCAGACTCTGGCATTACATAAAGATGTCTGAATTACTTTGTATAAAATATTCTTAGAGTCTAAGGAGACATTTTAAAGAGAATGTGTCTTAATGCATGGATCCATAACAAGAAGGTGTACTTGCTTTCTCTGGGAAAAAGAGCAGTCACATATGTCTCATTTTCTGATGTTTCTCACTTCTAGAATTAAAGTTATCCTTTGAAATGAGGCAAAAATATAATTGGACTCATTTCAATTCTTGAATTAACTTTAATTAAACTAGAGATAACCTAAAATGGAGGTAAAGAGGGAAATAAAGTGGAAAAAAAAGAAAACTGCAAATGAGAAGGAAAATTATTTATTCAATCAACTCTTCTACTCCCTCAAAGTCTTCTTAGCCTTCCTGATAGTTTGGGACTTTTTTGGGGGGGCAAGGTGAGATTTTCTGGAGGTTGGGTGGTTTTGCTTTTGGAGGCTTTTCTTGGTGGAATTGGGGTTTTTTGGGGGGAGGTGGGAGATGTTGGCTCATTTTGAGGGAGGAAGAGGGACAAAAGGCAAGAGAAGAATCTCACAGGGCCTTGAAAAGGGACAAAAAGATGCCGTGTTTTACTTGTTCTTGGTGATTTCTCTGGTACTCTCTGGGGAGGAGGAGACTTTTTACGTGTCTACCCCAGGCAGCACAATGTGTGTCAGCACAGAGGCTGCAGCAGTGCTGTAGAGGGTCACACAAATAGATTACACACCATGCAACTTCACACCACGCCTAAATAGCCATGATTGAGCTTCCCGTGGAAAACACCCAACAGACAAGCTGTGAACCTGTAACATTTTCTCAGCACTTAACAAGGCATCACCTTGAGCTAAAGAGGATTGCTACTCTTTTCCTCCTTCTTCAGACCAATCCCAAGCCATAAATAAGCCCCTTGCACTGGTGCAACGTGCTGCAATGAGCACTTCAAGGACCAGGAAAAAGATGCTTTGGCTTAGGACATGACAAAATGCAGGAGCTCAGTCTTTCACTAGGAATTTCCCGCTGGTGTTTTTCCTTTTTTTTTTTTTTTAATGACTGTTAGATAGCCAAGTCTAACAGAAGGTTAAGAGATTCTCTAAAAATGGGGCTATTTGGCCCTGAGCCTGAGACTCCAAATTCCTCTTGAACAATCATAGTCCCTGCTCCGCTCAGATGTAAAGGACAGCCTACTTCTCTGGAGGAAGGAATTAGATAAAGATTTGTTGTTATTATTTTAAGCCCCAAACTAATGTACTAAAATTTGCATTCCTTGATGTATTTTGAATTACTGAATGCATGAGACAGAAATTCCAGGTATTTACATTATCACAAATGGATTTTAACATATTTTTTTGCATAAAGGTCACATGACATGTTAGACATTAGGAGGAATTCTGTCACAGAAAGGCTAATTAAATGTTGGAATGGATTGACCAGGGAGGTGGCAGAGTCAGTGTACTGGAGGTGTTTAAGAAAAGACTGGACATGGCATAGTCCGGTTGACGTGGTGATGTTTGGTCAGACATTGGACCTGATGATTTCAGAGGTCTTTTCCAACCTGTGGATTGATTCTGTGATTCTGTAAATATTAAGTTCTGTGCCTCTAGTAGAAATATGCCCTTTCCATATCTGAGGGTTAATTTTCACGCTTTGCTCCTGAAGAATGCAGCTCAGGAGGAATGAAAGAAAACCCCTCTAGACTCTTAAAACATATATCACCTTTTTCTGCTGGGGCTGGTGCAGGCAGGTGAATAAGGGCTAAGCAGTAACTGAAATATATGCATGTCTTGTGGTAGATTTCATATAAGATGGTGCCAATATATCTCACATCTATCTCTCACCAAAATTTTTGATAGTCCTTGAAGACCTTTTTAATGTGCTCCTCCTATTTTTTGTAAGCAGAATACAAAAATATAAAAATAAGAGGACAAGTATTAAAAATCTGAAACCAAGTGAAAACAGTAAAAGTGAATGGGATGTCAGGAAGTGCAGGGAAATGGACTGAAGCTTGCCCAATTAATCCTCATTGAAATTGCAAGATTTCATTCCCTTTCCTGAAAGGAAATTCATCCTTTCAGAAGAGAGAATGATATCTTGAAATCAGAGAACAAAGTCTAACAAACGCTCTGGAAGAGCGATATAATCAATAAACTGCAGTTGAAAATAATTAGAAAATTTGGAAAGTGAGTGACTGTGACCAAATGCACTGAGATGAATTGAGGGGCAGTGAAAAAGCCCATCTTGCCAAAATTGCTCCAATTAAAATCCTAAATCCAGAGAAGAAATGTAAACAAAGAGAGAGGAGAAGAAACTGAAGAAAAGAAATGTTAAAAAGAAGAAAGGAAAAAGTCTGAAACCAAGTGAAAACAGTAAAAGTGAAGGGGGTGACAGGAAGTGCAGGGAAATGGACCAGAGATTGCCCAATTAATTAAGCTTGCCCAAAGGGTCTCAAAACAACACCACTGGACACTAATAATACGCAGCAGTTTCTTATTAAAAGAAGCTTTGTTATCTCTTTGGAGAAGTAAACAGAAGCAGCTTGGTGTATGCACTAGCCTTGATGTAGAAAATTTCAAAAAGTCTCTTTGATAGGGGCACTGGAATGTATTACAGAGTATCTGTAAATGAGATGGAAAGTTGATGGTTTTAACATCACTGGATATACTCCTGATAGGGAGCTTGATTTATACCAAATAACATCAATAAAACTAGAGTCATTGACTTCATTGGAAGGATGCTCAAACTATTTACTACTGGTTTTACATCTACAATTAATTTTTAACTGAATTTTCAGAGGTACTAAGTGCACTCCCATTACCCATTGATTTCAAGTAGTGTTTTGTGTGCAGGGCACTTCAAAAAAAAATGAGGCTGCCTTATCTACAAATTCAGTCAAATTGTTAATCCACACTGGAATTAATGGACTAAGGTAACAGAATCTGCAAATAAATTGGAAGCACTGAATAAGTGTGTCTCCTGATGGTTCTGGAGAGCAGCCTTATCTAACCAGCCCCATCCATTTTTTCACCTGCTCTGACAACAGGCTGCCAGGCGTGGGCTGCTCTGCATGGCAGCAGCCTTCTGCTTGGGCACTTTATGTCACACAAAAATACATTCAGTGCTTAAAATGAGCCTATTATTAATAAATACCAACACATCTCAGGGGTGCTATTCATCTTAGCACCATCCTCATAAAATCCTTTTTATTGTTTGTGTGATACATTCTCAAGATATTAACATTTTTATGTGACTGGAAAGGGAAGAAAATCCCTGAATTTCACTCTATGAACTCAAATCCAAAAGTGGCCAGTGCAGAAACTGTATAAAATTGGATAATCTGTTTACAGAAAGAGCTGGATGGGTAACGGAGTTGGCAAAGATGTTCAGCTTTTACATAATTGGCTCAGATACTTTCCAAACCCAGGGTCAGTGAGGCTTTACTGCCTGAGAGTTGCTTTGCAAAACCTGTGAAATAAACTGCACATTTATCATGAAAGGGACATTGCCCATTGTAGGAAAAATACCAACATGCATAACATTGCCTTGTATCATGGAAAAATTGTCGGGAATTAAATCAGAGGCAGCCAAACAACAAATGGAGTTTCAGGTACTTACAGAATCCTGGAAGATCTGGAGTCAGATGATGACTCCCTACCTCCCTACCTTAATGAACAGCCAACATTCAGACACCTGGATAAACAGCAATAATTAGCTGTTTTGTTGATGTATTAGAAAAAAATATATTTCAGCATTTTTAATTAACTTTGAGTTGGAATAAGTAATCTTTATTTTTAATACGATGGTCTCAACTTCCATTTCCAGCATCTCCAAATATTGCTGAATATTCTCTTAAAATGATTTTTGTCTAAATAATTTCTTAAAAGCTTTAAATTCCATGTTTTAAAGTATTCATGGACCTATTCTACTATAAATGGAGAAATTAGATGCATGCTTAACAAAGAAAGCTGAAAAGACATGAAGTTTAGAGTGAGACCCTATTTATTTTTCCTTGTGGTTTTAGTATATGAAGCCATAGAAGAGAAAAAAGCTAAACCTATGCTATATTAACAGATGTTAAATAAACTGCAAAGTAAGGATGGAGAACAAGTGAATAGAAGGAACAAGAAATCCACAAAATATAGCAGCTTGCCTGTTTGAGTTAAAATGAAACGTGTATAATTTCCCACAATATTGTGTGAGAGTAAAGAATTTGTTATTTTCTGTGCTTTTCTGTTCTTGATTTTCAGAGCTAAGTGCAGTAAAGACATACAAATTTTTGAGTTCTTATTGTTGTTTTGCTCCTATTACACAGATAAAGGAAGTAAACCCCTTTGAATATTGAATGTTCAGTTACAGGTCTTCCTGCTGGCCATTTGGAGTCCTTGTGGCTGTGAGGGAATTGCATGCCAGACCCAGGTAAGCCTGGCTGAAAGAGAGAGTTCAGCAGGGAAGGCTCAGGTATGGGGAACGCTCTCTGTTTGAGTGCTCGTAAGCTACAGGGTCATTTTCCTGTTGCTTGTGCTGTTTCTGTCCTATACAGGCTGGATTTCACTTAGCTGCATGTCCCATAGAGTAAGGAATAACCTTCCTGCACCCAGTGCTCCCAGTGGCACAAGGATGGCCAGGGCTTTAGTTTCTACCAAAATGTGTGATGACAGTAATGAAAAAGTGAAGCTGTCCTGTCACCTGGAGCAATCTGGTGTTGAAGCTATGACACCAGTGTTATCTGTTAGGCACAGATCATTTTGATAGCAGTTATCACATGGATATAACCATTGCCTCCCTCCCTCTCACCTGCCTCATAGCTTTAACAAAAGCTGTCTGTATGTATGAAAGTTTGTGCTGAGAAGGTCCTGCTTAGTCATGCTGTAATGACCAAGAGTAATGACTGCCAGATCTGGGTGTGGAGGGACTCTGTGCTGGAGCAAGGGTTTGGCTTGCTGGCATTTATCTTCAGAATATGTAGCAGATCTTTGATAGATAGATCTGTGAGAGAATGCAATTAAATTTATCAGGTTCCAAAACACAGAGGAAATCTAATGCTTCCACAATTTTCAGTAGTTGCACAAGGGTGTTTGACAGAATTTGCAGTGCGTGGTACAGCAGTGAGAATCAGTCTGTGGAGAGGATTTTGAGCAGCAGAGTGCTACCACAGACAGCAGCAGGATGAGTGTGCTGTCAAAGCAGTGGGGCAGGGCAGTGAATGTTACCCTTCCTAAAACACTCCATAAGCCAACAGAACATAACCAAGCAGACAAATAGCTGTGTCTGTCTCCTTTGTGTTTAGCTGTGTAGCACCCCTCAGAAGGCCCTGCAGCAAAGCATGATTGATGCACGTAACAGTGAATTTCATCCCACTCCTTGAGGACAGGAGCACTTGCTGTGCCTTTCCTCTTCATTTATGTGGTTCACCATGCTCTTTGCCTCATACTTTTCAAGTCCTTGAGCATAATCAAACTAGAAAGGCAACCCAAATATTCTGCTGTCTGTAACCTCAAAGTAAGGCAAATAATTTAGAAAATGCTTTCACATATCCTTTCCTCCCTGATTTTTCATTTGACCTCAGATTATTTTGGTTTCTTTTTGGCATCTATTATCAAAGACTATACAGCTAAAGTCAGCCCCTACAAAAGAGATATGAAAAGCAACATCACATTTTCAGACTGAGAAGGGTGCTTGTCTGGATGCTATAATTTGAAAAGGTCTCATTTGTCTGCAATAAAATATTAATTCAATACTTTCCATTTGCTGTCCTTATTTCCTTGTGTGAAGTATTCTTTCACACAATTCTGGTATGTTCTAAAATGCTAGCAATCTAAGAGGGAAATCATGCCTCTGTAACTTCTTGCTAATGGAATATTAAAATTACAAGTCTTAAAACCACTGAGTAACAGCATTTTCCTGTTTACAAAAAAAACCTACTTTTTTCAAACGGCTTTATCTTCCTCTTAGATCTTCCATCTTAGCCTACTGGCCTGTGGAAAAAAAAAAAAAAGAATAAATAGGTAAATAAATATAATTATGTGGTGTGGCTGAAACCAGAATCTGCATTAGTTGCCTCTGGGAAGACTGAACAACATTTCAATAGTACCAGCACTCAGTACCTCCTTGTGATTTTCAGCTGAGACCACTGGTGCTTAAAGGATACCTATCTAGGTCAGAGTAGTATTTTTTTTTTATCCATAGCAATTTTTGTATGCCCAAACAAATAAAGTGATGCTTAAAAGGCAGAAAATAAGGAGCAGCTTCTGTCATCAGAGCTTGCCTTGAGAAACTCATCTATATGATTCCGCAAGAACATGTCATGTACACAGCATATCCACAAAACCATGTGTGTGAAGGTGGCCTATCCAGAAGACAAAAGCTTTTCCAGTGTTGGCAAAATGATATGGGAGCCATTTCAAGGTAGCTGGGCACAGGAAACTGCTGGAATTTCTGGTAGTGGGGAAAGGTTTCTTCCCACTCCCTTTGCCACAGGGTGATGCTGCAGCTTTCAGCTGAAGAAAATGTTTCATCTCAGTCCTGACAAAATTGTTATCATGTGGTGAGTTTTAGAATGATAGAAAATACAGCTTTTGTTGCAAGTTTACAGCTGACTTGGTGGCTGCCTTCTGATTTAAACTGGTGTGGTGTTGGGCAGGGATGGTAACCAAACACACCCGTGCAGTCCTTCTGGCATCACTGAATCTAGCATTTACTGGTTTCTGTGGATCAAAAAATCTGGGAACCAGTATAAACTGGAGACCAATATAATACAGTAGAGATATTAAAGTGCAAACCCTGTCTATGCAATGTTTCTCCTTTAGCTCCAGGCACAAATGCAATTTGAGAGACACTTTCTTCTCAAGAACCTTCAACGTCTTACTATTTGTTATGGATGTTGAATGTACAGTTTTTAGCTTTGAATCATGTCATCACTGTCACAATTCAAAAGACAGCATGTCATCTTGGTTTAGTGTATGAATTATGTAGAAAAACAGTTTTAGTACTTTATTTTCTATAGCAATCACATATACAGTCTTGACATACTTTATATTCTCTTTAGCCTTTTGGAAATAATCCCTATAAAGCAAGCAGGTATTGTCAGTACTTATAAACTATTCTGAGATGTTGATCAGTGGTTAATCATTGAGTATATAAAATGAAGCTCATGCCATTAGCCACTTTCACAAGAGCTTCTTTTCTGGGAGCTGGAATTCCAAGTGTTGATATCATGATTTCCTGTTTTCATGATGTGCTCCATCTTCAAACATTCTCTACTCAGAGCACCATCTCAGTTACTCAAAATATAAAACAGAATACTATATAAATCTAGAAATAAACGTATAAGCACGACATTTTATGTTTGATGCATTTGCCACAGGTTTCCATAAATCAAAAAAGACACCATTAGTTTTAGCATTTTATCACGAGTGCTTCTCTTTTGATGGGAACTGCTTAATCATGAGGTAAGAGTAATGAAACTGGATGACAGCAAAGGCCCACCTCACTCAGTACACTTCCTCTAATGGTCACCAGTGGCTGATCACTTATGGAAAAGTAAGTATGAGCAAAAAAAAGTATAAGCAACACATTTATGTCAGTTTAGGGACTTCTATGCAAATACATATATCTCACTGTATGCAACAGCTGTCCTTGGATGTTGGTTGCAAAAAACCTAAATGACTTTGAAAACATTTATATTTCAGGCTGAGTCAGCTATTGTCTTACTTAGACCAATTTCTTTACTTTAAACTTGAAGTTCGATAATTTCAACTGGTGGATTATAGATCTTGAATTATGAGGAAGAGCAAGAAATGATTTCTAATATTTCATCTCTGTATCATCCATGGTTTTAATAGCTTGGTTGTATCCTCCCAGTTATGTCTTTTTAAAACTGGCGACTCCACTTAGTTTCTCCTTGCAAGAAGATTGATCTATCCCCAGTCAGAAGTTTTTCTAACAGAGGCATCATTCTCTGTGGGATCGCTTTAGGGGAATTACAACAACATTATTAGGCTCTAATAAGCTTCAAATAGTGCTGAGAACTATCTACAGATTTTTTTTCAGCACCTCTAAAAGCAAGCCTTTACAAATAGAATAGTTAAAAGGGATTTTAGTTGCCTACCAAAAGCCACACATAGTTAAAAGCCCATGATGTCTAAAACATATGGTTTTCCAGGAGGAAATCTGACAGTGCAAATATAGATTCATGGTGTTTCAGGAACTTTTCTTAGTCCTTATTGTACAGGTGAAGAGAGAGTGAGCTTCCTTTTCTTGTATTGCTTTTCATAACTTGGTTTTTTATTGACAGTTTAGCTGCCTCTCTTTCCTTGACAACAGGCACATAAATGACAGACATGTAAACCAAACATGTACACACACAGTCCTTTCACTCTGGCATCTTTCTTACACTGCAGAGCAGTTCCTGGCCAATTCCTGCTGCAAAACCATGGCTGGCAGTGCTTCAGCAGCGTCTAAACCTCTCTATGCCAACAGTTTCTAGTGAAGGCAAGGATACAGCATTTGTCCCCATCCTCTGACTTTCCCCAGGAAGACTGACACTAGAAGATTTCAATAGCCTACCAGAAAAAAAAAAGTTTATTTTCCTACATATTCCTCTTATTACTCTTCTCTCATCTACAAATGAACTTTACTGAAGTGAGGAGGGGAACACCTGACTTAGTTGGGAAGAGAGCTGAGAATATTTGAGTTGCCTTCCTGATAACACTAATGTCATTGCTCATTTCCATTTTCTTGAAATGTTGTAACTTTCAGCATTTTAATATAATTTTGTGGACATAGTCTATCAGAGAGTTCAAACCTAAAATTTCATTTTTCTGTGGGTTTTTATTTTCTAATATTTTCTTCAATATATTTTCTTTTTCAAAATGAGATGATTCCAAGGTCATGTAGCCTCAGAAACCCAGTGTTCTTTAGCAATGCATATAAAATATACAATTAAATTAAACTGTAAAGTGAGTGAAACTGAATTGCTGGGAGGGGCAGAATACTGCCCATTTTTCCTTCAGTGCCAAAGTGAGGAGTCAATCAGTCCCCTTTTGGCTAAAACACGGGAATAGCTGAGGTGAGGAAAGGCAGTAAAGAGTTTCAGTTTTTTGAGGAATCCAAGAAGGCCATTTGGCCTTAAAGTTAAATATTTAGTTTGGGGCCTTTTTTCCAATTGAAGCAGAGAAAAATGTGGATTTGGAACTAGGTCCAGAAGGGAGCACCAGGAGTGTGACAAGCACCCACACCAGAGATACTGATGGTGATGATGGTAGAGCTGGAGATGCTCCTCTGCCACCCCCAGCCTGGACTCCCCGGTGTCCACACAGCTCACACCTAGGACAAATCTGACCATCTGCCACTGACCTGACCTTGTGTTTTCCAGTGCTTCCTGGAAAATGTCAGTGTTCCAGAACAACTCATATCTCAGGGGAAAGCCACCACGGTGAAAGCTGCTGCACTGGAGAGGACACAGCTGGATCCTGCGTGTCCTGTCCTGGGTGTGGATGCTGAAGAGGTTGTTTTTCATAAGAATTTAATTATTTTTGATACCTCTCTCTTGCTTTAGAACATTGTTGAAATTGGCTGGGTGCTCTGCTACATACTGTTGCAAAACCCTGTAATGATCTTTGATAAACATAAAATTTTTTTGTGTATTTTCCTAATTTTTCTAAAAATCTCTTTTTCCCCTGCTGGCTGAAGTTCAAAGGAGTTCTGTGTGCTCCAAAACAGGGGAGAATGTTGCCATGATGAGATTGTGTCTTGCAGTAGTCTTTTTTTTTTTAATGCAGAAAGTTCTGAAGGACGTTTTTTTCTTTCTGCAGAGCTCCCTGCTTGGAGAGCTGAATTAAATCTAGGAAAATATTAATAAGTTTAAAGATCGTTCCATAACAAAGCAATGAAAACAAGTGCATGCTCTAGCCACAGAAAATATAAAAGGTTAGATGAATTCCCCATTGAGGTGGTTGCCAGGTTGTGCTGCAGAGGGGATGAATTTGGCTCAGAAGCCAAACTGCAAGTTCCCAGCCTCCCCAGAGGTTTGGTTCTGTTGCAGTGTCTCTGCTGCTGTGAACAGCGGCTGCTGGGAGCTGCACCTTCCCTCAGTAATTCTGCAGCAGTGCAATCCTGTATTTAATCAATTCAGGTTCTAGAAAGACTTCACTGCCCAGTGTGAAAGTCACTGCACACACCCAGAGATCAAGAGAATGTGCTTAGTCCCTATGCAGAAAACTTAGATAGTCCTTTGTAGAAAAACAGATAGTACAATGCAAATGAAAGAATGAAAATACTGTGTCAGACTTTTCTGCCCTTTCAAAAAGTGATAAAACTATGGGGAAGTTTGGGTTGGTTTGTTCAGTGGTGTTTTGTTCTTTTTCTTTTTTTTTTTAAGGGGTGGTATTAGTGTTGTTTGTTTCATTTTGTTTTGTTTTAGTACTCCTCATCCCTACTTGACTCTTGGAAAACAAAAGGGATTATTTAAGCATGTTGTACTTAGGCTAGTAAGTTTTAGACGTAACAGTAACTTAAAGCAGCCTCAAGATTTTCTCAGGAAAGCAATAGAGCAATAAAATCAGTGAATGCAGAAGTTTTATGGATATCACATCTACAGAAATTCCCTTCGTTTCTCATGGTGCAATCAACAATTAGAACTTTCTTGTAAATGGGTTGCAGAATCACAACACACCTGCACGAGTACCCTATCATGAATACCAAAGTAAATCTTCATCCTAGAATAGAATATTTCCATCTGACTCAACATTTTGCTTACTGCTTTCCACTCATGAATGGCTGCATTTGGGTATCTTCCTGTCTGTGCAATACAGGAGCTGTATAGAACAGCTAACAGCTATCAGATAACTAACTTTACATGAGGACAATGTTGAAAATGGATTTCTTTTGATAAATCCCACTGAACTGAGAAGATGGTACTTTTTAGCATCTCTAAGGCCTTTATTCTGCCTGCAGGAAAAACTTGTTTACTTTACTAGGAATACACAAAAAATAAGTACTTGTCTGCAGATGAAAATTCAGTATTTTAATGAAGGATTTAAATTTAAAAGAATTTAAAAAATTAATTTGCAAGAAGAGACTGGCATATGCTTTCTTGGGGTCATCTTAAGTTTAATAGGTTTGAATCTACCTCAGACAAGGATTTCTTCAGTGCAGTCTCCATTATTATTAATTATTTGCTGCAATGACATGTTTAAAAGGCTTTGGGCTCTAACCTGCTTGTTAGGCCAACTGACAGGGATCTTGGTCCTGTACTAAATCTGATGAACATCACAAGGATTTTCCTACAGAGGAAGTAATTTTCCATGTACAGGTCACTGTGGGATGTTCAGTCATGCCATTTGGCAAGGCTCAGGAGCATCCTGTGAGGCTGCAGAAGCCCTTGACTGCTGGTGCTGGTGAGAGCAGAAATCTGCAGCAGGACCTCTTCCTGCAGCACCTGACACTGTTTGGATGAGTGCTTGCAAGGCAGCATCTTCCTTCCAGTCCCTCACAGCTTCATTCTTATGTTTCTGGAAAGAAATGATACAGATTTGGCCTCAGCTGGACTGAATCATTTCCTCTGAAAATGCTGAGGTAGATAATTTCAGATGTTTTGGAATGAAATAATCTGAAGCATTGCATAATGCAAAGGAATATTTTTCTTTTTTGAGTTTATTATAATGATACTGTTACTATTATGATTGTATCCATTTCAGAAGCATCCTTTACAGTTAGAATTAATCACTGTCTCTACTGTATGAATTTATGGCCCAAGAGGCATTATAAGTAACAATAATAAACAAATCCTTAGCATTACTTTAAGTGAAAAATTTAAACCTAGAAAAATGTGTTTAATATTATGATAAAACACTAAGCCATCACTATTGTATTTTACATAAGGGCATATAGGGCATAGAGGTACTTAGTTTTACTGCTGGCATGTAAAATAGAATGTCATTCAAAAACTATTCTGTTCCTAAGTATCTTCAGTGGAGTGGCAATTATTTGCACTAACTCTAGGAAAACTCACTCTGAATTCATTAATTTTGCAATTCAGCAAGAAATGGGCATATTTAGCAGGAAAGAGGAGAACTCAATTGAAATAGCCTGGTTTCAGGACACCAGTATGAAATGTATTGAATACCTTTTGCTGCTCATGCTTAGAGCTGCTGAGAAGAGGAAGAAAACCTCAAAAAATTAATGCACCATAACACCAGTCTTACTAAAAACACAGTTTGTACATTTGATTTTCAGGACTGTGCTGAGTCCATCATTGCCTCCTTTAAAGCAATTCTTGGCACCACAAGTACCATTGTATGGGCTGTTGGACCAGAGACATCTCCTGCATGGTCTTGGGCAAGTTATTTCACCTTCCTATGCCTCTGTTTCCCCTGCCTTCGCTTGCCTGTCTTATCTGCTTGGTCTGTACTGGAATTCTCCAAGACAGGCATTCTCTCTCCCTGCTTGGTCAGTGAAAAGCCCAACCAAGTCTCAGCCCAGCTGCAGCTTTTGTGCATTGCTGTATTACAAATACTGCCTCTTACCATAAATATAAATGCAGTGTATCATACTTGGCAAAACCAACGTCCTGGTAATAAGAGCTCTCTCTAAAGCATCTCATATTCCAAAATCTCAGAGAGATGGAGAAGCCACCTTATTTATACAAGCAAGCATGAAATTTGGAAGAATATACACTATTGAAGTTTTGTTGCTGCTCTATCTCTTGTTTAAATGGATTATTCAACTTCATAGCTGCTGATTTTTGCTCTGCACACTATGCAGGCAAAGCTTCATGGCTTTTGATAGAAAGGCCAAGTTCAGGCTGTCTACCTTCCAGACAGAAGTGTCAGCTAGTTGGGAACAAGAGGTGCAGAAAAGCAGAAACCAAAATTGCATCACTAGGAGATTTCATCTTAAACATACCTGCAAAATAAAACCATCATCCTCCATCAAAATAAACTAAATCAAGCTTGTGACTTTATAATCAGAGTTTTTAAATGCTGCCTGTCTTTATAGTTCTTGCTCTTGCCACTTACAATTCTCAGGTGAACAAAATTTACAAGTATAGTAGTTTTTGCAGGTGATATTGCAATCTTGCAATAGCAGTGGGGTCCATGCAGCACCAAAAATCATTTTTATTGAGGGGGGGGTGGTGGTGGTGTGGAACCACAACAAGGAAAAAGAGATTAATTTAGTGCTTTTCCTTCATATAAATTGCTGTCTTAAGACCCTGTTTATTTTGTTTGATGTTCTTTTAAAGATGCGTGAAATTGTTGAAAGTTTCCGTAATTCCTATCTTCATTTTCCATCCGATTGCATAGATAACTGCATCCAAGATTAGATTCTTGTTTCCGGGCTCCTCATACATTTAGATTCTTGCTTAAGATACTTTTCGCAGCCCAGTTAGAGTGTGACAGCCCCGTTTGTCCGAACAGAAGTGCTAGTACGATGTTCCCATAGGAGAAGAGTGTCGCCTCCCTGCTCTGATGGAAGCCACTGAAGCCAGCACTCTCCTTAGGAAGGAGCGGGAGGTTTGGGGGCTGGGGCACAGGCTGGGGTCCCTCTGGCACAGCCCTGCCCCTGCCTGTGGCCCCGCAGCGGAGCCGGCCGGGCCAGCGCGGAGAGTTCACATTACTCCGGTGTAGGGCTGCTTTGGGAGGTTCGAAGCACAGGAGCGACACCACTAAAATGCTCCGCTTAGCTAGGTGCGGCTATTAGGATGCCTAATAAATATTTATAGCCCCTCACCGAGGAGGTGATTGGCAGCACGGGGGCAATCCCTACCCTGCAGCTGCAGGCAGCAGCCGCCTCGGGGAAAGCATTCCGGGGCGGGGGTCGCCTACAGTGGGGTCGCGTTGCTTCCGCACTGGCGGAGGGGCTTGGGACGGCCCTGGGAGCTCCTCAGTTGGTGCCTTCTCCCTCAGGGGCTGCGGGCACGGGCAGGGCAGGGCCGGCCCGGCCCGCGGGGGATGCGCGGCGCGGCCCGGCCCGCTCCCCGCGGCGCGGAGGGCGCTGCCGCAGTCACTGCGGTCCCGCCGAGAGCCGCGGAGCCGCCCGCCCCGCCGCAGCCGGGCTGCCTGCAGGTGAACTGAAAGTCGTCGGGAGAGGGAGGAGGAGGCGGCGAAGGAGGGAGCGCGCAGCACCCGGCGGAGGCTCCGCACCGCCCCCGGTCCTCCGCGGCGGCGGCGGCGGCATCCCGGCTCCGCCAAGTGAGTGGTCCCCAAGTTCGCTTTCCCGGGGGAGGGGGTGACCTTGGGGCGATCGCAGGTGGGGCTGAGCGGGGCGGGGGTCGGCGCTGCCCCCCCGCCGCCTCCCGGTGCCGTCAGCAGCTCGGGGAGGCGAGGGCGGGCGGGCAGCGCTGCCCGGGCGGCGCCCGGCGCGGGGGAGGCACCGCGGGAGCAGCCGGGCTCGGGAGCGCCGCATCCTCCGGCCGCTCTGCCTGTCCCTGTGCCTGCCTGTGCCTGCGAGTCTTCTGCTTGTGAGTAAACTTAGGAATGTGTCAAACTTAGAAGTTACTTATTGGTAAGCATGGAGTACCAGGGAAACTGCTTTTCCCCCGAAAAACGTAATGGGGGTGGGGTAGGGTGTATTGCATGCTTTGGCTGTCAGAAGGTTTCCACAACAAAATGACTGTGCTTTTTGGAGGAAAAGAACCCCAACCTAAATCCTTTAGGAATGTGCAGTTTGAGTCGGAAGCTTTTCCTTTGAGCCCTGAGGACGAAAGCGCAGCTCTCCAAGCACTCCAAGTGCGAGCTGCGCAGCCCTAGACCTGCTGCTCTGACCGCAGGGACCGTGTCAGGGTCTGGAAGATGCCTACAGTGGGGTATTGTGCGTGTCCTTGCCCGTGTGTGTGCCCAGAGGTATGATCTACTCTCAGCCGAGAGTCAACTTTTTCTGCTGCTTCTGAGTTCAAGCAAAACTATTGTTAGCTGCAAGAATAGCAGGATTTGGCTTGTTCGTGTTTGGCAAAGTTCAGCACCTGCATGCAGCACCGGGCAGTGTGGTGATGTCAGCTTTTCAGAATATTTAAATGTCGCGTTTAGTGCTGCGTGTCTGTGCTGCTGTTTAAAACCAGTCATTCTTAATGTGCTTTTATTTCTCGTTCTTTCTCTGTCCTAATGCCTTCAAAATCCTTGTTTGGAGTTCTGCAGATGAGCATTGCATACTGGCCAGGGAAATCACCAGCTGCTCGTTTGTCTCTGCTTGCTCAGGAGGGCTGCCTGGACAGTAGCTTTTGCCTACTGGGAAAGCACGCTGAGACTATTAGGCAAGCTATTGCATAACATCAAGCATTAAGATGCAATCTTGTAGAGTTCTGGTAAACTGACTTTCTGCATGTTAGAGATGGATATCAAACCCATATTATTTATTTATTTCTTCCTTCTGACCTTGTGAACTGTGTGAAGTGCAGTGAGTATGCATAGAAATCTGTATCCTCTAGCTCTCTAAGAATGACATTTTCATACAGTGACCAAGCTAGATCTCTGACTAAATAGACCAACTATTTGTTTTTCATTAACTCTGTGTTCACCAAGCCAAGCCTAATCTCAAATTCTTTTAGTAACACCCAAACTAATGCAGACAGCTGGTCATGTTGTATGTACAACAGTCAGGGTGCAGCCCTGATAGTACACAACTCTTTCTGCAGCCAGGACCTCCTCTGATTTCCTCCTCTGTGTGTACCTGGAGCTCTGACTGATGTGCATTGGCCCAAAGACTTTATATAATGCCATAGTTCAGGCTTGGATTTTACAGTACCTTTATCCTCAGATCATTGCACAATTAGAGGAGGAAGTTTAGTACCGAGTATTTTTAATGCTCCTGTGTCTGGAATTATATATAATTTTTTTTGTGTATGGCAGAAAAATTTTTCTAAAACTGTTTTGATGATTTGTTGTAATTCAGATTAGCTATGTTTTCTAAAGCATTCAATGTGCAACAATAAAATTGCCGTTAAATAAAACTCCTGTATTTGGTTACTTTTTTCCCATAAAAGCATTGCCTTTGTATTCTTATTCATCACTGGTTTTGTCAATCAGGGTTTTTTGTTTATTTGTTTTTGGTTTGTGCCTTTTTTCTCCTTAACAGATAGATGTTCTGATTAGCTAATTTGATGTCTACCTACATTCAGTGCCTGGCATAGCAATCTTGTGTTTATTGCTCTGTGATCAATTACTGTACTGGTACTCCATGTGTGTAGCTTTTGGTTTAGGCAATAGAAAGAGGTGGGAAGAGTTAGCTTGTCTTTTTTTTTTTTTTTCTTTCCCTTACATATGCCTGAAGAAGCCAGTGCTGTGGTAGGGAAGTTTTGTTTCTTGAGTGAATAAATTAATTTCTCCTCATTGAAGGTTAAGGCTTGGCAGCTCTTTAGAGTGAAGCCTTGTGTAATAGGGGCTGTCCAGACAGTGGTTTTGTTGGGGCAAGGATGACGTCTAGGATGCTGTTGGTAACAGTTTGGATTTTGTAAGGTTGCCCTTAATTGAGCAGCTCTCTTGTGTTTGACATTTACTGTGACCTCCTGCTGCAAGCAAAAGGAGACAGTTAATGATTTTGAAGCTTGTCTTTCACTCAGAGTTGAAAATGAGGATGTTTATTTCTAGTTCCTGTGCTATCTCTCAGCCATGGTTGATTTTTCACTACTTTTTTCTCTTTTTTGGGGGGAGGGGGATCACACTTGAAGTTTTTACAAACATGCAGAAAAATTTATGTATGTACTAAGAACCTAGGTGTTTAATATTTGCTTTAAGATACAGAAGTCTTAGAGAAAAACCTAGCCCATTTTTACAATAGTTATATTGATTATTCAGTTAGAGTTTGCAGACTATTGGAAGCTAAGTTAGGAGTAGTGAAGAAAGCAATGAGGAAAGAGTAGACTGTGGGTGGTAAATATGGGACAAAGAGAAAAGGCCGTGCTCTGGAGCAAAAAGCAGAGGGGCAAAGCAAGGTGAGAGGGAGGAAAACTAAAGAAATAACTGGGAAAGTGGAGGAAAACTAAAGAAATAACTGGGAAAGTGGGGTGGAACTAATGTTAGCTGGTAGGGAAAAAGAAAAAATATGGACTTTCTTTTCTATTTAATTCATCACTTATATGAAACTGTAATGGGTTTAAATCTAATGGAGGATGACAATATTTTTACTTACCATTCCTTATGTCAATTCTGTATTTGACACTGTTGTGGTGGGCAGAATCTCAAGCCTATAGAGAGAAATTTTATTGCAGACTAGCTTTGCTGGCTTGTGGTGACCAACCACATAACTTGAGCACTACCTCAGTGCTGGGCTCTTCTGCTGGAACAGTGCATGTGAGTTGTGATGGTGTCTGTGTGTTTACACCTTGGCAATGGTACCAAAACTGGCAACTTGAGCACTCAAAGGATGGTTGGTGGTAACTGTTGTGTCTCATAAACAGCCGGCTGGAATGTAAATTGCTGACCTGGGGGTGAAGGACTTTCCAGTCCATTGCAATAATTTGAGCTTTTGGGCCTCTTCCAAAGCAGTGCGCTCCAGCTAGGCATCACTGATTCTTTAATTCTGCAAAAAATAAATTGCTTTTCCTTGAATGTGTTGTGCTGTGGTGCAAAGGGGCATTCCTCTGTGATACCAAGCATCTCAATCCCTATGACTGGAGCAGGTGTGGTGCTTGGTGAAGTCTTCAGTGAAGACTTGCACATAACACTTGACATTATATTCATCTGTAAGTCTTTCTAGATTTGTATTTGTAGATACGGATTCACTAAAGATGTCTTGGAATTTGTAGACATAGTTTATATACATGCAAGACTGCTTCTCCTTTCTTTTTTCTCCCTCAGCACAGTTGAATAATAGTGTTTCTTCCATTTTTTTATCCAGTTTGAGTTGGAATTGGCTATATTCCTGTATACAACAGAATTCATTAAATAATGGAATTGTAGTTTTCCAAGCCAGCATGAAATGAAATAACTCTAAACATTCATAACTTCTGTATACATACAGAAAAAGAAAATGCTGAGATATTTGCTTTTAACATTAAAGTATACTGTTAGATCTTGGGATAAAAACATTGTCTGTCCCAAGATCTGGTGGTGAGTAATGTCAGGAGAAAACTGAATTTCTGTGAAGGACAAAATGAATTGGGACAATGAAGTGGTTATTCCAAGATCATCCCCTGATAGTAAATATTGGTGGTGGTTTGGTTGTTTTGTTTTGCTTTGCTTTTGGGCTCCCCCCCCCGCTTTTTTTTTTTTTTTTCAAAATAAATAAGGGTGATATTGAAATGATTGACTGTTATATCTTTTGTTCCAATTTCTTTGGGTGAGAGAGGGGAAACCTTCTTCTGTAGTTCCCCACTGAAAATCTCTCAGGAAATCCTGGGAGGCTGGAGTATCTCCAAATCACTTGATACAGTGTTTGGGTAATTGAACGGTAAATTTGAAAGCTCTTATGGACTATGTGTTTCTTTAAACAAGGTAGTTTCAGGTTCTTTTCCTGTGTCTCTTCCTTCCTCCTGTAGCATTATGCAACATTTTACTTTAGGTTGCAAATTGCCTAAATTATAAGCTGCTTGTGTATAACTCTTCCCCTTCCCCTTCCCCTTCCCCTTCCCCTTCCCCTTCCCCTTCCCCTTCCCCTTCCCCTTCCCCTTCCCCTTCCCCTTCCCCTTCCCCTTCCCCTTCCCCTTCCCCTTTCCCCTTCCCCTTTCCCCTTTCCCCTTCCTCTTCCCCTTCCCCTTCCTCTTTCCTCTTCCCCTTCCCCTTCCTCTTTCCTCTTCCCTTTCCTCTTCCCTTTCCTCTTCCCTTTCCTCTTCCCCTTCCTCTTCCCCTTCCTCTTCCCCTTCCTCTTCCTCTTCCCCTTCCCCTTCCCCTTCCCCTTCCCCTTCCCCTTCCCCTTCCCCTTCCCCTTCCCCTTCCCCTTCCTCTTCCCCTTCCTCTTCCCCTTCCTCTTCCCCTTCCTCTTCCCCTTCCTCTTCCCCTTCCTCTTCCCCTTCCTCTTCCCCTTCCTCTTCCCCTTCCTCTTCCCCTTCCTCTTCCCCTTCCTCTTCCCCTTCCCCTTCCTCTTCCCCTTCCCCTTCCCCTTCCCCTTCCCCTTCCCCTTCCCCTTCCCCTTCCCCTTCCCCTTCCCCTTCCCCTTTTCCCCCCTTTCCTTTTTCCCCCTTCCCCCCCTTTTCCCCCTTCCCCCCCTTTTCCCTTCCCCCCCTTTTCCCTTCCCCCCCTTTTCCCCCCTTTTCCCCCCTTTTCCCCCTTTTCCCCCTTTTCCCCCTTTTCCCCCTTTTCCCCCTTTTTCCCCCTTTTTCCCCCTTTTTCCCCCTTTTTCCCCCTTTTTCCCCCTTTTCCCCCTTTTCCCCCTTTTCCCCCTTTTCCCCCTTTCCCCCCCTTTCCCCCCCTTTCCCCCCTTTTTGACCTTTTCCCCCTTTCCCCCCTTTTTCCCCTTTTCCCCCTTTTCCCCTTTTCCCCCTTTTCCCCTTTTCCCCCTTTCCCCCCTTTTTTCCCTTCTCCCCCCTTTTCCCCCCTTTTTTCCTTCTCCCTAGTTTCCCCCCTTTTTTCCCTTTCCCCCCCTTTTTTCCCTTTTCCCCCCTTTTTTCCCTTTTTCCCCCCTTTTTCCCTTTTCCCCCCTTTTCCCTTTTTCCCCACTTTCCCCCTTTTTCCCCACTTTCCCCCTTTTTCCCTCTTTCCCCTTTTTTTTCCCCCCTTTTCCTTTTTTTCCCCCCTTTTCCTTTTTTCCCCCCTTTTCCTTTTTTCCCCCCTTTTCCTTTTTTCCCCCCTTTTCCTTCCCCCCCCTTTTCCTTTTTCCCCCCTTTTTTCCCTTTTTCCCCCCTTTTCCCTTTTTCCCCACTTTCCCCTTTTTTCCCTCTTTCCCCTTTTTTTCCCCCTTTCCCCTTTTTTCCCTTTCCCCTTTTTTCCCCCTTTTCCTTTTTTTCCCCCCTTTTCCTTTTCCCCCCCTTTTCCTTTTTCCCCCCCTTTTCCTTTTTCCCCCCTTTTCCTTTTTTTCCCCCCTTTTCCTTTTTTTCCCCCTTTTTCCTTTTTTCCCCCTTTTTCCTTTTTTTCCCCCTTTTTCCTTTTTTTCCCCCTTTTTCCTTTTTTTCCCCCCCTTTTCCTTTTTCCCCCCCTTTTCCTTTTTCCCCCCCATTTCCTTTTTTTCCCCCCTTTTCCTTTTTTTCCCCCCTTTTCCTTTTTTTCCCCCCTTTTCCTTTTTTTCCCCCCTTGCCCCTTTTTTTCCCCCCTTGCCCCTTTTTTTTTCCCCCCTTTTCCTTTTCTTCCCCCCTTTTCCCTTCCCTCTCCAGAGATGAAGTGGAAACAGTTACTTTTCTGCACCCCTTCTCTGGGCGTGGTGAGATGTGAAATGGTGCCTTTGTGGAATTGGTGGGAGTTTGGTTGAGAACCACGGCGTGGTTAAGGCTGGCAGGGATCTCTGTAGGTCGTCCTGTCCTTCCTCCCTGCTCACGCAGGCCCACCCAGAGCTGGTAGTCCGGGTGACTTCTGAGCATCTCCAAGGATGAAGATTCCAGAGCCTCTCTGGGTACCCTGTGCTCAGTCAGTATTGCTAAAAAAATGTGGATTCCTTGGAGATGGAGTTTTAGAGGAGTGTTTAAAATCTTTGTGATGGGTGATGAGTATTTGATGAAAGATGCAATTTAAACCATTAAACCTACCACAATGGAAAACTTCTGGGGTTTGCTTATACAGCTTTATGCTGCTCAAACTCACAAAAGCTGACATTTTATTCTTCAGCTGGCCTACCTATTGCTTTCCTTTAGTTCACTTTTTTTGGTCATCTCTTTCCCAAAAAGTATGAGCACAAGAAAGCTTTAAATCCTAATTTCCTTTACCAGGATGGGGAAGGAAGCTCTGCTTGCACTACTTCCCTTAACTCTAGAAGAATGCAAATTATTCATGTCAGATTTAGGACCACAAACATCCCCACATCCTCCTCGTCTTTTCCTGGTGCAGCTGATGCTGGTGGGTGCTGCACTTCTTCTGTTCCTGAGTCTGTTCAAACAGACCTTTCCCCAGCTGTAGTCCCAAATCTCAGAGAAGATTTTCTGGGAAACAAACAAAATACACATATATCAATTAATTTAAAGTTTGTGGTGTTCACTGTGTGGCTAACATTACTACCCTATTCTGTACTTTCCTTAGAATACATTGAAACTACATTGCATAAATTCAGTTTGCTGCATTACTTGGGTATAATGTACAGCAGAGTATGCAAGACTAATTATAGTTAAGCATTTACTAATTCTTTCAGAAATGAATTGTGTATAGGTTTTTGACCTAGGAAAGTTTTTATAAGTGAAACATAGCAGTACTTTTTTTTCCTCATAGTTGACTCACTATACTCTGTTTAAACCAAAATTTTCTTGCTGTATTGCATAAAATAGAGTAATAGTAGACTCTCTACAAGTATGTCAGAGCTCAGCATCATGTTTTTGGCTATTGGGAAACCAATGGAAAAAAGCAACAAGGTTCTCTTGGAATCATATAGATGAGAATGTGGACTGTCAAGATAGCTAGGACTGAATATTGCTTTAGTAATGACAAGTCTTACCTTGGCGACAGCATTCCATCTGGCAAGAGTCTAAATCCTGTAATTGGGAAATATATTCTATCCTTTATTGCTATGACTTTGTATGGAGATTATTTGGAAAGGTTTGCTGGAAGAAGTTTCTGAAAGTTATTTGTCTTCATGTTGAAATCCATAAGGATGGATTATGCGTATTTGTTACTCAGTCATGGAGTATGTAATTAGTACTTTGGCTGAACATGTATTATGCATTTAGTGAGCAAATGCTTTCCATTGTAACATTTGTTTGAATAAACCACTTTTTAGTTTGGATAATCCTCTTTTAACATAATTGGAACATGGAGCTAATACTTAAACATTTTCAGTTTAAAGACCAATGGGACAGTTGTAGTACGCTACTGTAAAATCACCAAAGAAATGTTGAAGGAGTCACGTGCTATAAGCATGACTACAAGATCTCTGTATTTCATCCAGTCCCATTTCTATCATTCTTGTAGTGGTGGTATAGTAATTATAAAGACTTTAATTGCCTTAGAGCTTGCCAGCTTGCATTTGCCAGCTACGCTGAAAACCTGGCCAAAATCTTCAAAATCATGCAGTAAGCTGCAGTTGGCTCAGGACAGTGGATATAAATAGATGATATGGTTCTGAATTACAATTCATTATTGAAATTCAGCTAGTGTCTAATAAATAGCCATAAAAAGGCAACATTGTTTCCCTAATGAGGGCTTTAAAAAGAATGCAGGTTTTTTATTATTATTTAGCAAAGTTAATGTTTATCACTAAATTGTAAGACCTAGTTCATAGTTTAGTGACTCTTTTCAAAGGAAAAATCTTTTTCTGTTTTTGAAAAGAGTTGTGGTCTACTGTCTGGTTGGTTTCTAGTAGGAAGAGTTCATTATTTTATTTTGGGGTGAGGTAAAATTTAGATGAAGACAGTGCATTTTATACATAAATTGCTTTTCAAACATCTTGATTCAGAAATTATATTAAAGAACTGCAGTATCTAGTTGATAGTATTCTCAAAATTATTTGTGTTGCCTCTTCCCAGTAATAAGGAAAATTTGTGCCAGATTGGAAATTTAGAAATTGGAAGATAGAAAGGCTTATTCATGGAGTCAGTTTAAACTAATCTGTGTATAATTCCATAACGGTACCTTCCAGAGGCTGGAATAACATCAAAGTCCCATGACATGACACATCGTGGCATGTATGGAAAGAACTCATGGGAAAAATTGGGCTGGAAGGGACCTCATAAAGTCTCTAGAGTGGCCTCCAGCAGACAGCAGGGGCAGCTGTGGTGTCAGATCAGGTTGCCCAGGGCTTGATTTAGTCATGTTTGTGGAGGCTGCATCTGCTTTCAAATCTCTCAGGACAACCTGTGCTGTTTCTTGACTCTCCTAACAGAGACGGAAATGGCTTTATTGGTCATAGGTTTCTCCAGCCCGTGTCCTTAGTGTGTGCATCTGTGTTAGATCTTGGCTTTGTTCTTTGTGTTGCCTATCAGGTGGTTTTGTGGTTTGATTTTTAGAAGAAGGGGATCAGTTCCCTGATTTAAGTGTTTCACCTAGGTGCTTGGGCTGTTTCTTTTGCACACAGAGAAGTTGTGTGCCTTAGAATCCAAGCTAAAATGCACTTCTTGGGGCAAGAGTTGCAGAGAGTGAGGAAATGCTGTGTGTTATATTTGATATCCTGTCTCCATGGAGCTTAGGCATAGAGGCAATGCCAACTATTGGGCGTGTGAGAAGTCCAAAGTCTAGCATTTGCAAAGTGTTATATGGGGCCAAGACCAGGACCCAGCTCCTGAAGCTCTGTCTGTGTTGTGCAGCTAGAAAAGCTGTTTAATTGACTTACCTCTGCTCCCCTGAAACATGAGACCTGATTATGAATACTTTGGGGCTTTTTAGGTAATAGACAAAGAGGTTAGTTTGAAGCACTTTCAGCAGTATTTCAAGTTACCTTGTACATTGTTGCCTTCAAACTAGCAGTTCTTCTGTAGTAGGTTCTTCTAAGATGTACTAGGTAATTCTGTGAGTGGTAATTTGAGGAATTCAAATTACTTCAGCTCCTAGTTAGCACTTTCAGCATCACTTGGCAGGAAAATGAGAAAAACATTCAGCAAATCCTCAGCCTAAGGAAGTTTAAACCCACTTCTGTACCCTAGCATTGTACCTTGCTGAGGTCTGTTTATGTGTCTCCTATTAAAACTCTGCAGCTGGGTGAACAAACCAACACCCTTGGGGGCAAGAAAGCATAAAGCTATTTCCTTTCTTTTCAAGTGATGGCAATGCTGAGAAAAATGGACTCACAGGAGTGCTGTGCCACTGAGCTGGAGTTCACTGTCCACAGATGGAGTTTCTCAGGCTTTGTTTGTGTTACAGGGAAGTGTGTAGCTCCTGGTGTATTCACCAAAGGTATTCATGATGGATACATCAGCTGTCAGCATGCTAATAAGCATCATTAACTATCCTCAAAGCAGCTAAATGACACAGCTGTTGAAAAGGCAGAAGTTGCACTCTAGCCTCCTCTCTGAGCTCCTCTTTAGGCTCTAATGGATGGAGCTCACTGGAGGATGGAGGGAAAACCTGAGGGCAAAAGCTTGGAGGTGGGTGAGTCCATGAGAAATTCTTCCTTTTGATGTTGGCTTTAATGCTAACAGAGCACCAGCATGCACTGGAATTGTTTGACTAGAGTTATTGTTTTGATGTCTAATGACCCATGACCATTTATTAGTTTCTGATGTTATTACTGTAATTGAAATAACATCTAAAAGCTTCCAAATGATGCAGTGAGGCCACTCTACCTTCCTTGGTTACTCATAGGGGCAGATTTACTGTAGGTTAACCTTTCATTTTTTACTGTTTTCAAGGTGTAGTCTTGTTCATGCTTAATGTTACAAATTTTCTTTGTAAACCAAGTGTCTCCATGTGCAGCTATTAATATCCTATTCCTGTACTTCTGTTATTTCATAATGCAAATCTTGTAACCAATTCTTTTACAGTGTTCTCTTTATGGCCTCTGGTGCGGAGCTTGGCCTCTGGGCTGCTCAGTAAAGACCAGACCTCTGAATGCTTTAGATCATTCACAAAAAATTAGCCCATTTGCTAGCATCCAGCCCAGCAATTAATGATTTTCTATTTATTTACTATTTATTTAACATTTATTTATTTAATATTTATTTATTTATTTATTTGGTTAGTTAGTTCATTCGTTAGTTAGTTAGTTAGTTATTCTTCTGCCTATTAAGGAGAGAAAATCCCCCTCGTGTTTGCGGGAGGACTGATAAGAGACACGTGGGACCCTGAGGTTAAATGAAGGAGATCACAACGTTCAGCGTTCAGCATCCTCGGCCCCTGGAGCTTGGGACTAGCAGTGCACAGCGAGGAGAGGTTCAGCATCCTCTGCCGCTTAAACTCGGGACTAACAGTACACAGCGAGGAGGAGTTTAGCATCCTCTGCCCCTTAAACTCGGGACTAACAGTGCACAGCGAGGAGGTGTTCAGCATCCTCTGCCCCTGGAGCTCGGGGCTAGCAGTGCACAGACAGGAGAGGTTCAGAACCCTCTGCCCCTGGGTCTCTGTGTTAGCAGTGCACAGACAGGAGAGGTTCAGCAGCCCCTGGAGCTCTGTGCTAGCAGTGCACAGGCAGGAGAGGTTCAGCAGCCCCTGGAGCTCTGTGCTAGCAGTGCACAGGCAGGAGAGGTTCAGCAGCCCCTGGAGCTCGGTGCTCTGTGCCGAGCAGGGTGGGAGCGGCGGCGCTGCCGCAGCCCGGCGGCCGCAGGAGGGAGCGCGGCCGCTCCGCTCCGCGGGGCAGGCGCTGTCCCTGGCAGGACATCTGCGGCTCGGCCCTTCTGCTCGCCGGAGCATCAATGCTATTTTATGTCTCCAGCGGAGTTTTCAAGGTTGCGTGGGGCGTTGTGTGCAGGGCGAGAACAAGAGTCTCTTTCTTCTGCGGGCTGCCGGTTTTGAGAGCTGCTGGCAACTTTTAACGTGTGATGAAGTTGTACTTTTTCCTACTCGTTTTATTTTTATGGCTGACATTTTAAAAATTCTGAACAAATATCTGCAAAGGGCACCAAATAAGCTGGAAATTATTAAGATTCAAAGATATGAAGTACAGTGATGTAAATATTTAAACCACAATTTTGTTCATTCTTTCTTTGGTGGATAAGGCTAGTCAGTGAAAATCTGTCTCAAGTTCTGTTGCCCACTCCCTCAGTAAGAACCTCATTTTTCCATGCAGCACCGGTGGACACAGTTGTTATAACAATGGCATTTCTTTATTTGTGATTCTGTACTAAGCTGAATTTTAAGGATACTAGGTTTTCTCCCCATCTTCACATTCTGTCATTAAAAGGATTTTATTTCTTTAGTGCTCAAAGAAACATCAACACAATATGACCAAAGAATATCAATAATAGCTATTTATCAACTCCTTTAAAACATAACTATTGTTTTAAAATCAAAGTTCACCAGAAACACAGAGCAAATCAGGTGCTCCAGTCAGTCATGCTAGTTCCTTAGGTGCAATGCACCCTTTGAATTCAGACACACAGAAGTCTTCCTGACCCTCAGTTTATTGATGTTCAGAACAATGTTTCTCGGCCTTTGAAGATTTGCACAATTTTTTTCCTGATGGGGTTATTTTTCCACGTCTTACATTTGCTCTAGAAGAAGAAATGCAATGGTAGTGATAAAAAATATAGGCACTTTTTCCTTTTGAGGCTATACAATGGTATTTGATATACAGAATTAAAGCATAGAGGTATTCAGAGAAAATGTCACTACATTGTAGCCACCTCACAGATTCAGGATTTTATTATAGACCTCTATGTAAAGGCTATGTTTGTGAGATTTGATGTGTCCAGTAAACTTCTAGCATGATGTGTAGCAACTTGAGCCTAAACCCCATCTTCACACCTTTATCCCCTTACTTAAGAAAGATACAGACATTAAACATACTGTCCTTTTTGAAATAAACCAACCCAAATGTACAAACAAACTAGCAATATAGGACAAAAAAATCACTGAGGCATAAAACCTAAAACCTTGTGGCTAATTATTCTATGGTTGAATATCACATGACACATTCAAATATAGCAAAGTTAGCTTTCATTGTAACCAGGCAGAGCTGAATTACTGTGGCTATAACAGGTCACCAAATGTCAGGTACTAAATCTGAACTGATTAAATATGTAATTAGTTTAGTTGATGTATTGATTTTGAAGAATTTCAAACTATTATGTCTGTACTAACAAAGTGTGTTTTTGCATTGCAGCAAGCATGAGCAGAACTTTTTATTCACCATCCCAGCGCCCCAGTTTTGTTTTACACAGCTGAGTAGCTGTAAAACTGAGATTTTCTGTCATGTGGAAGCAACAAGAAAAATGTCTGTAGTCTCCTAATTAGCTTTTTTTGTCCTAAAGTTGTCATATAGTCAAACCACAATTTTCCTGCATGGTTAAATATTAAATGACAGCAATTTGTAAGTTGATTTTTGAGAATTGTTGATACAACATTTGGGGTTTGGTGGATTACTTATTTATTAATTTATTCTCCAAAAGAACTTTTTTTTTTTCCATGGTCCAAAAAACAACTCAAGCAAGAGAGTGACTGATGGAGCTGATGCTTTATAGGTGCTTTTAGTTGTGAACTTTGGAACTAATGCTAGCAGTTCTCAGGAACAGAATTAACATTTACCTTCTTTCTGTGTTGATGCTTGCCTGCTCTCTGTAGCTCACAGGGGGGGCCATGCTGGGCAAGCCATGCTGAGTGAGGGATGCACTGCCCACATCTGCCTCTTGCAGCTCTTCCAATAGAAGAATCAGGAAGTTTGATAGTAGCACTACAGAATGATTGGGAAACAGGAGGCTGCAGAATTCGGTGGCTTCTGTTAACTGTGAGGGTTTTCTTCCCTTGTACACCGGGTAACATGACCTGCTAATGTGACCATTAACTGAAAGGGTGGTGCAAGTTGCTTTGTGAACTGGGGCAGGAAGGTGGAAGTGACAAGTCTGTAGCTAATTGTCAGAAACTGGAGGGTGTCACAATAGCAGCACTCTTCTGAACTTTATTATGTCTTTTCCTATAATTTGCTACTATCAGAGAAGAGGGCTAATAAATAGTAAAGTTTGAAATGTTGCATCCTGCCTTGAGTTTTACACAAAGTGGAGGTTCCAGAGCTGTTAGACCCCTGACTTCTGTTGCTGTCTGTCTCCCATTCTGTTGGTGTTTTATCTCCGTATTACAGAAAAGAATCTTTCACTAATATTTTGTCATTAGCTGAGGTTCCTCCTTGTCTCCTGAGACCCAAGTGTGAGTGTATTTGCAGAGGAACTTGCTTAATAGTTTCATACCCCATTTTTACAAACAACCTGCACCTTTATTTCCTTGAGGAATTCCTTTCAGGTGCAGTGTTTATCACACAGGTTTGCCTGTGGCTGGGTATGCACATCCTCAGTTACACCCATCTTTATCTGCACTCTAAGGGGGGCTTGGTGTGCACTGGCAGTGTTGCTTTCAGAAAGAACAAAGGGCCTGTGGATGCAGAGCCTGAGATGGAATTGTATCACCTTGTGCTTGATGAAAGCTTACTTTGAACAAATGCTGTCCGTGAGATATGCTCCTGCTATATCATTCAGCTCTTACTGTAAAGGGGATTTTTTAATAATCTTCTTTTCCACTTTCCTCTTTTTGTTTTTTCCACCCCAGTTTCCATCATGAGTATGTTCAAAGCAGTTTTTGGTGGTGCTGAATGTGACAGAAAGCCAAGGAGGAAGTCTGGGACTCATATGCCATGCTTTGAGCTCCCTTCTGACTGCATGAAATGAGTGAAGCATCCAGGCTGTCTCTCATTGCCATATGTGGATTTTTTCAAGCATTGACACAGTTTTATCTCCTAATCTGGGATCCTGTGATACCAGAGAGACAAGCTGGTGTGATACAAGAGTCTTGAGCTCTATTGCTTTCATGCAACACATCTGTTTCATATACTTGATCACTCAGGTTATTAGCAGTGGTGTTACAGGGTTTCAGCATAGATTTTTTAGTTGTGTCATGAAGAATGATTTAACAAATAGTACTTCATGTTTCTTTTCAAAAATAATGTTTATTATCAAATATAGTAGTTGAGTTAAAAGTAGCAACCAAAATAGTTGCATGAAGCATAAATATTTCTTACCTTTGGGGGTGATGAAAGAAAATACCTTTGAATAACAGCGCTTTACTAAAATGAGTAAAGGTGAAATGTGAAGATGGTTTGTGGGCTCAAGATGCTAAACATCATGCTAGGAACTACTAGGACACATCAAATCTTACAACCATAGCTTCTACATCCAGGCTCATAACAAAATACTGAACCTGAGAGATGGCTGCAATGTAGGGACAATCTGTCTGAATCCCTCTATGCTTTAATTCTTGAGGTCAAATATTGTGGTGCAGCCTCAAAAGGAAAAAGTGCCTATATTTATACATTGCTGCTGTTGCCCTTTTTGTTCTACAGCAAGAATAAGAGATGGTGAAAATAAACTGAGGGTCAGGTGGATTTGTGTATGTCTGAATTTGAATGGTGCACTGCACTTAAGGAACTAGCGTGACTGTCTGGAGCACCTCATCACCTCTCTGATCCTGGTCAGCTTTGACTTTGAAACCATAGTAATGTTTTAAAACAGTTGATAAACAGCTGTTATTGATATACTTTGGTCATACTGTGTTTGGGTTTCTTTGAGCAGTTGAGAAACGGAATCCTTGTAGTGACAGAATGTGAAGGAGGGGAGAAACGCAACAATCCTTAGAATTCAGTTTAGTATAGAATCATGAATAAAGAAATGCTGTTGTTATAATAACTGTATCCAACAGTGTTGTATAGCAAAATGAAGCTGTTTCATTTCTTAATTGAATTTTCTTACGCAGCGTATTTGGATTCTTTCCACACATAAGCTTAGTCCATTTTCCTGCATGTTGTAAGATTAAAACATGGCAACATGATTTTTTAAACTTTTAATTCTTAAAATGTTGTACATAGATTGATTTCCACACCATCAGCACTTTCTATTTTGTGTTGCTTATGAGAGAAGTATCCATCTTTAAATTCTATTCCTTATATGTGCTAAAGCATTTCAAATACATTGCTAAAGTGTTTAACTCTTTAGCAGAGTGATACTCTATTATATTCACATATGTGCAATTCTGTCATTCCTTAGTTGCTCTGCCTTGTCCACTGTGGTATTTTAGTTATCTTTCTTTGAGTTCCTGGGTTTTTTTCTGGAGTTTACAACTGTACAGTAGGGACTTTTCAGTAAGTCATTCCTGGTATGTTTCTTGAAGTGCCAATTACTAAGTGATGTTTTCTCCTTCTGCGATGTGTAGATCTGGATGTGAACAAGACACAGGTTTTATACTGTCTGGCTACATTTAAAAAACTACTCTTTAGCTGTGAATGGGGATGACTGAAGCACAGCCAGGAAAACTTTATTTGATATTTGGATGCTTGCCATAAATAGAATTCAGTTAACACATGCCTTTGTCTGTTGTTGAAAGTCAACTTAAAAGGATTAATTTCTCAACCCTACCCTGCTATGCAGAATTCTGACTATTAACAGCTTTTCTGAAGGTTAGTGGAACACTGTATTAACTGGTTTTTGTTCAGCTATGAATTGCTCTTTAATAGTAGCATTTTTGGTACTAAGAGTTGTATTTTAAAAATGCAAGAAACAACTTTGAGTTCTCATTTTTATTTTCTAGTGCAGAAATGCAAGAAATAATATCACAGTTGTGATAAAATTTTAATGACTTTGGTGGTTAATAATATATTACTGATCATCTTTCTTTAGAGTAGAAATATCTGTCTTTCAGCAAATTCTATCTTCACTAACTTACTCTAGTGTGCATTTCAGTGCTGGAGTAGCTGCATTCTCAGGCAGGATTTGGATTTTACATTGTCCAGTGCTGCATCACCAACAGATGCTCAGATCCTCTACTGGTTCTTCAGTGGAGTTGTGCCAACATGAACTTTTTAACCACAAAGTTTTCTAGTGTAGGTAGAAACAGGGCATTTGCCTTTCCCTATGTGCTGGTGAATTGTCTTGATTTAGTCTGCTCCTTTAGTCTGAAGCCAGAGGAAATGGAAGGAAGATTTTCTGTTTGGCTGTGTAAGGCGTTTCTGTACTCGCTGCAGCTTCTTTGAAAAGCTGCCCCTGCTGCTGTAGCATCAATGCAGCCCTGCTGCTGGTAATAACAGGAGCACTGGTGGGAGAACTCACTTCCAGTCTTTTACTGCTTTAACATCTACAGGTGCTCTGAATTCAGAGTGGCAGATAGAGGGAGGGTATAGCACTCTATACTTTGTTTCCACTGTCCTTAGTGGTGCTACTCAAATGAAAACACGGGATGAATCTAGGAAGGATACCAGGTATCTTGCTGACATGATTTCATTTGAGAGCTGTGTGAAAATTAGTGGTCCAGATAGTGCTGGCAAACTTATTCTGAATAAGTTAATGTCAGTAGGAACAGAGGGAAGCACTCTTTGTGCATTTGTCAATTAATCACGTTATTTTGAGATGTCTGCTTGAAGACGTTAAATGAAAACATTGTTTTAGTAAGTCTTTCAGAACAGATTGAACACAGGGTAAAACAAATTCAATTGTGCCCTGCTGATAGCTGGCTGAGGTGTCTGGGCACTCTTCCTAGGACTCAGTTTCTGCATTTCCTAGTGGTAGTCAGCTTTCTAAGAAGTTTTAAGGTGTGTCCATCAAGACTCTCATATAGTGTATGGTTCCCTTTTACTCACTTTCACCAAGGGTAGGTTTTTCTTGCTCTTTGGCTTTTACTATGCAGTTATGGTTAGATTTCTATGGTTGTGACTTGGCAGAGTTAGGTTTATGGTTGGACTCCATGACTCCAAAGGTCTTTTCCAACCTAAAGGATTCTATCCTGAAGAATGTTAAGGAATAACAGAGACTAAAACCATATGAATTAATAATAGCTTTATGACTTATCTGATTGCTGAAAATAGTTCTTTTCTTGGCTACATTACTGATTTTGAGGTACCATAGCTAAGTGCAGATGTTCCTGTTCACTGTAGCTAATGTACCACTTGTGTGTGTATGTGACTTGCTCATCTGTCTAGGGTGCATCTGCAACCATGTCAGAGGTGCAGAGGTGTGTGAGAAACAACATTTGGATGCTTTCATGTATCCAGAATGGAAACTGTTCAGCTCTAAATTGAAATGAATTCCATTAGGAGGAATTCATTTCAAGCAGAAAGTATGTTAAGAGCTACTTCTGCTTACAAAAGCACATGTCATCACTGAAGAGGCTTGGAAGGATTTCAGATCTGCTTGTGCTTTTGCATTAAATTAATTATTTCTGGTGTTTCTATTCCTCTGCCCTTGCTCCATTGCTACCGTGTCTTTTTTTACATTTCCCCATCATATTGCCTATTTGTCCCAGGAGGAGTCCTTGAGCCACTGCCTTCCAGCATGGGTGGCTTCAGGTGTGCTCTGTGTTCTGTTCTGTGTCTGCAGGCACCGTCTCTGCTTGGTCCATGGTTGGAAAATAGAAACAGGCTCCTCCCAGTTTACACTGGGCTATGCAGTTCCATTAGCTAGATTTTATATAGCTCACTGAGACATAACTTTCCCTTCAACAGAGCCCCCTTCTCACAGGGCAGCTCTCTGACCTGCCTCTGGTATGTGTGGTGACAGATTTTTCTGTCATTTGCATCCTGTTTGAATTCTTGTACTTTATTAAAGGGGAAGCAAATTGGGCAAAATATAATTTTGCAAATTTTGGGTTTTTTTTTTTACCCTAGTGTGGTGGAAGGAGCATGACTGAGAGGTGTGGAGGTTTGGTGAGTACCCTGGCCCTGTGCCTCTGAGGCAGGGCTTGCCAGCCTCTCTGAGGCTGGGCCACCATGGTCAAACTCTCGTGCCTTCCAGCATGTTCTGTGAAGGATGGTGTGTTCACTTGGAGACTTAATCTGAGTCTTAAGATGCATGTGAACTCGTGGGACAAGAGAGTGAAAAGCAAAATGTGAATCTTGAAAGGCATGGGTAAATCAGTTTTCTGAGATATATAGAGAAGTTTCAACATTTCTAATTTAATTTTAATCTCTTCATTTGCCATTAAATTAATTTTCATCTATTCTATTTTGTCTTCCTCTTCCTCTTCTTTTTCCTCTTCCATTTCCTATGGATTAACACTATCATTCATTCAAAGGGTATAACTATCAAATATAGTGAACAAATGATTTGATGGTCCAGAACCCTTTTTAAAAATTATTACTTTTAGGAAATACATTAAGCAGTTAATAGGTTATAGTGAGACAGTAAGAAAGAATTGAACAACCCATCTCTCCTTGGTTTGCTCTACATTAACTCCCTCATCTGCTGCCTCCCATCCCACAGTTAACTGTTTCTTTTTTGTTGTGAGCAGGAGAAATCTTGGTGAGGCCATTTGGGGAGCAAGTCAAGGTGTCTAAAATCAGTTTGTGGAAGGCTGCTTGAGCTGCTGCCACTGGAGATTGAAGGTTACTGTCCCAGTCCCATGCTGGGGAGTGAATGGGTGATGCAGTTCTTGTAATGAGTAACTTCCCTGCTTGAAAGTTGAAACTGAGTCCACGTTTATACATTTGAATGCTTCATATTTAAAAAGAAGAGTAATTATCTGTAATGGCACACTAAATAAACTGCATTTTTCCCTCTTCAGAAACACTTTTCCTCTGGAGAATTCAGCAGCAGAAGTATAAGGCAGTTGCTCTTTTCAGAATATGTGATTTCTTTCCTGGCCCTGAACTTTTATCTTGCTGAAACAAATATTTTACGATTAAGAACACTTGGTCACATCTGGTACATCTTAAAAAGGGTTACTTTTCCAAGAATAGCATGCAGACATGAAATTCAGAATCACAAGCAGATGTTTGCTAATATGGCCATAGATAACCTTTCAGTTTCATGTTTAATTTTTATAAATAACCATCTGTAAAGAATGCAGATTAATAGAGAACAGAGATATTTTCTGTCAGTGTTAGTATGTTAACTTTACTGTGTTGCTGATGCTGTACTTACTACTTTAAAATAGAATTATTTATTGTATAAAATTGTCAGCTGCTGGTTACACAAAAAGAGACATTTTCGTCATTGCTCTTTTACAACCTGGAAATGTTTGTTTCTCTTTAAAGAACACAGGATGATTATCTATGTCAAAGACTGCTAATTTTGGCTTATTTCTTTCATTCATTGATAAATTACTTATTAGAATGCTGTGGAATAGAGGGAATTTCTGACTTTTTGTTAGCCTTTGCATTTTTAGTGAGCTTGGCATGGCTCTTGCAGTTGGACTGGTAAAAGTGAGGTATTTGCTCCCTTGACTGCTGACCTCGAAGCATATTTTAGCTTATTAAAAAAAATCTGTTTCATAAGGCAGACCAGTAGCGTTTTGTTCTCCTCTTATAATATTCTCCTTTTAACTGACTTAAATTAGTTTTGGATAGTTCAGTGTACAGATGCAGCTGACAATACTTCTCCTTCACTGAAAAGCCTGCCTGTCACTGCTGCAGCAGGAGACAAAGGCCTAAGCTATGCTGCCACTGCCTCTGCCCTTCCAGAAGGGTCCTTGTCACAGTGGGACCTTAATTGGTGGCAAAATGTATTCAGATGCCATCATAGGGAAGGCATGACATGGGACAATGTCAGAAGTGTCCCTCAGCAGTAAGAGCTGTGGTCTCTGGATGCTCCAAGCATGAGGCAAGTGCCATCTGCTTTCTGCTGAGGTATCAAGTACATCATGTCTTTAGGACAGCCCTTGGTGTTTTTGGAGCTCAGGATGGCAGCGACTACTCATGAATCTGAAAAGTGATGGTTGGCAGAGGCAAATTTGGGGAGGAATGCAAGCTACCAAATTCACTTACTCAGAGGATGGACCTTGTTAGGGAGAGGGGTGAAGTTCATTGGTGTGGTGCTGCCTGGGCTGGGCCACTCGCAGGACCCTGCAGACCCCCTCCCCTGGCTCCAGAGACCTGTGCAGGACCAGTCACCAACTGGGCAGCTGGAGAAGGCTGAGAATGGTTAAGTGCCAAAACAGGTTACTGTGATTAAGCAATCAATCTGTAGGTGTATGATTGGGGCTTTTTTTTTTTTTTTTTTTTTTTTTGGTGTGTTGGGTTTTTTTTGTTTCTTTGGTTTTTTTGGGGTTTTTTTATGTTTTATTTTTAAGTTTAGAAACTTTGAAACATCTGACTTGATGATACTATTGATGTTTCTCAGAAAAAGAGAGGCACATGAGTATAGGAAGTACATCTCAGCATCCAAATTTGTAGATGACGTAAAAGAACTGTTTGGGAAAGATAGCACAGCTCTGAGAATTCATTAGAGCATTGCTTGCATTATGGTTGAAATACCTTCAAAGAGAAACTAACAATTGAAATAAGTTCAGAAGCAGAAGAGCCTTGCAGGCATTAGGGAAGGGGTGGGTGGAAGCTTATGTGTTAGCAAAATAGCTCCAGCTAGAATATTATTTTACATCCCTGTTCTGTAGTTTGCTCCCTTGGTAATTTACAAATGGAAAATAAAATTTAGAATTATAGCTGATTAGATATTGTGAGTTCTCAACAAAGCATGTTTGTGTTCTGAATGCAATTATTACAGAGTTGCTGGATAAAACTTGGTAGATGAATTTGAGTTATCTTTTGTGTTCAAGCAATTTAGTCTCTTCTGTTTTCTATGAAGAATGAACTGTGTTCTTCTCCAACTGCAGCACTCTTTAGATAAAGAATATTTTATGGGTTTTTTTAACCAGTAATTATTTTTCAATTTTATCATGAAAATTAACCTAATTTAATCAAGTATAGCCTGCACAAAAGATTTTGATTTTGCCAGTTGTGATTGTGTAGACTGCATTCTGCTGTAAATAAGCAGTATTGCTGTTCTCAGTTCTGAAGACATAAACTCAGCCACTCTCTCTGGCTCCTCTTCCTTCTCCTGGCTCACTTATTTGTACGTGTTCAAGTACTTTGGCCCTTTCAATCCTAGATGTGAATCTGTGGTTCTTGCTAATAGATTGTCTGGGCTTGTTCTGAAAACGATGTGGAGGCAGTACTGGAGCATTTTGCTCTTTTGATGGGGCAAGGAGAGGCAGAGGCGCTGGGATTCTGCCTTTTGCTTTCTCTTAGGGTAACTGGCAGCTCACTAATGTGGCCAATCTTTTGCAGGTGTAACCAATGATTCCCTACTGTCAAGCAGTGTTCTTAAAACTACTTTTGTTTTGAAACTTTGAGATCATAGGCTGTGTTTATCAGCCTACAAGGCTTTGTGAATATGAAAAGTTGTCTTTAAGTTTGGGAAATACACATCAAATCACTTTGACACAACTTAAAGGGCAAATTCCATAATTATATCTCAGCCTTTCAGCAGATCCACACTGTCTGGTGTACTTTTATTAACGGTCATTATTTCAAGATATATACACATAACCTAAACCTATACACATGAACCTAAATCACATTAATGGCATTGATAACCTTTAAACTCATACTGTTCTTGAGTGATGGAAACAATGTTGTCCTTTTTTATTTTCTTGCTTCTAGATATAGTATTTTATTTGAAATGACAAATGGATGAAGCTTGGAAATGGGTATCAAAAGCTGAAATAAAATTTTAGAAATGCTGAGAACTCAGAATTTCTTTTGGGTGTATGTCAGCTCTGCCTTGAGATGAAAGGGTAGCTGATGCTTTAAGAAGTTGGATCATTTGCTAACTTGTGGCGCAGTACTGAAGAGAAGACTCAGGAGTGAAAATTATGATACCAATTATGTGGATGGTTGTGGCTAGATCTGTTGCTAATACAGTATCTAAATATTGCCAATGCAGTGTATAATATAATCAGGTCTAAAGGGTTACAGTGTAGGCAGGTTCAAGTAGAAATGCACAGGTTTGCAGTCTTTGGCCTGCAGAATGCACAATTACAAGGCTACAGAGCACCTCTGTGGCTACTTTTGGATTTTATTTTTGCACATGACCAGATCTTAGTGCTGGTACTCACCTGTCCAAAAGTGGGGTTCCTATCTTCAGACTGGGTGTGCCCTGCAGCCACCTCTGCCTGGGGAAGGGGTGAGGGTACGATCCCCCTGGAAGCTGTCTGCAGCTTTAGAGGACCAGTTGGCCCAGACTGGAGCATTTTACACTCTTTTGCAGACTGACCTGTACCAAAGTCAATCACAGTCATCACAGCTTCCCCATCTCTGGAATGCATTCATTATGTGGACGTACAGACAGTTCCTCCTGCAATTCCCACCTGGCATTCTAATCTTAGGAAAAATCACATTGCCAATCAGAGACAATTGTGAGGGGGTGGGTGCGTGTGTGTGGGGAAGAGAACTCAAAGACCTGACTGTCTTTCCTTGCTGTCACCCAGCTGCTGCAGGGCATTTCTGCTGGGTTAAAAATATTTGGTTTTGAGATCGTTGCAATATTTTTCTGAAGTGAATAGCTGTTAAATTGCTCATACTTCCAGCTTTAATTGCATGTTAACAAACAATGTTTTGGTTAGTTGGCCTCCATGAAGTGTTGCTTGCAGGGTTTTCAGTTGTGGCTGTCTGTGGGATGCCAAAGGGGTTTAGCACACTGGGGTTTCACCCACTCCTGACTCGCTTCTTTCCCGTTCCAGGTCTCCTGAAGGTGCTGTGCTGGGATGCCCAGGAATGCCTCATGGCACAGCCCCGCGGCCGCCCCGCTGGAGCGTGGCGCTGCCCTGTAGGGAGCTGGGTGAGTGGAACCTCGTCCTGGCTGTGGGGAGCACTGCCAGCCTGCTCCTCACAAACCTGGGGACACGTCGGGTCTCATCACCCCCCCTGTGTGCCTTGTCACGCCCTCCTGGCTGCATGGGCATTGGTTTTTTGGGAAGTGCTGGATATATGTGTTTCTTATCTCTGACGTGCTTTGGGACAGTTTCCTCTGGAGTGGTGATTATGGGAGGATATAAAGGCAGAACTAATAGGAGCTGGAGATTTGGAGATGCTCCCTAAGTTGTGAATTATGCCTTCTTTGTTTATATATATATATATATATATATATGTATATATATGTATATATATGTATGTATGTATACATAGAAGATAACCATTGGGTTGAGGAAGGTGGGCTAGAGGAGGTGCATCTGAAATGCCCTCTTGCCCCCTCTTTAAAAAAAATAATTTTTAGAAATCTTTTTTTTTTTTTCCTGCCATGAGCACTTGATTTCCTTCATGTGCTATGAGCCCCATCATATCTTCCATGTGCTGCTAAAATTTGTTAAGTGTGGCTACCTGTTATGGAATAATTACTCTCTGTGTGGTACTCCAGTTGTATAATTTCCCTCTTGCAAAACTAAGGTGTGGTGGGTGGCTGGGACATCCTGTTTGACCCTCTAAGGCAGGCATTTGGCCCTTTTCTCTGCCTGAATTGGACTTGGGCTTTTCTTTATGATTTTATCACTGTATAGATCACTATGTTTGCTAGGGAGTCTTGCTGAGACACAGAAAACTCTGCTTGCAATTCTCATATTAGGAAATAAGTCTAGATATTCATGTGTTCACATTTGTGGTTTTATAGATGGTTGTCAGCTATTAGACAGAACTGTGGACTTCTTGACCTAGATCCTTCTCATAGCGCTGGCAACAAGAGCCATGGGTCTAAGGGGAATCTCTGGGAATTAATTGAGCTGTCCAAGAGGAAGGACAATTTAAGTACTCATTGACATCTGATCATTTGCTTTAACTATCTATATGGAGTGGAAGGAGAGAGGCACCTGAAATGAAGAAATAGTCTCTCTTTGTTCTTCTACAACAAGGAACTATCTTGGGCAGTCTGAAGCCTGAATATGCCAAGCAGAGCTGAGAAGAAATTATCCTGTTTTATGTAGATAATGCAGTTTGATGCTGGGACAGTTCCTCAAACCTATGCTTTAGGAAATTTGTAGATTAGTGATGGACTGTTGCCTTTTGGATTTCATTTAGGTTCTGGCAAGAATGCATTTTGATTCTCTGAATTCTGCAAAGCCAAATACTTATATTTTTGATCTACTTCTGTAGTTGTTTTAGCAAGTGCCAGCTCACTTATCCAGTGGTGGACATTCATCACTAGTTTCTGAATTAATGGGTAGAGATGCTGCTGATTTTGAAAGATAGTCTGATTCCCAGGAAATGATCTTTCAAAGCCATGTTATTAACTGATTTTTTCCTGTCGTGTCCCATCATCTTGCTTGGGAAGAGATGATTGTGAGAAAGAGACTTTTCTGTCTACAGGCCCACAAATTCAGAGGAGGTCTGAGCCTGCTGTCCTGCCTTTCTCTGGGGTGGAAACTACATGGGTGAGAGATCTGTCTGCATGGTCAGGGCTAATAAGTTACTCTGTTAAACTGGACCACTCTGTGCTCTTGAAAGCACTGTCTGTGGGCTGTTGTTCGGTGTCTGAGGGCTGATGCACAGGGGCAATGTCTCTGGGAGGATTTGCAGCAGTGGTGGGTGATTGCTGTTGCTGAGAAGAAATGTGAATTATTGTGTCATGCATGTTGATGTGAAGCTGTGTGTGAAATCATTGTCAGCAGAGCAGTATCAGTACACTGGCAACGATCCCTTGAACTGATGACCGGGTCCTGCTCAGGCAATAAATGTGTTGAGGTTTGTGGTTGCAGTCTGTGCCCCCCGAGGGATTGTACTCTTATTTGGCTCTTGGGTAGATGAGGTCAGCAACCTGCTCCTCTCATCTTGAGATCTGACCTGTAGAATTACCTTGTCATCAGGTTTTGTGATGCTATTAGCTCAAATGTTTGAAGCTGTTTCTGTTCATCATGCGTTGCATTCATTATTGGCTGGCTTGAGACAGGCTGAGTTTAAATTCACCTTACTGCTGTGTTTGTAGTTCTGAGGGACAGACTCTGAGTCTCTGCAAGGCACCTTATTTGAATCTGAAATTCTTTTTAAAAGTAGGTTGAGTACTTGAAAATTACCTCCCCTTTGGGATTTTGCTTCCAGCCTAAGCTGGGAGATAGCAAAGCTTTGAAGTGGGGTTTGGGAAGGTGGTGTCTCAGTCTTTCCCTCTATGTCTGGTTAGTGACACTACAACCTTTTGTCACCTGCTTTAAGGAAATTTTTGGAGGGTTTTTTAAAAAGTCTTCCCACAGTTATTCACTTCACTAATTTTATTTGGAGTAGGGTAGATGTAGTTCAATAGAAATTTTCCTTATGGTTGTTTTTAGTGGTGTGAGCACTTTCCAGCAGATTTTTTGGGGGTCAGTTAATTCACAACCAGCCAGGACTGGCACTTCCAGTGGGTTGATTCTTATTTTTGCAAATAACTGATTTTGACCAATATGGTTATATCAGAAGAAATAGGTTTGTTTTAGGCCACCTAATCTCAAAATGAGAATGGCTATGTGGTGGGGCAGAGCTGCAGCACACGCGGAAGTTTCCCAGCCTTGGCTGAACTGATGTGGATTCTCAGGACTGATTTTGAGATTTCCTCCAGCACAGTACAGTGATTTTAGGAGCTAAAAGGAAGCCTCTGCAGTAGCTGGGTTAGCTGGAGTTGAAAGCTGTTCAGCAGCTTGAGCTTCATCAACCTGGCACTGCTACAACTCTCCCTTCCTGGCACCACTCTTGGGCTTCTTCCTGACAACCTTATGAAAATGATGGGGTTAAAGGGATTGTGATTATTTATGGGTATTTATTGGTATTTTCTTGCTGCTATGAATATACTGACTACATATATTTGGCTGGTTGCATTACATGCTCATCACTTACCAAACTTGTGTGTTCAGAGGGGGTTTCTCTTTTCACTTCTGCTTTTCAAATTATTTTTTTTCTGAGAGTGTGTGTGCTCCTGGTATCTTTAAGTTTTCCTTCTGAGTCCTTACCTGTGCATATATATTTATGTTGGGTGTTTGTATTTTAAGTGTCCAAGTTGGAAATTGACTTTCCTTGATAGTGTGCCTAAGGTATTTACACTGTGTCTTTCCTGTGCCTGTGTGCATAAACAAAACAGATGTACCTTATAAACAATTTTTACTTTCTCTCAGTTATTTAAATGAATCAGAATTCTTTTTTTTACAGATTTTGCCTTTGCCAGTATGGTGTTCTCAGGACTGTTTTCTCTTCTTGTTCTTTTTTGTGTCTCTGGCTTGTGTGGTTTCTATATTTCTTTTCTGCTTTCACCTTTCTTTGGAAACCAAAAGAAACATCCTAGTTAATGGCACGTCTTTATCAACCCTTTCCTCCTTTTTATTAATTTCCTTCCTTTCTTTCTGGGATAACTGTAACCTTTGCCTGTCCTGTGATAGGGGATAGTCATGTCACAGATGTTCTTGTGAGGTGCTTGAATTGTATGGGGGGAAACTGCATCCTGAGCAAATGCCCAATTTCCTGATCTTGTAAGCTCTACCTTTTTTTAAAAAACAAATTTGCAAAATATATATATGTGTAATCATCTTTACTTCATCAGTCTGGATTCATTCTCATACCTGGCAAGTTGAGAGCCTTGGCACTGAGAGCATTTCCTTATCTCTGCAACCTTTTACCCATATATATTAAGTAAATTTTGCAAAATATTCTTCTGAAGAGTGTAACATCCTGAGAGGGACAGACAGCCTGTAAAAAAACTACTGCAAGACTCTTTTTACCTTCGTCTGTGCTCCAAGATGTAGTTCTTAGTAGCTCCTGGATCTTGACACACTGAAGAGAGCTGTGATAAAGAGGTCCTGTGTTCCTCCTTATTTTTTCATGCTTGAACAGATTCATTTACCACTCACTGTAACCTCAGTTTTGTAGCCTTCAGCACTGCCCTAGTACATTTTTGGTGTAATCATAAAGCTGTCTGTTTTAACTGGAGACTTAAATATATCTGCCCTTTGAGATGATAGTTCCACCCTTTCCTCCCCAGGCTGTAGAAATGCTGTGTCTTCCACTGAGATGTCAATAAGGAGATTACCTACCATCACAGTGACCTGGGAGGCTGGGCAGTGTTTGCCATGGGCATAACTTGGGCAGTGCTAACACGGTAAATGTATGATCCCCCATGGTGAGCCCCAGGACACCGTGCTTCTCCTTAGGCAATGAGTCCTTTCCCATTTTCAAGGCAGATGCATCTGCATATGAAGATGAGAACAGACCCCAGCTTGTAGCTTGAGAAGTAGAGTCCTCACCCAGCTGGCTGCTGATTTCCACCATCAAGAGCTGAGAAGGTGTTTCCTTTCTTTCCTTATTCAAGAGGATTTACAGGACCTTCTGAGAAGGAGAAAAATGATGTCTTTTAACATAGCCAGCCTCCCCTGAGGTGGTATCTTGAAGAATTGCTTGATTTCTTCATCTTTCTTCCTCATGAGTTGCAAATGTGTCTTGGACTCTGATCATCTGATTACTCCTTCCAAGAAGGATGTTTACTTTCCTCCTGAATAGGGGAGGGTGGATTTTGGACCCTCATGAACTTGAGGAGGGTAGGTAGTTTTGTAGTGAGAACTGTAGAAGAATATGTATTTTTGGCAGTGGGGAGTGTGATTAGGGAAACTCATTGGATCCTAGTCTGAGGCTGAAGTCCCTTCCATTAATGCAAGACATGAGGGCTGAACACAGGGTATCGGGATAGAGAGGTTTCCCATTGTTTCTGTGAGGAAGTTTTATTTGCTCAACTTCCACCAGTTAATGATCAGCTGGTGTTTGTTATTCCTGCAGAGCTGACATTGATGTGAGTCTGTTGTGATGCACAGGGCCTCCTGCCCAAATCAGGATGAGGTCTGATATCCAGTAACATTTTGTCTCAGTAGCTGGAATTTGGGACCTACCTCTCACTTCTGCACTCCTGAAGGTGTTTTATCCCCTCTTACCAATCACCATTTTCAGGAAACATCCCAACCTGCACTGCCAGTGCTCCTCTGCAGCGTGTTTATTGTTGGAAAGGCCTTAAATTCTCCCTCAAAGCTCCCTCCCGGTTTTGTGTCAACACACCACTTTCTCTCTGGATTTTCTGTTTTGTTTTTCTACTTCCCACCTTCCTCCTAACTCTGGGGCTGAAGTATTTCTACAGCTTTTTAGTATTCAGGAGGGTCTAGGGGCATGCTATGAAGCTCCTGATGCTTTTGTGATTGTTGGCCACAGCCTATGAGAGGTTAGTAACATCACTTATCCTCTGCTGAACACTGGGAGTCTCCCATCCAGTTTCTGCCATGAGCTGAGTCATTGCTGAAGTGTCAAGAGATTATTTGGCCTTTGAGTGTTGAGGGAGGCAGAAATGATTTATCAATTTTTTTCTTGAAAATATCTGGTGAGGTGCAAGGAGCAGAATGCACGGTTGTCAGTGCCACCCAGGTTCAGGGGAACATGTTGGGAAGCAATGTGATGCACAAAAAAATGTTGTAAAATGCAGCAGGTATCAGTCAGTAAGATCTTATATTGGGTTGTTTTAAAATTACCCTTTGGCATATCCCAGCATTTGGGGAAAAAAAACCAAAACAAAACAGTGCTGGAATTCTGATGAAGAGACATAATGTGGGGGAAATATTACAGTGGTCAGGTTTGTCAGTGATGTTCAAATGCTTTTGTCTGTACCATTTTTATTGCTATCTTAATTTTAAATTAATTGCTCCTGTAATATATAGTCCTGACTACTTTGGATCCAATATGACTTCAGGACAAATGTCTTCAATACAGAGATTCCTTCTGGTATATTCTTTTTCTGTTAAAATAATCAAGATTTAAAAGAACGCATGGAGTATGGTCATAGTTCCAGAGTGAATGTGAATGTTGAGCAGTCATCATGGCAGTGCTGGAAAATACTTGTGTAAATAAAATGTGCTTTCTTGGGTTTTAGGGTGAGTTTTCTAAAAAGACTAAAAAACCCCCAAATCTACAAACCTGGTAGTTCTAAAAGGCATGGAAGCATCTAGACTGTACTTGTTGTGATGAGTAATTATGGTATTTACTCTCAGAGAAGAACATGGTTAGTAGGGACTTTGTCTTGAAAATTATTTTTAACATGATGAAAAATGTCACATCTGTCTGTTTCTTTTCCATGTCTATACTATTTGTGTCTTTCATTTCTTTTGTTAGTAAATGGGAATAACTTCAGGAAATAGATGAAGGCACAGTAAACAGTACTATGAGAACAATAAATAAAGCATCTGCTTTTGATTTTTCTGTGAAATCAAGAAGTAACTGGAGCAAAACACTTGTTAGATATTTTTTCACTTCTATATCTGCTATCACGCTCCCCCTGCTTCTTAGCGGTTCTCTTTTTCTCTAAACAGTTGCTTCATTGAAACCAAGACTGGAGCCTACAAAGGAGCCATAGTGACCGAATAATAAAGGACAGAGATTCTGAATGTTGTTGATGTGGGCTGGGTTTTTCTGTAGCGTTTGTGCCTGGTTTGGGATCCGGACGTGACCCTTCCCGGCAGCGCGTGTTCGTGGGGCCGGAGCGCGGCGGGGCCGGGGCCTGCAGCTCCACGGGCACCACTCATCTACTGTTGGGAAATTAATGTAAACATGGCATGTACTTCATCGTTTTCACAGGTGGAATGGGTCTGTGGCATAACCTAGGGATGTGAACTAGAGGATTGTTAACATTTTCTCGATTATTTGTCCTTTGGCTCCCTCCCCTGCATGCCCTGTTCGCACACAGATCATGGCTCCTGTTACAGGGGAGAAGCTGACATGGGGCTCTGCCTGGAGCTCTCCCAAATCCAGGCATGCCTCCTGTTTGGGACTACAGGCATGCCTGAAGCTCTCCCAAATCCAGGCATGCCTCCTGTTTGGGACTACAGGCATGCCTGAAGCTCTCCCAAATCCAGGCATGCCTCCTGTTTGGGACTACAGGCATGCCTGAAGCTCTCCCAAATCCAGGCATGCCTCCTGTTTGGGACTACAGGCATGCCTGAAGCTCTCCCAAATCCAGGCATGCCTCCTGTTTGGGACTACAGGCATGCCTGAAGCTTTCCCAAATTCAGGCATGCCTCCTGTTTGGGGCTACGTGCATGCCTGGCAGGGGCTGATGGTTAATTCCAATCCCTGACCATGGGGCAGTGAGTAAAGCAGTGCTGAGTCTGAGGGCAACATTGTGATATCAATTTGGAACCAGGGCACAAACCCGATACAGCTGCAGTCAGCAGCAGTGCCCCCAAATCCTGTGTGATTGATGCATTTTCTGACACTTTCCTTCTCCTGAGGTGTGTACCAGGGAGCTGGTGGCTAGTGGGTTTGTGGCTTGCAGATCAAGGCTTGCCAACATGGTATTAGTGAGGACTCCTTTGCTACATTTTAGTGGTATCCTGGAGGTTTGTTTGCTGTTCCAAGCTTGAGCTTGTCGCTGCAAAATGGTATTAAATGGGAAATAAAAATGGAGAGGTTTTTTTAAACATGAAAGATTTTAAGCAAAACTCATGTATCCATCTACCAACTTGTAATGTTTTTATTCCTTTAATATTAAGGGATAGAAGTCTATTGTTTGGGGGTTTTTTTGGAACTTTTAAGAGTAAGTGAGTCTCTTCTGCAAACATCAGACTTGAAGAACTAAGACTTTGAAAGAGCCAGATGATATAGTGAGACTCTGGAGGGAAAAATATGATGCTTATAACACTGTAGATAGCTCCTTAAAGTACTCCCTCTGCTTCCACATCCCTTTATTCTGGGACATGAAAGAGAAACCTGAGCCAATACAGGATTACAGAACTAGGTTACAAACCTGAAGCTAGGCTATTTGTAGTTAAAGCATCAGAAATTTATTTTATATGCTTATTTTGGTTTAAAAATTGTATGCATTTGAAAAACGGTCTCTCCCTGTGAGAGTTCTTCCTTTCAAATAATTAATGCAAGACAGTAAGCAGCAGAGACAATGACTTGTAAAATTTCATTGCTGGTTTAGAGCAAGAATTTGAACCTCATCCATCTGTCATCAAAAAAAAAAAAGAAAATCCTTTCAAAAAGCAGATGGTCTTGTAACTAAAACAGATCTGAATTCTGGCAGACAGGGTGAGAAATGTGCATTGTGAGAACAGGGGAAAAGCTGCACTGGGAACTGTTCATCTTGCTGGAATGCTCCAGCCGTGAATACCTTTGCTAATTCTGCCTTCCACAATAGTGATCTTCAGAGGGCAAAATCAGTATCTTCCCTTCCAGCACAGCTTGTATGCTCTTTTTCTGAAAGGTATCATTTCCTGATAGGTATTTTATAAGCAACTTAAATGCACTTTGTGCATGTTAATATCAAGGGTTTCTTCATAGAGAGAATTTAATTCTAAATGGAAGTCTTGGATTATCATTGCAAGAAACTCCTTCAAAATAAAACTCTCTATTTACAGTGCTATGTTTATGTACAAGCATTTGGTCTTATGGGTGTTCTCTAGTAAGATTCTTAAATAACAATCTGTGGATGCTGAAAAGCTGATCAGAGAGAGAAATCAGGGAGCAGCAGAGTTTGTGAGAAATCCAGGCACATAACTTTCTCACACTGGCCTGAGAAATTGTGAGGAGGAATCAGATACAATCCTTGGAAGGTGAAAAACCATTAAGGTGGAAAACTGTTAGCAGGTGGTGTTTTTTCTAACTTGTTGTTTACGTGAAAAAGACAGTCAAGGGGTGTTCTGAGTGTCCAGTAGTGTTTCTTTCTCAGAAATGTCTATACAAGAATAGTGATAAAATAAAGATTGCTCTCTTTGCCTTCCGAGAATGGAGAGTCTGTGTCATTATTCTACTGCCATCCCTAATCCTACGACAACAACCCAATTAATAAATAATGCCAGCTCTCCTTCATTTAATGGTACTTTGAATGACAACAAAAGAAATCATCCTCAAACTTGTTGGAGGCTTTTTTTTGCCTTTCTACTTTGCCTTTGCCTACTCTACTTTCCGTTTTACTTAGGTGAAGTTGTAGCTGTATAACTTCATTCAGGATTCATTTTCTCAGGGAATCCCTGAGCTATTTAATCACCTTCATCAGACTCACTGGCTGCAATGGAAAAGTAAACTCAGTGTTGCTTGCATGTGTACCACAGATAATTGGAATTCCTAGGGACTCTCTGTGCCTCTTGCATGAGGTTTGGAGTTCAGTAGCCCAGCACACTATTAAAATAATTTTTGTAGTGACTGTCTACTCAAAATAACATTGAGCCTGCTCTCAGGCATCAGAAACACTTTCTGGAGTTAATGTAGACTCTTCACTGACAGCTAGCAGTTTTTTCAATAGTACCTAGTGGGAAATTGTCTCAGTTGAAAAATACAGTTGTTCAACTGTAGTTGTTGAACACATCCACATTTATTGTAGGAAAATCATTTCAGGCCTAGTCTTTGGTCCATCCTATATTTAAAAACAGGTTAGAAATCTGATGTCAAGATTTTGATAACTGCACAATTGCTATCTCTTTATGTCCCAAAAAGCAGGAAGATGATCATGGACAGCAAAGTCAGCAGCCTCATGTGGAGTCTTTGGGTGGGAGTCTCCTTTATGCAGTGCAGTGCTGGTTTTGCTGCTGACTGAAGCAGAAAGCTGAGGATGCTCTGTGTAGCCCCTTGGGATGAGTTTTATGCCAGAGAGGCTGCACTTGCCATGTAAATAGAAGACAAGCCAAACAAAAATCTTTTGCATGATTGATGAATATGTTGTTTGGCTGAAGGGAGCCATCCTCCTTCTCCACATCTCTTATGGTAGTACCTCCTTTTAGTGTTCTGTCTCTTGCATGCATACAGTATGAGTTTAAAAAAATGGGCATAGCAAATGTCTTTCAAATTATCCCAAGGAAAACAATACAACTGCCCAACCTGATAACTCACTCTTCTGGCTATTTCTATAAATCATCTACATTAGAAGATGTGAAAAACCTTGAAATAGTGCTGTGCACATAGGAAGGCTTCTTCCCGAGCCCTCAGTCTTTTTATTATACCCAGAGCCCTGAGAACAGTTATAGCTCCTGCAATCTTCATCCTCATATGTATCCCATATTATACTTATAGGAACCTGAAAGTATGTTAGCTTTTAGTCTCACTAAAATATATGAATAAAAGATGTGAATATTGGTGTGGGGGCTTTTCTCGCACTGCTGGTACAGTTCTGTGGCTATTGTATCAATGTGTTTTAAAAATAATTCCTTATAATGTATGTCATTACATTTCAGTGACCTACAGACTGAAATGTCCTTACCTTGATAAGTAAAATATTAGAAGGAAGAAATCAAATTTCAAATCTGATCTCTGCCTTACAGCAGAATTTGAGCTGTGCCATCTCACCTTGAGAAAGTTTGTGAAGCTGTGGCTGGAGGGTCTCCCTTGATGCTGTACTGAAGGCACATCCTTTGGCATCAGGAAGAGTTTTGTGAAACAGTGGTACTGTTTGGTTTGGTTTGTTTTGACCACTGGGGCACTGCCTGGAACAAGAGACCCCCTGTCACACCCCCTGTTTTGCAGGGTGTGTATATTCTGATGCTGAGCACCAAAGAAAGATAAGGAGAAAGGGGAGTGCTCCCTGTCCTGGAGCACTTGGTACTCTACAGGGATCAGGATATGTGCTTAGGATCCCCTTAGGATCCCTTAGGATCCTAATGATGGAAAGGAGTTCTATCCATGGACCAGAAACGTGCTCTAGTGGAAGAAATCCCTGCCCATGGAAGGGGGTTTGGAACAAAGTGATCTCTAAGGTCCCTCCCAATCCAAGCCATCCTTTGGTGTTCTGCACAGCTCTTTAGTTTGATAGCTAAAAGAACAAGACAATGCCCTGTTTTTCTCTAGCTCCTGTTAGCTGCAGTCCTGTACAGGAGTGAAATGTCACAGGACATGGAGCCACCCGGAGCACAGTCACCTCTGCTGGCTGGAGTGGGGCCCAGCTGTTCGCTCTTTTCTGCCTGTGTTGGGACTGGGTGCACAGACCTGAATTTCAGGGGCTTCATTTTCCAGCTCAAACCCACACCAGTTCCTGCTGCAGCATGTCCTACAGTAATATACCTTGCTTTGTGTCAAAGGGCAAGGTTAAACTTAGGGGTTTGTTTTTATTTTGTTGAAATGCCAATTTTAAGGGTTTCTGAGCTTGTGACCACTGCTTCCTATGTGACACAGCTACCAAATAAAATCAATAAAGAGCTCTGGCAGTAGCATTGAGGTACAGTGTGGCATGAGTAAGTTAACATATACTTGGGTTTCCTTATTGTCTGTTTTATTGTTTCATACTTGCTTTTGTTCAAGTATCTAGCCCTATTTAAAATTAATCTTGCTCCTCTTTGGGATGCTTGTATATGTTGATCTGCTGTGGTCTTTCTCATGGCACTTTCTTGGTTCTATTTGAGTAAGCAGAAATGTTGCAGCTGTCAGGTTAGTCATCACTGCTGCAGCACTAGCCTCAGATGTGTTGGGTTTTTGAGGATAAGATAGCCAGAAAAGCTTGATTTCTGCCAGAATAGAACAGCTTCCTCCCTCTCCTTTGACTTTTTGCTAACAAATCACACCAGACTGCCGCTGGCAGTGGGAGGGGACTGCAGGGCGTGAGGGCAGCCGAGCTCTCAGCGCTGCTGTGGGATGCAGGGGAGCCCGAGAGAGGACGTGTAGAGCTGGCACAGCCCCGCTTTCCAGATGTGCACCCTGATCCTTTTGTCACATCTCTGGTATGACGTGGCAGTGCTTATGCTGAGAAGTGAAGCTATAGTATCCAGAACATGTGGATGCTGTGATTTGAAAGTTTACCTCTAGTTCTCTGTCAATCCAGTGCAAACCTTGCTGTAAGATGTTTATTTTCCGTACAGCTCTGGGAGTGCCTTCAGATCGCATTTCACTGTTGAATTTTTTTTGTGATCAGTCAGAATGTGCTGTGTTTGTGAGAACTATTTTATTCAAGTCTGCTAATGGATTCAAGAGAAAGATGGATTTTGCAATTCTGTGCATGTCTCAGAATCTTTAGAAGATTTAGACTGATTTACAGGAGTTTGAACCCAGCTCCTTGGCTGTTGTCATTCATATCTCTCAAGAGTGCATTTGTTAGGCTGTTGATGCAGTATTTTCTTGAAAATATTAGTGGAAAAGTGAGGTTTGGAGGAAGGATTAGGCTTTTAGTCTTGAGACAGGAGTAATAAAGGAAGGAAGAAATAGAAATTCATAGGCATTTTTGCTGTCATAAATTTCTGTGAAGTTTTTGAAGAAAAATGAGTTCTAGGTCACATTTAGATGTGCATGAGTTTTTTTTTTTTTTCTTTTCTTAGAAGAAGAAAATTGAAACCTTTTGAAAATCTGTTAAGGCATCATGTCTGAGGACCACAGCCCCTGAAAGACCTCATGTCTCATTCAATTTCTCCATAAGATGTTGTATTATAGGTCTTATATCTATCTATCTGTTACATCTTCTTGAGCTCTTATTGTGGATTATCTATATATACTTATTTATATTTAAGATATCTCTGTGTTAAGGGATCTCTTATGCATACAAGAGCAATTTTTAGCTATTAAGTAAATCATATGGTGAGTATTTTTCAGAATGTGGTGCTGCTTAGAAACCTTATATTTTTAGTATATTTTGTAGGGATAACTTTGTAGTAAGTTTTCAGTGTAAGTTAAATTATGTATTGAAAAACAAGATCCTGCATTAGCAAGCTAAAATTCTGCAGGCTCATTCTTTGCTAAGCCCCAGCCTTTCATGGAAAAGACGATTGAAAGCAAGAAAAAAACTCTGTGGTTATCTTACAGCAAAGGATTAAAACTATCCCACACTGGTCTGGGAAACAGTGTGGCCATGAGGGAAAGGGTGATAAATTCAGCTGACTTTAGTTTGCCAGAAGTCATCCTGTCTCCTCCTTTAATATTAACTGTTGGAGAGCTGTGATTAAGTGTTCCTCCTCCTGATAAGGGCTCACTGAGAAGTGGCTGACAGGTAGAAACAGCAGCCAAACTCCCGCATGTTTCAGAAGGTGTTTGCTGATGCCGGCATCTCTTGTCAGCACTGCTGATAAGCGCTAGTGCAAACAGCCACCCAGAATTTGTCTGGCAGCCCCGTGAAGGGCCAGATGAATTGTGCTATGCACAATGTGCTAATTGTCACAAATTGGCCACTCTTCCTTGGGAATGACAGGGTGAGAGTCTATGGTTGGTTTTTTAATAGTCTAGTTGTCACACACTTAGCTTGTACCAGTTTTATTCTGAGAACAAGCATTTAGATTTTTTTTTTGTGCATTGGCAGCAAAGGGAATTTTTGTTAACCTCAGAAATACTGTTAATTAACTACAGTATAAAATTCAAAGCAGCGTTATTTAAAACTAATTTAAAAGTGCAAGAAAAGTTCTGGAATACAATATGAAGAACTTTTATTGTTGAAGTATTTAAAAAATATTTTAGGAAATGTTTATTTTTTCCTTTCCAAAACCTTGTAAAGTCAGAAATTTCTTCTATCCAAAAAGGACCTGGCATGCAAAAGCTGACAATAGAGTGTTCCCTTTACATCCCCTCAGAGATGGGTAGGATATCTTCTTTCTTCTCAAAAGGCAGAGCCTGTTGGTTTTTTCATTTGCTATCCTCCTCCATCGACATTAAAATACTCTTAGAACAGTTCCAGCCACAGGATGGGGGTATGGGGAATCATGGACAGAAACTGGCAGGAGAGGGAATGTGTGTGTGCTCTGTGGGAGAGCGCTAAGGAGAACCAAGCCCTTCTGTTTAACAGGGAGCTGGGGCGCTGTTCGGCTGCGTGGGGATGGAGGGAGGTGCTGGGGCTGTCCTGGTGTGGAGTTACCCTGTGGGGATGGAGGGAGGTGCTGGGGCTGTCCCGGTGCCGAGGTTACCCTGTGGGGATGGAGGGAGGTGCTGGGGCTGTCCCGGTGCCGAGGTTACCCTGTGGGGATGGAGGGAGGTGCTGGGGCTGTCCCGGTGCCGAGGTTACCCTATGGGGATGGAGGGAGGTGCTGGGGCTGTCCCGGTGCCGAGGTTACCCTATGGGGATGGAGGGAGGTGCTGGGGCTGTCCCGGTGCCGAGGTTACCCTGTGGGGATGGAGGGAGGTGCTGGGACTGTCCCGGTGCCGAGGTTACCTTGTGTAGGGATGTGCTGGGGCTGTCCCGATGTGGAGTTACCCTGTGGGGATGGAGGGAGGTGCTGGGGCTGTCCCGGTGTGGAATTACCCTGTGGGGATGGAGGGAGGTGCTGGGGCTGTCCCGGTGCCGAGGTTACCTTGTGTAGGGATGTGCTGGGGCTGTCCCGATGTGGAGTTACCCTGTGGGGATGGAGGGAGGTGCTGGGGCTGTCCCGGTGCCGAGGTTACCCTGTGGGGATGGGGGGAGGTGCTGGGGCTGTCCCGGTGCCGAGGTTACCCCTGGCTCTGCTGCCGAGCCCTGCGGCGTGGTGGGGACACTGCCGTGGTGTCACCAGCAGCCGCCACCAGGAGCGAGCGTGGTGACCCATCGGACTTGGACAAAACTCAGCTTTAGGCTGCAGGGCAGGCATAGCCGATTGTTCTGAATATCCTTTCTTTTCATTGTCAGGAACCATAAGGCGCTTCTGTTCCAAGAAGTGGGAATGGAGAAAGGAGGTTTGTTTACTACTCCTGTTACAGCAAATAAGCATCCTGGCACAGTAAGGGTTGCCTGTGCTTGTCCCAAGCTAAAGACACATAAGAAATGTGGGTTCATGCTACTATTTGCTTGTCCTTTCCCAGCCAATTTATGATTTAGATCCCAGGAGTCTGCTGGGTACGTTCCTTTCTCTTAGAAATACAAAGCTATTACCTTTCTTCCTTTGTCCAGCTGCAATTCAGAAAGAAGAACAGGGAGGAACACATGCACAGGAGCTGTGAATACAAACGTGAGGGCAAGAATGTTTCATGGTACTATTCTTTGTTACAATATAGGAAATAATAAAGTGCTCTGTAGTCATAACATTACATGTTTGCTATGCTGGGGAAATTGGCAAACACTAAGAGAGGGAACACTATTAAGACAAAACAATACTTTGGCATGTTTGGTTTCTGTCCAGGAGCCCCAGAAAATGAGGAGAGTGAATAAACAGAAGCAAGAAAATCCTGTATAGTTAAATCGTGCAAAATTGCCTTGTCAATTGAAAGAAGGTGAATGGAGAGGGCAGGATGTTCAGAGGGATTTGAACAGCACCTAAGGCAGAAAAAAAGCAAGATGCTTAGCAATTGAAACAGCGTTGGAGTCCTTTTTGTTGGTTTCATTTTGCTGCAGTTAGGTTTTTTCTATTTTTTTTTAGTCTATTATATTCCCAGTGGTAGAATCCTGTATTGCTTTCAGCTAGCAAAAGTGATGGTTACAGTAATGGTCACTGTAATACTGTGTGAAGCATGAGAGAAATGCTGAAGGAAAAAACAAGTTTATTCTGGTTAAGAAAAGCAGTGGACTGATTTACCATTCAAACTTCATGAAGCAAAGCTGTATGCAATTCTTATTCACTTAGGGGTTTTTCTTCTTTCTTGCCTCCCCTCTCCCCTGCCCCCTTTTCTCTTCTTCCTCTTTTTTCACTTTTTAAAACAGGAGTATTAAATGTCAGTAAAAAATTGTTATGTAATCCTTGAAGAATCATGCTTTTTAGAGTAGTTTTATTTTATAGAATTAATCTGGTTAAAATGGAAATGAATTCATAGATGAATTTATAAAAGTACTTTTAGAGATAATAATAATTTTACTCTTTATTTGGTTAATTTTTTCCTAATACAGACTTTCTTTTGCAGTTTTCCACTGGGGTTCAATATAAATAGCACACAAATATTATATGCATTCTCTTAGAACAAACCTTTTTCTCAGTATTTTTGGCTGCTTATCTCTGAATTCACAATTTGTGGCCTTCTCTTGCAAGCACTCCTAGGCTTGCTAAGGCTCTGTGGTCTTGGTAGTTGTGGCACTCCTTTCAGGAGCAGTGAGTTGCCCTGTGGGCTGTGATCTGAGCCTCTGCACATCTCCCTGTTCTCTGGTGGGCCACAGAGAAGGCAGAAAAACTGCTTGTGTTTCCACAAATATGCTTACACCCTCTTGGCTCTGTGCTTGATGTCTGTGAGTGCCATGTGCACCTGGACTCAGGTGCCTAAACCAAGATTTAGTGCAACTGATGTGTTGTTGGCCAAATTTGTCCCGTGTTTCCATCTGGGTTTTCTTCCCTTCTCAGAAGCTACCGAAGTGCTCAGCAGCAGAGATGCTCTGTGGGACAGTCAAAGCTTGGAGGTTGTACAGAGCACTGTGGGGTTTTTTTTTTAAGATGTGACATTTCTTACAAGGCTGGGACTTCAGAAGGAGAGTTCTTCTCTTCTCCAGGTCAGGCATGCTGGTACCTGTCCATGTGCTGGGGCTCTGCTCACAGGCTGTCAGTTCTCTGTGATGCTACACCAACAGTGCTGTCTGTGTGACACAGGCGTTCCACCTGTGGGACAAACATTTCCTGGCATGTCTTAAAGAGCCAGTGGGCTTGAAGTGGGATTGAGGGAGAATGTAATGCTTCATGCAATGCAGGAGTTGGGACTAGGTGGTTGAATGGCCTTAACCTCCATGAAATAGTAGATCTGTTTTGCTGAGGGCTTGACTTTGAGGACTGATTTAGCACTATGCCCTGCAGAAGGATATGGCACACTTTGGAAGCATTTTCCAGGCTAATTAACAAGATGGAATAACTACTAGCACAAATCATTAGAGGCCTTCAGTGGTATTAACAGACTGCTAAAGAAGGTGGAATAAAATGGGCCTTGTCCTTTTGTTGTAGCTGCTGAAAGGTTGCTGGAGGACTCCTGAAATAAAATGTGACCCCTCACATCTTTCTCTTATGCAGTTTTAACTTAAAGATTTATGCTGTCAGAGCTGTACATCAATTTTATTTTTGATGAGATTATTTGGTGCTTTTACTGTATACTTACATTTTTTGAAAGATTTTGGAGGGTTCCAAGTTCTACTTCGATTAAATGACAGAAGTTATTAGTGGCTACTTGCTGCTATTTTACTATAAATTATCACATACAGAAATTAGTAACTTTTATGTCTGAAATGTCACAACAGTTTGCTAAATTTAACATCAGTAATGAAGTGCAGCTTCATTGCAATGTCCTCCAAAGTACAGTACAGAGTAACTTCCTTCAAAACAAAACTTGTATGAAGTGAGGCTGAACATAAGGAGGATTCTTCTCTACTCATCATATACTAGGTGATGATGTATTCTGTTTTTTAAATGTCTGGTAGGAGCTCCAAACTCCTGTTCTAATAATTTGCATGTAAAAACTACCACTGTTCCCTCACTTGGTACAAAAATTCAGGTGTAGGTTCTGTTGCCTACTGTACCAAATTTAAGTTCTGTTCTACTAAGCAGAACTTACATTTGGTAGATAACAATGGTTTAAATCACTTTTTCTCCCAATGCTGTTTCAAAAAGAAACAGTTTTGCAATGCCATTTGCATATTTTACTGGTTTTCTTTAAAAAGGTTATATTCATGTCTTATTAAAAAAAAAAAAGAAACAGCCCTTCTGATTGGTGTCCTCTGTGCAACAAAAGTTACCTCAAGCTATACAAAAATTCCTATTTCCACATTAAAGTAAAAAATCCAAAGAAGTGCAGATCACCAGAAAGAAGAACTGAATTTTCTAGGCTCACTTTATTTTGTCTGCTGAAGTTGAATAACTGCTTCAGGCAAACCCAGATTTTAGTGGAATTGAAGACTCAGTCTCAGTCTGCAGGAATTTTGGAGTTTTTTGACCTCTAAGTGTTCTGCATATTGCAGTGTTTGAGTGAAGGCAACAACAAACTTTGCAGGCCTTCTATTTTACTGGCTTTGTTCTTCCCCTTCTTCCCCTCTTGCCCTCCTTAGCTGTTCCCAGATGCAGTAGAGAGAAGGTCTATCTTCCTGCTCTTCTGCTTAAAGAAACTTGGCCGTAAGCTTGAGCCATGAACCATCCCATGGGACCTGTGGAGGGAGAGGTGGTGGTGGAGCCCGCCTGATGCTGTGTGGAGGGGTCACAGTCACAACTGAGTGTGGTGTCACCTGCAGCTTTGGCTACTGGCTGTGATGGGGATGTTGAAATGCTTTGATTGAGTTCTGGTAGCTGTTGAGATTTTACCCAGGTGTTTGTGTTGCTATCTGCAGTTTCATCTCCAAGCCTTGTGACTGTGGGAGATGCATCATTAGTTCCACAAGGGCCAATAATTCCTTGCCTTTGTCATTACTGAAAAATGTAAATTTGTGAAGATTGAATAAAAACCCCTCTGAACTTCCTTTGCTAAATCCCATCTTTTTCTTGTGTCATATTTTTTTCCAGTGCTTAGGCTTGGGAGCACTGTTTAAAATCAGTGAACAGCATAAACATGCTGGTTTTATGTGCTGATTTTGTAAGCTGGGAACCCAACTCCCTTAATTTTCAGTGAATAAAGAGCTTTATATAATGAAACTGCTTAACAGTAAATGGATTTTTCTCATTGATGGGAAACTATTTTTGTTATTCTCATTGTAGTTGTGACTCTAGCAGAACTGTCAGAAAACAGTTGAGGTGTGCAGGAAAATGTCCATTTTGTATTAGATTCATAATTCTGCTTGTAAATGGTCTAGTCCTGATGCTATGCAATAATGTAAATGGAAAATAGAATATGATCAAATGTCTTATTATGCAAAGGATGGACTGTGCCATACATCAGTTTTGTAGTTTTGCATCCTGCACATGCCATATCTGAAAGTAAATATTTTGGGGTCTGGTCATAATTTTTTTCACATTCTCAAAACCTATCTGCAGTTTTAACTTGAACTGAGATGATTTTTCCCCCCAAAGACAGCTTCACTTACAAGCTTTCTAATGTGACAAAGTAATTAGCACTCACCTAGTAAATCTAGAGAGAAAGAAACTAGGTGAACCAATTTGCTGAAAATTGCTTTGGAAATGACTATAAATACAATGTGAATGTTTTGCAGTTCTCAGAACTTTCAATGATCCTGATTATTGATTATATTTTGATAAATTGAAACTACCACACTAAAATGGTTTAAATTTTTTTATATGTGTACTTTATGTGAAACTGTATCAGTCTTGTCATTACTCCTTGTTAACTGCTCTCTTCTTAACTGAGGCCCTATGAAGCCCAAACACCAAGAAACACGGCTGTATGACATGGTGAAAAGGACTCTGCTACTGATGTGCTTCCCAAGTGAAACAACAAAGCATTTACCAGTCTTCTCCTTTTTCTACCTCTTTTCTTAAATGCATTGGGGTGGGCAAACATAACACATCCTCTGTCTTTGCTGGGGCATGGCCAAACTCTGGTTAGCTAAATTTCATGCTGATGTGCAGTGACACGGGTTCACCATTAGATCTGTCAGTCTTCTTACCCAGAGCTGATCTTGACCTGATTTCTCTGTGCAATCAATTCATATAAAACCAGATGCCAACAATCTGTATTAACTGTGAATTAAATTCCTATCAAAATGAATTGCCCCAATTTGGGGTGAAACAAACAGCCCGTGTCACTTGTTTCAAAAAGTATACCATCTGTCTGATAGAGCTGATTACCCAGAAGTGGCAAATGTCTGCATGTCTACAGAGGAGCAAGTAGTTTGCCTTAGGAAAAAAAAAACAACTCTTGTTATGCTGAAAGAAAGTCATACTTCTGAAAGTTATGCTGACTGATATGGTGATTTATTGTCCAGAACGCCTGGAGATGAGTTGTGTGTGTAGGATTGTTTGTGGGGTGGCATTCCTTCTCCTGTGAGTATGAGAAGGGCTGCATTATGAACCTTGTGTGCACTGTACTCTCACTCCTCTTGCATTCCAGCAACACTAACTTTTATAACCATAACACACAATTTTCCCTAAGACATGCCTGGTACTGTTGTGGGAGTAATTCTGAAGCAAAATTACTATAATATAGCTGAAATAAGAGCTCAGGTGGTTTCTCCTAAAATTGCAAGGCAGGTCATGTTCAAAAAAGAATCAAACATTAAATGAGGGATGAAAATACATTGGAGTAGAGCCTGGACTCTGTAAGTAAGTTGTTGAGGACTCTAACCTCATTTCCTCAATGAGTATTAACCCAAATCGTGTATGATATGGTGCTGAGTAATAGTAGCTACGCTAAGGATTGAGAGTCCTATTTTCATCATGTTTCTAGGAAATGTAAGACCTAGTGTTGCATAGCAACAGTAGGAGGTATAGCAAGATTTACACTTGAAAATGTTTAGTGCTTTGGGAAGCATTAGGTGGCTGATGAGGTAGGCAGTGAGGAAATGGTATTATTCTCTCTTAGGGTACTGGTTTAAGTGCAGTCTTGGTTTTACCGGCTGAAGAACATTAACATCCAAATAACTAGCTAGATGTCTGCAAAATGAGTTATTGGTCTCAGTCCAGTTTTCAGAGCACCCATATTCACATTTCAAAAACTATTTCTGTAATTGGCAGTGCTGTTAGTGTGCTCTGAAGGCAAATCAGACACACACAGCCATGGAGGCAGCCACAGCTCTCTCTTCTACTGAGCACTCCTGCCTGGTGGCAGAGGGCTTCCTGCTCTGGTCCTACTGCCAAACTGAGGGGTTTCTGTTCTTTCTAGCTTACAGCTTTTCTCTACAGCTATGTGGTGAACTTGAGAGCACATTATTTAAATTTCATAAGATCCTGGTGTTTTTGTTGTATTTTGTGTTAACTGTAAGTGTTTTGAATAAAAGATGCTGGCTAGGATATTTTTCATCTTTTGAGATCCTCCTAAAACATTTTACACTGAAGTTTTTCAGAATGAGATGTGAGTTCCCATTGAAGGTAAGAGTTTCCTAGGAATGTGCAATCTCTGTCAAACCATCTGTTTTCAGAAGGTCTGTGTTCTTCCCACCCAGCACACCTGGAAATAGTAGGTCTGAAAAAACACCAGGAAACCATCAGAAGATGCAGAGGAGCAAAGCTGCTGGAATGACATGACAAGAATTTTGAGTGACCTAAATACAGTTTAGTGCATTAGCTGTTTATTGCTCAAAATGTAGCAACTTTTTGTCAGAAGAGGTTGTCAGATGCTCAGTAGGACCTTAGCATGTTGTAGCCAGGCTAAGGAGAGTCGTAGAGTAACAATGAGCAAAAAGCATAAAAACTGGCAGCTAACAGCTTTGACAGTCATAGAAGTGCTTGTTACAGTTTTTGTAAACATCTAGTTTTACCTTCTTTACTAATATTTAATATGCTTTAAAGGAAGTATGTGTACTAGATCATCTCCAGGGTAAATCCAATACAACTGAGAGGTATGGAAAAGCTCTGGATGTCCTCTACCACATAAAGATTTCACTCAATGCCAGTGATGACTCTTCATTTTCTTAACTGCCTAAAGTGAGTTTGGTAATGAGCTTCAAAGGAACATTTCTAACAAGAGAGAGGTCCAAATTTAAGATCTACTAATCTTTAAATAATCATCTAAAAAGTATTCTATCATTGACTCCACTTTATTGCTTTAATTTAGGAGACCTCAAGACCTATGTAAATTAAATGAAGGGCAGATTTACAGGACATCTTAAACTACTTTGTTCCATAAAAATTCATCTTTGGATCTTAAAGTAATTTTAAAATGTTGTAGCCATTTCTGGATAAAAAGATATATAACTATTCTGTTTATGTTGCTTTTCCTAAAGGTAGGAAATCATGCCTATGTCAGTTCACTGTTATGGTACTAGTGGGGATGAGGAAAGGTGTTTATTAGCCAAGTAAATAAAGAACAATAAACACCACAGGACTCCTGTCATGAGGCTAAATCTTGTGTAATTTGGAGTTTTGAAGGTCTTTAATTGAAAAATATTGACCCTTCTTGAGATTACCTTTATTATCTGAACACAATTCCAGCATGTCTAGAAGTCTGGAGGTTTTTGAGTGCTCATATGAGAAGGTGAAGAGTAACATTCCACACTCAAATCTGGCAAATTCTCATCAAATTTTTAAATATATTACTTAATGTGAACTTCGTAATGTTTTATGGTACTTGGAACCTAAACTGCTTACCATGAATTCATAAAAAACTCTTTCCCCCCCAGACCTTATATCTTTTTTTTCCTTTTGACAGTAAAACTTCTTATGGTGACTTCTTATGGTTTTAAGTATGCCTTCATCTGTCTATACATTCAAAGCAGTTTTCAGTTGTGGTTTTTGATTAAGAGAAAACAGGATTTTATAAAATGTTGGAAATTATTTCTTACCCAAAGCATGTGTGCTTTTCCTGTGGATGAATTTTGTGTTCAATCTAAGGGATTATGGAATTTCTATTACCTTAGTGACAGTTGTATCCACAATAAAATGGTTAATTGTGATCTGCTTTTAAATCTCAGGATCTTGTTTAGTTTGCTTTTTCATATGAAAAAAAAGCACATGAAAGTGCTTTTCCACAAGTTTCCACATGAAAACTGCAAATGGAAGGGAATATACCTTATATGCACAGATAGAGCCAGCATCAGCATGTGAATGCTGAAAGGAGTATATTATATGTCCATTTTTTTGTTAAAATATATTAAGCTCTTTGACTTGAGTGGGAATTTTGCATGCCCCATATATTTAGAAAACTAGTCATGTTCATATACGTTCTTAAATACAGTTTTGTCTTAAGTGCTTCTTTTAGGCACCTTTGGGCCTGACTTCTAAGTAAAGTAGATCCAAAAGAAACTGAATATTCTGTGTTCAAGTGTCATGTATACAAAGCAGGTAAGTTAGTATACCAATGTTTTTGTTTTGTTTTTATGTTGGCTGAAGAAATCTGCTAGTGCTTCTTAAGGTTTAAAATAGAAATTGGTAGAAACTTGAAGAGATTCATAAAACACTTTGTTTCTTGGTTGCTATTGTACTTCAGTTGTGGCATTTTTTTGTGAAGTGCCCTAACTTTGAATTAATTTTTATATGAAGCTCTTCTAAGGCAACATTTTTAGGTTTAATGTGTATTCATCTTTTTCAATGAATTTTGTAGCAGTGCTTCTGTTTGCTCAGTGTCTATCAGGTCTGCTCTTGCGCCTGGCTATGCATAAAGCTAACTTGGCTTTTATATAAAACTCAAATTTTTGTATACATAAACTAAATTCAAGTTCCGTAATTTGTGAGGAGAATTTGGTTGTGCATCACTGTATCTGTAGGTGTTTCTCCTAAAGGGGACCAGTACTTTAATAGATAATCCTAGGACTTTTGTTGGTTTATAGAGTGAAAGGAAGATGGTATTTTCAATGCAATAAGCTATTTCTAAAAAATAAACAAGAAATACCTCCTTTCCCACTCCAACATTCCTGTTAGAGCACTAAGCCTCTTTGTGACATTTAGCATAGATTAAATGGTTCTCTTTTTTTTGGTTGTTCAATACATTCTGAAAGCCCAGTTAAAAAGCAATGATAGCTATACCTTTTTCATTTTGCTTGAATTTTCATGATATTCTATCACAGAAAAGGAAAAAGTCTATTTATTTTTGCTTTGAAGCTTTGAACTATGCACTCATGTTGTTTTTGAAGAGTCTACATTAAATATACATATTTTAGATGAAAAATACACTTAAATTTTTTGGTTGTGTAGGTTGCAAATATAATCAAAATGCTATTCTCAGAATGTTACTAAGATAGAATATGATGGCTTTAATGTAAAACCAATTAACAGAACCCAGTAGGAATTTGTATGTAATTTTGTTGATCTTTAGCTCATTATACAGATTATTTTTCATTAAGGTCTTGTTAATGAAAGATTTAAAGATCTTTCTAAGCTATGTCCAATATTTTAGGGTATAGAACTGCAAAAGTAGAGGGGATCTTTGGTATTCTGTATTTCCATTGTGAATTTAGGAGTGTGTTGAACAGAGGGAAGCATTTTTAATTTTATGCATATGAAGGTTTCTGTACAATACACACTGATGAAAGCATTTTGACACATTCTGAAATATTCCTGTCGATACATCTCTTGATACTTATTAATTTTCTTGAACTATTGAAATGATTGAAGTGCAGAGTAGACAGAGGCCTTGAATGAGAGAGATTTAGGACCCAAAATACATGCTCAGGAGCATTCAGTTTTGTTTCTTAGCACAGGTCTACCTGTGCTAAGAAAAATTCTTGAGGAATTATCTGTCACCAATTTGGTGGCAGCAGCTGTGGTGTTTGTGTGTCTGAACACAAGTACACGAGGCTGTTACTGTGAAAGGGATTATCCTTCTGAGAACATCTTCCCCAAGAGGAGCTGGACCTTTTCAGCACTGTATACTGTGTTTGGTCTTGACCTCTTCCAAGGGACTGCAGGAATGGAGAAGATAAGAAAAGAAACCTCACTTTGCAGCCTGTGGGATCCTACAGTTTGTTCTGCTGCTTCCCTGGGGGTGCAAAAGCACATGGAGTAGTGCAGTGTGCATAGTGATGTGGATCTGCACTGCCCTCTGCCAGCTGGGCTGTGCTCTTTCTCCAGTCCTAGGAGATCAGAGATGGCATTTTGAATCTGCATGACAGCAGAAATTTCCTGTGAACCAAATCCATTCCCAAAGTCTTGCTTTGGATCTGTTCTGATCAAAGGACGGTGCCACCTGCAATCTGGGCTCCTGTGTCCAGTTCTGCTTTCAGGACAGGTTTTCATGAATGTAAATGGGTGCTTGTTTTTGGTATTTTGGAGTCCTTGAGCAGTATAAGGAGCTTACAGAAACATGCAAGGTCTTTGAGAGCCTTTCAAGGTCCTGTCCTGTTGTGCAATTTAAAGGAAAATCTTTCCCATGTCAACTGATGGGCATCACACCAACACTGTCTTACTACTAGGGCTTGACATTCTGTGGGACGTGGCAGGAAATTTATGACAGACTAAAAGCTGAATAATCCTCAGCATAAAATCCTGAGGCAAGTGGTAGGCAGGGTGTCAGACTGCCTGCCTGAATAATGAAAGGAAGCGAGTAGATGCCTGTTTCCAAACACCAGTGCTGTATAAACAGCAACATGTGGGAGTGTCAGACAGTGAGAGCACGGAGGGCTGCAAGTAGAAAAATTAGCAGACATAGAGAGATGGAGATGTATTAAAAAGATGTAGAGGAAGAGGTTCCTGCTCCTGCGGAGGTGCTGGGAATGATTGGCACCAGCAGGAGTAGATGGTGGCAAGGACATGGGTGGGCCATTGCTAACCCAGGGGTGTGGCAGGGCTTTGGTCTGAAAATACTGACACAGGCTGCACACCCGATCTTGTGGTGTTCATATTTCTTCTAATCCTGTCCTTAGCCTGATGTTCTTCATCCACTGGCTCTGGGTTGTGCTTCTGTGGTTCCTTGCTATGACTGTCCTGGTTGTAGTTGGTTGCAAAGCAGTGGTTCAGTGGGATCACTGAACTGGCTGGGATCACTGGCTGGCAAGCCCTGCTAAACTTGCTCTGACTTTCTCTCCTTTGCTGTTCCCTTGGCACAGTCCTTGCTCTCTCCCCAACTGTGACTGCACAGATGCTGCTTTTGGGCAGATTTTCTGCCTAGCCCTCCTGGTTTTCTAATCAGAAAATTGAGAGAAAAAAAATGGGGAAAAAATATTGTTGGTGAAATTGTATCAGAGTTTTAAAGTGAATTAATATTTCTGCAGACACCATCAGAGCAAGGCTGTTGCTTGAGCATAGGCAGGACTCACCCCACCCACTGAAGAAGCAGGGCAGAAGCAGCTGATATCATGCAGAGGCCAATGCCTTTGTCATCTGACCTCTGCCAGCAGCTGCTGGCTTCAAATGAGTATTGTTATTACCAGATGTTGAGAATAATTAACTGTATATTAACAAGTTCTTGTGGGATTCACAGGAGCATCTGCTCTATTTAAGAGCACTGCAAATGTAGGAGGAAGTACAGGAACAAGAGGGAGAAGTGTGATCCAGGAAACTGCTCACTGGCTCCTCACATTGATCAAAAGCTTCTATCACTGGGTACCTCTGGAATACATGGGGACACTTCCTTCTTTTATACTCCAATTTGTATTTTGGTGGACAGCTAATCATATCATACAACCTGAGAAAATTAGAAACTTTTAATACCCTCTTCAGATGCTTTAAAAAAGACAATAAATACTTATGATGATGTATTTTGTGGAAGCATAGGTAGGCCAAATGTGAGCTACTATAGGGTGGAGAAACCTCTCCATCCCCAAAGATTTCATTCTCCAGGTGTGAAGAGAACAAACTTGAATTTGGACAGACACTGATTAGTTGTCATGTTTATGCCTAGTTTTCTGCTTTGATATGTCTGTAATGTTTGGTTCTGTTCACAAGTGGGTTGAAAAGACTTTCGGGAGAAAAAAGAACTTTTATTCTCTAAAGCAGAGATGTTTGAATGGTTTGTGGGGAAGGCGGTCCTGTGGGAGGCTTTTTCATTTCTGTTTAGCTTTTATGACGGGAGATCCATGGTGGAGGTGGAGCTGAAGGCTGTTTGGAGGAACTGCTGACAGCCATGGATACAGGATACAGAGCAGCAGGGCAGTCTCTGCTGGTGCCTCTGGAGCAGCTGCTCCTATCGGCTGTGCTGGCTGAATGGAGCTGGGTATGTGCACACACAGCAGAGTCCCAGAAGCACAGGACTGTGACTTAAGTTGGATAGCATTTCCATGGAGAAAGGCAAAGGATGAACCACCTCAAATGAGATTTGGCACTACTTAATGTCTTTTAGATGTGGCAGCACAATACTGCTTAATTTGCAGATGAAAGGCTAGCTACTTTCTTCAGTCTAAAACTGAGTTTCTGCAGACGCTGGCTGTCCTTATGATCACAGAACAAATTGCTTAATTTACTAACTCAGAGATGTCTGCCTGGTGCTGGAGTTTGGTCTTTTCCTGTCTCTTTAATCCTTTGTGTTTAAGGCTGCGAATAAGAGCGTAGCACATTCTACAGCTGCAGGGCCAAGGCACCACTGACAACTGTTTCCACCACTTCACATAAAAAACAATTGCTTTCCTCAGGATGTTGTTTGCCTGTGACTTGAAAATCATCAAAACTCTCATTTAGAGACTGATGGTCTTTCAATTCATCCTAATACACATGCTATCTTTTTTAAATGGTTTGTGTTACATCCCCTGAGCACTTTTTGATGTTTTCCAGATTTTTTGAGTATTATTTCCTGTTCCCTTTAGAACTGTGTGTATGCTTTTGACTTTAGCACTTGATCTTTCTCTGACATTCAGTAATTTTTATTGTGGTAGTAGTTTTACTGAGTGAGTACTAAGTACTCACATTGTGTTTCCTTATTTTGTCACTGTTGCAAATATGCCTGTGCTTCCTTTTTTTTTTTGAGGTGGATGCATTATGTTAATGAAATTTGCTTTCCTCAGTAGCTCATCAAGTAGTAACTCAAGGTCATTTTCTCTTACTTGAAACTGCTTTTCTAATAACTGTAGATATTGTGCAATAATTGTATGAAGAGTCATTAAAAACTTTACTAAATATTTGTATTTGCACTACTGAATAGGCTTTTAACCTAATGTGCAGCTTAAATTTCTTTCAGTGAATGGGGAAACATCTTAGTGACACTGATTTTCCATGTTATTGTGAAAATAAATCATTATCTGTCTGTCTTTCCATAGGCATGATTTAGTTTTGTTATTCTAGGAGAGAATATAATACATTTAAAATTACTCAAAACATTATCACGAGGGGTTTTTTGTTGTTGTTGTTCCCATTACCTTTGTAGGATTTCTGGGGAACTTTAAGATGTTGTCACAAACCCACTGTCACAGTGATTTTTTCCAGTAAAAAGACTGGATTTTATGTGGTGGGTTCACCTTGGCTGGACACCAGGTACCCAGCAAAGCCACTTTTCATCACTTCCCTCCTCAGCAAGGAAGAGGAGAGAAAATATAATGAAAGATCATGAGTTGAGATAATGACAGGGAGAGGGTCATGGGTAAAACAGACCCAACTCAGGAAAATCAGTTTGATTTGATTGGTAATAAATTAGAGCAGGGTAATATGAAATAAAAACTAAATCTTAAAATACCTGCCCCTCACCCCTCCCTTCTTCCTGGGTTCAACTTCACTCCCCATTTTCTCTGCCTCTTTCCCCAGCAGCACAGGGAGATAGGGAATGGGGGCTGGGGTCAGCTCATCACACATTGTCTCTACCCTTCTCTCCTCCTAAGGGAGAAGATTCTTCCCACTCTTCCCCACTGTGGGGTCCCTCCCATGGGAGACAGTCCTCCACAGACTTCTCCAGTGTGAGTCTTTCCCAGGGACACAGCTGCTTCACCACAGTCTCACCACAGGGCAGGGGAATCTCTCCTCTGGCTCCTGCACCACCTCCTCCCCTCCTTCTGACTGACCTGGGTGTCTGCAGAGTTGTTGCTCTCACATATTCTCACTCCTTTTGGGGCTGCTGTTATTCCAAGTAGTTTCTTTAAATATGTTTCCCCAGGGATGCCACCACCATCAGTGATGGCTCAGCTTAGCCAGAGGCAGGCCCACCCTGGACCCAGCTTTGGCTCTGTGGGACATGGGGGAAGCCTGGGGTAGATTCTCACAGAAGCCACCCCTGTAGCCCCTCTGCTACCAGAACCTGGCCACACAATCCCAGTCCATCAAAAAAAGGCAACAAACAAACAAAAATCTGTCACACTTAATTAATAAGAAATAACAACTTATTTTTTATCCTGGGAGAATTGGTTGGTTTGTTCTTTTTTCTATTTTGACTGACACTTGTCATTATCTGGCCTTTACTGTTGGCTCTTTTTAAGCAGTTACATCACCAGAAGCAGTAGGACATTTGCACATGCGGATGGTGATTTTTGAAGGAGTGTAAGCTGGAAACCACTCAGCTGTTACCAGCCTGAGTCTGTTACTCACAGAATTTCAGAGATACAAGTGCTAGGAGGGTACACATGAGTCTGGAATTTAAAAATAAATATTCCCTGTCAACAGAAGTGATTTCCTTTTAGCCCAACATAAAAGGGGGAATTTGATTATAGGGAATTATTGATTTTGGTGCTTGAATGTGTTTACTAAATAACTTAAGAATTTTTGGTGATACTCTTTGCTCAATCTCCTTGGACAGATCCCTTGCAAGAAGTAGGAGGGGAAAGCAATATTGATTAGGATTTATTTCTGCATATAATATCCCGTGTTTACTGAAGAAAATCCAGTAAAGACAGCCACTCTATTTTTGTGAATATATTTTATTCATTTGGAATTTTTTTCCAAATTTATTCACATACCCATTTTTGTAAATCAAGAACACTTTAAAATATCTGTGAATATAACTCATTGTCGATTAAATGAGGATTGCTTTTTTCTATTCCATTTTCCTGTGCATTGAATGCTTTTCTGTGTACACTGAAAGTACCTTTGTTCCAGGTGGCATATTCCATCCCACTTGACAGAAAAACAACTCCTTCTAAGCACAGGTTATAACCCTCTGCTTGCTTCCCTCCACACTTGAATCTTCTCCAAGGAAAGTTATTTTAGAATTGTCTCTCTGTGCCTTTGTTGGTGGATGTTGATTGGGCAGAAGGAGAAACAGGCATCTTGTACTACAGAAAAATCTTTTACAAAGTCCTTCAGGATGCATAGATTAGTAGAGAATCAGCTAATACTCATTTATCAATTAGGAAAGCAATAGGCAAACTGACACCCTGCCATGGTGTAATTCATTCTGACTCCTTACAAAATTTACTGATGCACTTATTAGCAGTTCAGATTTAGGTCTCACTATGTGTTGGTGAGGCAGTGTAAACCTCTTAACAACAGTTAATTACTTACAATGTTTTCTGGAACCTTACAAGATCTATGTAGTGCTGTGTAATTTAGTTGTCATAATTGTGTTAAATTTCTTGACAATATCTGTCATAAGACTTTTCAGCAAACAGAGAGATAAGTAGTGTATTTCTGCTGAACCTTTGAACCTTTGCTAAGACAAGATGTGCAAAAAATACTAAAAAAGTAGAGACAAATTTATGAGTTGGTAGGCGCCAGCAGTCTAATATAGGAGCCTAATAGGAAAACACCCCACAATTAAGAGCACTAAATTCAAAATTTGAATTCTAGCCAAGTGTCTGAAGGCACTCTGGGAAGGAAAAGTGTAAATGTTGCTACTTAAAAAAAAAAAAAAAAAGTTAACATTGCTTGGAACATGAATAGTTAATAAATATACAAGAGACATGACATAGTTGGTGAGATACCTGAGTAATGGGTCATAAAAACTGAGTTGGATACTGCTGGGAACTTGAGAATATTGCTGAGGTAATTTCTTTAGCTGTTGATCTGTGCTAGGAAGGATGAGTTTGATTTTATCTTCAATAAAGGCTGGAGTATTATATCCTGGACAGCCTTAGTGTGGTGAGGAGGGAGAGGGGTGGGAAGAGCTGCTTACAACATGGTCTGGTGAGAAAGAGGAGACCTCTTGAAGGTTTGCAGCTCTTCAGTGATCTCTGTACGAAGAATTAATTTCTCCTCTCCTTCTCTGATGCTTTAAACTCCATTGGTATTTACTTGTGTGTCATGTCCCAGTGCATGAATGTGAGTGCCTGAACACCAGAGGTGTCGCTTCTTTCGCTTGGCTCCACATGGTCTGGATGAATCCTGAGGATTGAATGATTTCCACATTGCTGAAGAGTGAGGAGGCCTCCTTCACTTGTAGTCAGTAGCAAAACTTCCAGGATGACTTGCTGCTATTGCAGGAAATCTTGAAATAGTGGAATTTTCATTTCACTTCATTCAGGCTTGTCCCTGTTGGGAGCCCATTCCTGGCTCCTGGACGGGTGGTGTGAGAGCTGGGGATCCCCTCAGTGTACAGCTGCTGCTGAGCAGAGCTGTTCTTCAGTGTTATGATGAGTAAAACTCAGGATTAGAGAAACTCTAACTATCATATATGAGAGATTTTTCAGATGTAAATGTTTTAATGTTTAACAGAATCTCTCTCTTGGTGCTGTGGAAGGTCATCTACAGGAGATCAGAGATGGCCTTTTTTTTTTGAGGTAACAGGAAAAGCTTGAGGTGACAGAAAAAGGCAGTTGAAAAGCTGTCAGCTGAAATACCTTTTGGAGGTGAAGGAGAAATTCAGTTGTAGAAACCATCTCAGGGCAGTCTGTGTGTCTTGCATGGATTTTGTGATAGTTATGTGCAGTCTTATGGTAGCAGCAGTTCTGCACAGAAGCAGTTTCATATTTTCCTGCTCTTTCAGATATCCCTTGCCTCATGCATGGTTTCTTTAATGTCACTGTTGTGTTTTTCTCCTGTCCCACATTGCCTTGCTTGTTATTATTGCAGCACTTCAAGTAACACATCAGAATTGATGGAAATACAATGATAGGGCCAGCAAAGAGAAGGCTGCAGGGAGGCAGGCAATGCACATCAGGCTTCATTTTAGACAAGTCTCAGAATAAAGTTTTAGGCCAAAGCTCTCACAATTTGGGCTCCTTCTAGTGCAATTAAGTGGAAATTACTATTTTCTAAAAGAACTGGAGAAAATTGGTACTGTCAAGCAACTTGAACTTCTTTTTTCTCATATGTAATTTTCATTCTGTCTGCTAAGATATCAATAAATAATTAAAACAAAGAACATTTTTCATTCAGTTGAGTATCAGGGTAGGGTTAGTTCTCCACTGAAATACAGTAATGGTCACTGCAAACCAACAGTCCTCATGAAAGAAGGCACTAAAGCAGATATATTCTCTCAGAAACACTTCATCCTGGGGTTTCCTGGAGAACTTCAGCCTGCTGAAGTTCTGAACTTCTGTCTGCTCAGAAATCTGATTTTCTGCAGTCTGAAAGTGAACCAGTCAGCTTCAGGTGTCAGGGAAGTGAGCTTGAACTCTGAGGGAGCACCTCTGGGGCTCTCTGTGGCCTCTGTTGCCACTCTTTTGTGCTGCGTGATATTGGGTGAGTGTCTTCTCTTAACTGCTGTGGTGGAAAACCAGCAGTGTTCTGGCAGAGTGCTAAGTTCAGAGGTTGAAATTCTTGTTTCAGGAACGTGACAGGCAGCAGGTGCTCTGCTGTTTGAATATACCCAAGGGGTTTTGCCTGATTTACCAAGAATTCCAGGGTTTGAACCTAGAGGTGACAGGGTATATATTGCACATTCAGGAAATGCCTGAATGTCCAGTCAAAATCTTCTTGTTAATGGTGGGTGGAAAGAAACTCTCCACTCTTCTTTAATCATCCAGAACCAGAGAATTTAACCAGACCTTCCTATCACTGAGATAATAAAATGATTGTTACCATTTGTCATGGGGCCTTGTAAGAGGTTCAGCCAAATCCCTTGGCAGCTTCCCCAATCTTATTGAGATGTGGGTTTGGGGAAGTAATGAGGCCATTAAAACAGCTGGCTCTAGTAAATAGGCTTGGATTGAGTTTTCACAAATTAAAATGCATGGAAAGATATGTACAAACATGCATGTAAGGTTTTGGGGTTGGAAAGGGCAGACTGCATTAATCTGATTCCTTAGTTTATCTAAGTCCAATGGGCTGTGCTGCTCCAATAAAAAGTGATTTGAATATAGAAGTCTATTTTTTCCCCCTTTAGGAATTGCACAAATCTGGAATGTGTATCTGAAGCCAAGGGAGACATTTTGGAGAAAATGACATTGCATTTGAGTGACATTTTTAAATAGAAATGGAAAAGAACATATCTAAAAAAATACTAGGGAGTAGCTTTTGTAATGAGGGTATCAAGGGCAAAAAATACACGTGCTTGTAATATGGAACTCAGCAAATAAATTAAAAGGAGCTAAATATGGTTCTGAGGAGAAATAGGGTACTGGGCTTGATTAGTGGGTTGCTCTTGCTCCAGTGTCTATAATTGTCTTGGTGCTGTGGCACCCCCAAGGCTTGTCCAGACCTCAGCAAAGTAAATCACAATATGAAATACAGCTTTGTATTAGCTCAGACTTGACACTGGTCCTCCTGTAGGCTCCACCTGGGCTAGCAAGCAGGATCAGGGCCTTGGTGTGAACTTCAGCAGCTGGTTAGAGCTCAGTGTGGCCTGGGACAACCAGCACCGACTCCCACAGCTGGCCAGTTGTTCCCAGTCAGCAGGAGGGCAGCCTGTCTGAGGTACAAGTGGCCAGACCCGTGGGTGCAAGGCTCCACCAGCTGCAGAGACAGCAGACGGGCACTGCCCCAGAGGGGAGCGCTGGGAAGGGACCTCAGGATGGGTCAAGTCTGCTGATATGATGCTCCAGACTGATGCTGAACATGTCTGCTGCTGTCTCCTTTCTGTGTCAGCTGTAGTCCTGTGGATATGGTTTTCTCTTGATTTATGCAAGAATTAATTAAGTCAATGATTTTATGTGTCCGTATCATCTCATAACATATTGTGAGTGGTCTGCTGGTATAGGAAGAAGGAAATGTAGCATATTTTGCAGTAATTAAGTCTTTCATAGAGTAACACATATAGATTTTTAAAAACCTCTTATTTAAATACTTCTGTCTGAAGCTCTAGTGTCTGCTCTCTGCATACTAGTTTCTTATTCTTCTCTCCATGTTGCACGAGGCTGTATAACATCTCTTTGGGCTAACCTATGTATCAAGTAATCACTGTAATAATCTCATTTCTTGTTCTCAGAGTGTCCTTTAACTCTTATTTGAAAATCTATTCTCCCATGCTCTCTAATGTGCTCATGTGGCCCTTCAGTGTCCTGGGTTTGAGGTTGTCCTCTGCTTTCATTCCAGCCATGGTGTCAGGGACTGGCCCTTGAAAATGCAATTTCCACTACATGGGATGTTTAAAAGCTAAAAGGTCATAGGCTACCCTGCAAGATCATCTTAAGCTCTCATTTTTTTTAACATGTGATTTTCTAAAGATAGAAAGGCATCTACTGCTTTTCACAGACAAACCACTGTGCATTTTTAGGGATAATTGTGATTAGCTGAAGCCATAGGATAGATGGAGCTGATCCTGGAAACCTTTTGAAGATGAAGTACTAGGAAGTTGGCTGTAATTGATGTCCCTGTAAAGGACAGCAAGAGTCAGGGACATAAGAGAAGCCCTTGAGAAGGTTCTATATTGGCTTTGGTAGAAGCAAAGACAGGCTAAACTTGATATATGCTATAGCACACCACACAGGAGGGTAAAAATAGTGCTTGTGTTCCTGAATTTCCCTGTTAGCACACTTTAGCACAGCAGTGGCAGCCACTTGTTGATGGCTTTTTAGGATGTTCCTCTCATAGCCAGTGCCTGACAGTTGCATGCCACAACCTGGCAGTAGGAAAGGGATGGTTTTGGGGTGACTGCATTACATCAGCCCCCTCTGAGGCAGGAATGGATTATGTGTGCAGTCATGCACATCCAGTTTATTATGAAATTACTTTTTTGGCCCTGCCTCCCCCTTTCTTCCCCCTTCTTGGAACATTCCTTGTAATAATTTATGAGAATACTGAGCAAACTTTTCCCACAGGGTTTTTGTTGAAGTGGGATAAGCAAGTAACACTTTTTTTTCCTCAGCTACCTGTTTCATGATAGTTAACTCTAAAAGCATATAAAATCACAGACTCCAGACATTTTTTGACATGAACTCCTGATAAAGTAATTCTGTGCATCTGCTGCCAGATAGTCTGGCTCCATAAGTATCACTGTCTCGTCATGGACTTTTAAAAATAAAGCTCAATGACCTCTTCATTTGGGTCTGTAACTAGCCTGCTTGGCAATGAGTTATGAAGTAATAACGAAAGACCATCAAATGTAGCTTCCAAGCAATTAAAAAATGCAAAGTTATGAGATTCCCAAGGAACTGCTTGGATCTCTTTGGGGAAACTGCAAGGGAAAAAGTAGCTGTCTGAGGAAGAAAAAAACCAGAGCTCCAAAGACACTCAAGAGTAAGAGAGTTGGGAAGTTAAGGGTAGTAAGAAAGGGAAGACACAAGGAGCTCCACCCAAAAAGAAAAAACTGGTGGCTTTCCATGTCACTTCTTTTCCTTGTGACACTTTGACTTTATTCTGTTATTTCTGATTATTAGTCAGAGAGGAATGAATCCATTTCTGCTTTAGATCATGTGTGCTTGCTTAAATTTTTTCAACAGTGTATAGAGTTAACATGCAATTCAACACTGAAAATTGCCTAAAAATATCAGTGGGATTTAATGTTTTTTTTGTCTTTATAGTTTCTATTTTAATATGTGCCAAGGTTAAAGATATGTGAGGATTATGCTTTTTCTCTTTTTAATTATTATTATTTATTCTGAACTCTGCAAATTCTTTCCAGAGTCATGCTGAGTTCATTCCTTCTCACTCAATAATGCAAGTTTTCTGAAGAAATTATGTCTTAATTAACAATTATATTGTACCCGAGCTTTATTGAATCCTTGGTGATAGCTGTGTAGATCACCTGAGACTAATTCTTACAAAAGAATAAGTGTTGAAATGTGCATAACAGTTCTGACAATTAATTTCCTCCTCTCCTTCTCCAGATCCCACCGTCACAGCTCTAGGGAGAGGGATGGAGCACTGTGTGTGCCGAGCTGACACAGCCAAGGGCCAGAGAATTTGTTGCATCAGGTCCCTGGTAGGAGATTCCTAAGTAAGAAAGTAACATCTTCAAAGCAGAATAGCTATTCAGATGGGCTGAAATGGGACTGACTAAACTGCAGGGTTTTCTGCATTCTCTTGGACTTCTTAGTGTTTTCTATTCCTAAGGGGAAAAAAAAGGAAAAAAACAAAAAGAGAGATGTCTCCTCTCCAAAGGGATGAATTTGTGGTGTTTTGGTTTTATTTTGGGTTGTGTGTTTTTTTTTTTTTTTTTTTTTTTTTTTTTTTTTTTTTTTTTTTTTTTTTTGTTTGGTTGGTTGGTTTGGTTTGGTTTGGTTTGGTTTGGTTTTGTACTTGAAGTAATAAAATGGCATGCTTAATTTTTAAGGCAATTCAGTGGGTAATAGGATTTCAGGGTTACTGCTTTTATCCTCCTGGAAAACCAGTGTGCACACATCCTGGGTAGAATTAATCTTTTTTAAGGTATGTGTTTTGCTTTTCCTATAAACTAATTCTCTCTCTTGAAAGGCAAGGGAATTAAAATTGAAACTTGGGGAAATACTATTTACTGAATGTGTATTTACTACTAATGCAGTTACATGTCCTACATATCCCACACCATCTAGTGGAAATTTTTTGCATCAGCAGTGTGAGGTCAAGGACCTGAAGGGATTGAGAGTTTTCAGAGTGAGAGAGACTTTGAACCTTTTCCCTCAGCCACCACAGAAACAGTGCCACATAGATCAAAGAAGGATGAATTTTTACCCCATCTTCTTGAAAAACACATAAAATGACTAGTTATTCCAGAAGAGGGAAGCTACTCAGGAATATTTGCCCTTACCATCAAACAGACCCTTATTGAAGCCCTCGTGGACAGATGTAAACTGGAAAACCCAGGGTTGGGAGAGGAGCTAGGCAAAAGCTCTTCAAAAGCCTGTGAGTTTTGGGTGGGGACTAGCCGTGCTGTATCTTCTGATGTCACATGATAATTCTTACAGAACAGTTTTTACAGAAATACTTTGGCTTTGCTAGATACACTCAACTGGTGTGCTAGCCTTGGTTAGGAAGGGACAGCTTGTGAAAAAACATTTGGATGGACTCTGATTCAAGCGTGGAGCCCCTGGTTGCCTCTGGCAATGGTGACCCTGCCTGCACCCCTGACTGCAGGTGGCCACTTCTCTCTTGAATGACCACCTCATCAGCTTGGGTGCAATGGCTGCAAGGCTGTACAGACAGTGGCACTGAGCTGCAATTGCAAAGGTAATAATGCTAGCTGATAGCTGAGTTTGTGTGGTGAAAAAGGGGGAAACAGAAACTTGGATTGAGTTTAAGACTGGATCTTTCTGGATCTTTTAATCTAGGAATTACTTTCTGCTTTTTTATACTTTCTTGGTTGTGCATTGAAATATGGATTACGGTTTATCGTTCAACATCACCTGAGCTTTTTAAGCTAAGAAATTCCCATTACTGATATTGTTCTTAATTAGTAATGCCTTTGATTCTTCCTGACTTGTAGCTTGGACTGGTAGTGTTTCATGTCATAGGTGATGGGGTTGGCATAGAGTGTCTGGTGCTCATGCTGTGAGTTAAGTGTGTGCACTGATGGATTTTGACATCCCCTTGTCTGGGCACATGTGCTGGTGGGATGGAGTCAGTAGCTCAGGTAGTCTCTTCTGATGTGAGGGAATGGTCACACTGGTCTCCGTGCTACACATTGTTGAGTCTACACTTGTCTAGCATGTGTGTGAAGTTTAGAGAAAAGTGAACCTCTTTTTATATAGCTCTAAATTAGAAGGCCTGTCTTCTTCTATGGGCAGCATGAAGGTGACCCAGGCAGAGGGAACCAAGGAAAGAAAACCTAATTCAACACTAAAGCAGTTAACTGTTTCCAAACTCTGAAATCTAATTTCTTGAGGAGGGTTTTATACCAACTTTGTGTTTAACAGGCTTGGTTTAAATAAATTATGAACCGAGAATGTGTCTGATGGCAAGGGATATGCTGATTTTGGGGTCTGCAGATTAGAGCCTGCCAGCACTTATTTGAAGGTGCGACTTTCTGATGTTGAGGGAGAAGACACTGGCTTGCAGAAAGGGCAATCACTGGAAAGTAATTGCTAAACTGGAGATCTGTCTGAAATGGAAGTGGCTGCAGGAAGTATGCTTTACTGGACATACCCAGATACTTTTTGGTCTTTCCAAGTGCTGTGCACTACTGGTTAAGAAATAATAGTCTTCTAGACTTAAAGAATGGTTTGGGATAGAAGAGACCTTAAGGATTACCCAGTTCCAACTCTCCTGGAGTGGGCTAGGACACCTTCCACTAGACCACATTGCTCAAAGCTCCATCCAACCTGGCTGTGAACACTTCCAGGGACAGATCCACAACTTCTATGAGCTACTTGTTCAGTGCCTCACCACCCTCACACTTCCTAATATCCAATCTAGTCCCATCCTCTTTCAGTTTAAAGCCATTTCCCCTTTTCTTATCACTGCATGTCCTATTCAGGAATCCTTGTCCAGCTTTTTTGTAGACCCCCTTTCGGTACTGGCAGGCTGCTCTAAGATCTTCCTGAAGCCTTCTCTTCTCCAGGCTGAACAACCCCAGCTCTCACAGGCTGTCTCCACTGGAGATGGGCTTCTGATAATCTTTGTGTCCTTCCTCTGGACTCACTGCAGCACCTCAAAACACCTTTTATTCTGTGGGGCTCCTTTTAGTTTCACAAGAGCAGAGTAGGAGTGGCAATGATGCCAACTCGCTTAGACATTACAGTAATTTATTTGCATCCTCAGATCTGGATTTTGTTTTGAAGAAAAGTCCTTTCTGCTCCAAACAGCTTGAGCTAAGAATGGAAGAAGAAATTAAAAAAAAAAAAAAGCAATAGTTGCAACTTGGTCATTCTCCAAATAACAATTGTTGTCTCTTCCTGTAGCAGTAGCAGAATTCATTTGTAGAAAACAATCCCAGCTGTAACACAGAGTCTGTGTTTAGACAATAGCCTGAAGAAAAAAAAGAAAAAAAAGGAATTTTAGTTTAGGAAGAAATATCATACAGACTGGCTGAAACAGAAAATCTACTTGACATTACAATGAAAACATATTTTTCTTTTTTCTCCTAACTAAAGGTAAAGGGTGTTGAGTCCAGGAGAATGTAGCCCCCTAAGTGAAGGTTTCAAATATGTTAGTATGTGTGTGTGTATATATATGTGTGTATATATATACACAAATACATACATATATACAGCTGAAAGATATATATAGAGAGATATATAGATACATATAAAATTTACATAGCAGCATGTCTGTGGACTACATTTTCTTTCTTCAAATACAAATTGTATTTCCAAGAGAATTTTCTGTCTTGCTGTGTATTTTTCCACAGAATTTTCTGAAAAAAAATTATTGTTGGGAGACTTGTGCTAACCACAAGTTTCAAATGCAGCAGCCTGGTGGAATTGAAACTGCCTGTACTTTGATTTCCGTACCTGAACACGAACTCTGATGTGGAATAGTCACTCTCTGAAGAGGAAGGAATTTAGTGGATGAGAACATGGAGAAGAGGGGTTCTTTTTCATGTCCTTCCTTTTAGAAACATAGCTTACTTCCTGAGGGTTCTTAGTTTCATACCTTACAAAAGAGGAATTGTTTTCATGCCGTCTTCTAAGTGTGGCTTATTTTTACCTCTGACAATGTTGACCAGAGTTCTGCAATTTAATATTTGTAGTGGTGAGCTAAGCTGTGTTCTGCTGTGTTCTACCTATTTGTTCTATTGCAAAACAGAGATGAAGGTCTATTTCTTTTTTGAAGAAGTTTATAGTGTCACTATTTGGAACTTTTTTCCTGACTTGCATCAAAGTCTCAACAACTTTTTTTCAGGAGATTTTACCTTGCTTGTTCCTGTGTCTCTCAAATCACCATCACATGAACCCAATTTCCTTTTACAACCATTTTGTGGAATTAATGAAAAATTTTCCACCTCACACAGCCGCCTGCTGTTCCCCACTGAGGATTAAATTCATCTCTGCTTTGTATGCTGAAGTGTCTCAGGGTCTATCATGAGCATCTGCAGGATGGAAAAAGTCTGTCAAAACACAGAGCAGTTTGGTCTCAGACTGCTTAGAGCTTTCCCTCTCCAGTGTGTTCTGGGAATGGATTTGCCAAAGCAGTGTCTCCCCGACCACAGGCAGCCAGCTGGGCTTTGCTCTGGGCTTTTAGCTGGGTGTCAGAAGGTTCCTGTTTAAAAGTCACATTCTTCAGCATCTACATGTTGTTTCTGAATACATATCATAAACTCCTGCTTAGTTTATACTGGGCACCTCTTGCTGTACGTTTAAAATTACTCAGTTTCTGAAATTGCCTGAATTGGAAACTGAGTATGTGTTTCATGTGGTGATGCTAATTCCTAGCAGAGGTCTGGCTGCTGTAGCCCGTGAGTCTGTTGGCTGCAGTTGAATTCTGAAACATCCCAGTGGGAGTTTCCCAGTACCCTGGGGGCTGCTACTGAGCTAGGGAACTCTGAAAACTTCGATTTGGCTGTCTCCAAACTGGCAAAGCCCTGTGAAACCTGCATGTTTTAAAAGCCCCAAGTAGTGAGTTTTGTGGTGAATGCGGACACTCACAGAAGAGTTGTTTTCCTCAATGTCTGCCCTTTTTTTCATTAAAAAAGTGCATTTTAAAAGTCAGTGTTTAATGATGGAAGTGGGAGGAGTTTGAAGAAGAAATCAGAAGCATGAAGTCCTTCTGAAGGTGAGTATCTGGATGCCCCTGTTAGTGGCCACATTTTAGACTGATTTCCAAATTCAGTCTATGTTACCTCTAAATGTATCATGCTTTTCTGCCACTTCAGGGAATGAACAAAGAGTGAATCTGTAGATTCTGATTTATAGGGAATGAATGCCTTGCATTTGTTACACAACCTTGGCGTCTCGCTCATTCATCTACGGACAGAAAAGCAATTGACTTCTCATTTCCTGTGTTTCACATTCTTTTATGGAGCAGAAAGAAGCTTGTGATGAACTGTTACAACATCTTTTTTAATGCATATATAAAATCATTATGCTGAAAGTTTAGCCCAGTAAATGTTTCAAGGATGGTTAGGTACAAGTTGTGTCAGCATCAGTCAGTGATTCTGTGATACACAGAAATATTTTTGACCTCAGCAATCGGCATAAGAAACTTTTTCATTATTTTAACCTCCTGTGTGTAACTTTTTACCAGGTTCTGGAGGAGTTTGGGAGCTCATGAGTCTGTGCATGACCACTTACAAGGGAAAAGTAACATGACTATTCTGTAGAGAGCTCTCTATACATGCAGGTATGGCTGTTCTTCGGCTTGCTCAGAGTAGATCACTCGAAGGATAACTCTGACTTTGCAAAACAAGTTTGTTGGAGGTCAAGATGGGTGAGAGTGATTTACTCAAAGTAGGAATTGAAGGTGATTTATTCTACCTGTTCTCTTCATGTGGCAACTTGGGTCATGCCTGGTGACTCCACTTTCTGTAATAAATGTGGGCTGTACTTGTATTCTTTTTTAGGATACTTTCTCCTAGTTTTGTCTTGACTTGTTTTCTCTGCAGGAGAGGCACAGAAGAAAAGATGTCTAAGTGGGTTAATATGTTTCATGGATGGCTAAAATTTAATCCTTTGTGGTGAAAGCTGTTATGTTGTGCCTTCCTTCACCCTGCCTTTGATACATCTAACACATCTGCCTTGTTTATTTCTGAGCAAATACAGATTTAATTTACATTTTTTCTCGAGTTATGTTCATGTATCTCTTTTTGGTGCCCAAAGGCCCAAGTGTGCCACCTCCTTATCTTAAATTGAACCTCTCAGCTGCAGGACATCCTGTATTGATCACAGTAAGGCAAATGCATTTTATATGAGTTGTCTGTTGAATATTTTAAATAATTAATGCACAGGAAGAGTACTTGAGAAGGGCTGTGTACGGTCGTGATTAGAGCAGGCATAGACAAACAGGGATCCTCTCTAGCTAGATTTGGGAAGGAAAATGATCTTGAGTTTCCTGCAGAGCCCCAGAGGGCTGAAGCCAGTGAAAGCTATGGACAAGGATGGAGACAGGGCAGGTGTCACAATGCTGCTGTGGCCTCCTGCTCACTGCTGCTTTGGGAACAGTCACCAGTGGATGAGCTTGCAATGCCTCCTGCACTGGGCTCTGCAGGGAAACTTGTGGAGCAAATCCCCATCTGGGGATTTCTCCAGTGCTCAGGACAGAGCTCTGAGCAGCTGCACAGCTGGGAGGCTGACCTGCTGTTTCAGCTAAAGGGCAAAGGGCCTTCACTTTTTTCTCTGCTTGCCAGTAATTATCTTCCTATGGCTTTCATTGCTGCCCAGTATTAGTTTGTTATTGTTTTGTCCATGTCAGTGGCTGTCCTTTCCTCCTTGGGTACTTTCCAGAAACCACTTTAGCAGTTACAGTTTATTTTCTTTTTCTTCTTTCCATTCATCTAGTAGTTTAAGATAAAATAGAAATAAATTAATAGAGTTCATTGTGTTCTAGGTCATTGTTAACATTTAAGAATAGGTACAAGATAGACATTTAAATCCTTCTATCAACAGGAAAGAAATTGATTGAGCTTCTGCTGTGACACCAATAAATAACTGGGGAGAAAAATATTACAGTTCACTAAACACAGTAATTAGGTCAAAGAATCGTCTTGAAATGCATTTAAACTATCTATTACCTTACAAATAAAATTTAATGTTAAAAAGCTTAAGAATAGGAAATGTTTGAATCTCCTGCCAAAATCCTATTCAAATGGGTAAGACAACATATTGTTGGTAAAAAATTAGTTTGGACAAATTTAATTTAATCTGTAATCTTATGAGAAGAAGTAATACTATTCTGGTAGTTATAAGGCAAAAAATTGTAGATTTCTGTCTCAAGGTAATATTTTGCTCTCCTTAAAATATTTTGGAAGCATTAGTATTTCGTTTCTAGGCTTCTCATCTCTTAATTGTATTATACAACTACATATTTAATAAATTTTCATCTTAAATCAACTATGTGTTTTAATGAAGAAATGATTCTGCAACAAAAATAAAAATAATTTCATAATTTAATTTTCAGAGTCAGACTGTTAACTCTTAAATTATATTAGCTGTGTCTGGTTTTGTCATGTAGTCAAGGAACGTTGCCTGACTTAAGAAAACCAAAGTGTCTAAATATGAAGTGTAGAAATAGCTGGTTAGTCTTGCCAGCTTAATAACTATTTACCAATAATAGTTATTCATTATTATTATTAACCAGGCTTATTAATCAACCTATCTTCTATTAATTAGGATACAGTATCACTAAATTTATAGGAATAGGATTTTTTTCCCTACAGTTTATCTCTGTTTTATTAACAGAAGTAGTCTTATGTGGGGGAAAAATGTAGCTGTCTAAGGCTAGAATCTATATTAAATTTTCCATTTTTATTTCTCATGTTTTTACTATTTATGTTTCTTAAAACCAGAACAGAGGATTTAAAAAGTGATTCTGTATTGTACCTGGAGAACTAATTATTAATTCTCACTTGGTGATTTTATTGGTCTCAGTAGGTATGAAAATGTAGCAAAGAATCAGTTTTACCTTTTAAAATCAAACATGGCCAAGGAATTTTATTCATTACCACTGTATAAACCTGGAATTTATAGACTGAAATTACACTGATGTTCTTTCTGGCTAGATGGTGTCTAGGATGTCAATTTAATTTGTGACTGACTGGAATCTTGCTCATTCTTTTGGTTTGACATGTTACAAAGTTATAGAAACTTATTTTTCATCAAAGTTAGCAGATGGAAAGAAGAACTCAGGAAACAGATTTCTTGAATGGGAACTTGTCAGGTGCTTGTTGCAAAGTTTGGAAAAGAACGGATATAAGTTATGCAGGATTTCTGTATTTCTGGACTTCACAGCAGCACAACATTGACAGCCCAGCAGAAGTGAGTCTTCTGCTCAGCTCCAACTCTGAGCAGGTTTTCCAGGACATCACCAACCCCTGCTTGCTGAGAAAGGGATCTCCATGGCAGCCACCCAGAGGTGTGCCTGGAAGCTCCACACTGTGCCAGGACCTGCTCACAAAAACCAGTGCTAACCCTTGTCTGAAGTGGCTGTTCCTGTGGGAGCCAGAGCGAGTGCCTCACATCAGGCTGCACAGGATGCAAAACGCCCTTGAGTCTGTTTCTTCTGTGTCTTGGGTTGGAAAATGTAACCAAAAATGTGTATTCTACTTTCATCTGTTAGGGCCAGTTGGGAGATATTGTTCCTTATCTCTTGTAACTCTAGGGGTGGAAAGAGGGCAGATGCCTTCTGTTAATGAGACACCTGATAACACCAGATATGGCAGTGCCTTCTTATCTCTTCCTCCACCCATCCTCCTCCCAGGGATATCACCTGTGAATGGGCCATTTAAGGCCTCTCACATGACTGATAACATCACCTCATTCCACTGTGAGAATGGAATGAGGCTCCACCCAGTGGGAGGAGCCAAAGCCTTTCCACTGGGATAAAACCAGCAATCCCAAACACCAAGGGAGCCTGTTTCCACTGGATTCCCACAGGATGACTGGACCCTTTCTTGAGGATCATCTCTACTCCAATGCGGCCACATCTGTCACTCTGGGAGGACTTACTTTGGGTTGCATCCAACACCCTGACCAACAGGGTGTCAGGTTTGTATTCTGACTCTGTCAGTGGTCCTTTGTACTATGGCATTTATCTTTTCTTTTTTTTTTTTTTTTTTTTTTTTTTTTTTTTTTTTTTTTTTTTACCCTTTTTGTTGTTTGTTTCTTCTCTCTCTATTAAAATTGTATTTCTGTCTTGGAGTCTCACTGGTTTTACCTTCAAACCAGTACATTCTGTTACCTTGATTGGTCTCTGTTGGTCACCCAATGACATATTCAGGCTTCACATGAACAGAGAAAGTTGAAGCACTTGATGGTTATGTCTTAAAAGCTTGAGGACCTGAAAGTATTATCCCAGATGAGAGTGGGTGCTGCCTAATCCCATTGATGTAACCAAAAAACAAACAGGAGCACCTATAAGTGCAGATGTCCTTCAAAGCAGCATTTCTATTTCTGCCAGAATTCTAACCCCAAATTATCTCTTTATTGTAGTTTTCAATAATTTGACAGATTTTAATGTTAAATGGCCAGACTCTCTCCCAGGAACCAAAAGTCTGGCCAAAAGTTATGGTTCACCCTATTATTTTGAAATAACTCCACAAATTCAATCAAAGGCATAGACAGGAGTCCGTTTTTTTTGTTTTTTAGTGTTCATGTACTAGTTATTGAAGACATAATTCCAATTTCTATCGGTTTGTAAAGAAGACAAAAATGAAGACAAAATGACGCTGCTGAGCTGTTTGTACTACAAAAATCATTCCAGTTCCCTCTCATGGCCAGATGTTCAGAGTAGTTCTGCAGTGCATTTTCAAGGAGGGGGAGGAAAAAAATTGCTTTTTGTGGTTTCAGATTTCTTCCCTTTACTGAAACAGTGAGACACGTAATGGCTGTCATTTTGAATAAGATGGTGGTGAATAAGAGTAAAATAAATTGAAAAAATGACTCCAGGAAATTTGAAGTATTTGTATAATTAATGTAACAAAAATGACTTTTTTCCCCCATTTCTGAAATGTTTTACTATACTCCTGTAAAATTTAGTGGAGGTAATCTTTTAGAAAGATTAAACGTATAAGGGAGAAGAGCCTTCCCAACAGCAATTTTGGAAGTGCTCAAGGGAAAAAATGTTCAGTGAAAGGTGGTGTTATGAAATTAATTATAGAAATTTTTAGAAGATACAAGAGGCAAAAAAAATAAAGTTGGTTTTCTACAAATGAAAATGGGCAATAACTCTGTTACTTGTGGGAAATACATGGTGATGGAAAGATAATGCCAAATGAAAAAGAATAAAAGCACTTTCTCCCATTGATACTAAGCACCCCAATAACTAGAAAAACTCTTTAAGAACCCCGAAGGACCCCTGTAGATAACATTTTAAACCTTGTTTAGCCCTATCCATGAAGACTTGTGGAGATAATGACACAGTTTAGGGAACTGCCTCAGGACATGCTAGGGAATTACAGGCACTCAGTTCTAAACTAAACTGTTGAAAACTATTCTTGATGATTCTAATATGTCAAGTGGGAGAACATTTAGGCACCCACAGCTTTAAGTGTGTGTAGTGTAGGTTAAGGAAGTGATGCTTTAACCTGAGGCATGGTGGTGGAAGAGGAGATGCTAATTGGTTAAGACTCAAATCAAATAAATATGTATATATACACACTTTGTTTTCTGTAAGAAAACAGTCTGCACAGCAGTCTCAGAATTATCATGAAGTTTTCAACATAGCAGAACAGCTGTGTGATTCTGTGATTTCTTTTAAGAAGTTCCAATTGGCTTTTGCTTTTCTTACAAAATTATACCTGCCAAAATTGTCAGACAGTGACACTATTTACAGTATATTTTTGTGCAGAAGAAAACTTTTTACTTTTCCTTCTGTGAAGCAGAAACCTGGAGCAGGTGTACACAAAAGGTCCATTTTTATGTACTTGTCAACTATTATAGCTTTTACTACTCTGACGAAACAGAGTTGTGTTTATGATTGACACAAGTCACATACAAATAGATGAAAGAAAGTTTAATACATGTTACGTGTAGGAATATTTTCTAACAGGGATATAATTAGAATTAAAATCCTATCAAAAGAAGCTGTGTGTATTTTTTGCTCTTACATTTTCATGGCCAAGAGCAAAATAAAGTAGGGGGAAATCACCACTCATAGGTGTTTTGGAAGATAGAGAAATTATATTTAAAGGATTGATGCAAGCTTAAAAAGTAATTGATTTTAGAAAAGCACCTAAAAGTAAATATTAACCTGCTTTCTGTATCTGAGTCTTGCTGCCTGTTTTGAGTTCCTAGTAACTTTTGTTAATGAGATAGACTTATCTATGTTTCTGTATGTAATTTTTCTGTGTACTATTATTAGAGCAAAGTTTACATAAAATTCAGCTTACTTCATAAAAGAACTAAACACAAAAAGAAAAAAAAATCCCCAAAAAATGAAAACTACATCAATTCCAGTGATCCCTGAAGTCTAACTTTTGAATATTCAAGTAAATTTTATGTTATGAGGAGCTGTCACTACTTCACAGCTATGGATGCCAAAGCAATTATGTTCGCAAACCTTGAGATGAGTCTGTTTTTTTACCCTCTCACTTGGGAGCAGGGAAGCAATTTGGCTCAATATTTAGGCAATTAATGTTGAAATTAGCTCCAACTTCTGAATTTTAAAGGGTTTAGAAAACTATAGTCACATATAAATGAGCTTTCTGGCACTTCTCAAAGAATACCATTTTCTGAATCAGGCATTAGCTTTAAAATGTGGGTGGAGGTAGGAGCAAGAATCTGGCAATCCTATCCCTGCTAGAGCTGGGTGCTGTTGTGAGGCAGGAAGTGATGGAAGTCCAGCCTGAAATGTCTTGTTGAAAACACCCAGGATCTTGCAGCTGAGGGACGAAGTGAGCAATGGGAACTGGGAAAGATGCTTTGGAAGATGAAATTTTTCTGACCTATATTTATGCTGCTCCTTAGTGTGCCCTCCCTTTGGAAAGAAGCTGCTCTCTCCCAGGTGACTTCTCCAACTCTGTCATGAGCTGTTTGAGTTAAAGTTTAGTGCAAGCATCCCAGCTGTTGGTCTCCTTTATCCTCCAGAAAGTGGGATCAGCTGCCAGGGTGAGCTCTATCTCGCTAGAGCAGAGAGGTGGCGAGGAATGGCTGCGGGAAGGGGTTTGTGTTCAGTTGCAGCAAATTGCTTCTAGTGTTTTCAAGAAGGCATGTGAAGGTTTGTAAATATTTATGTCTCTCAAAATCTAGAAGGAAACTTCACAACATGATGGAAGGCATACACCTAAGGTCAAGTCTTTATTATTGTTGAATTTCAAAGCCCAGCAGAGAGGCAGGGTGTCTAAGGAAAGGTTAAATTATCTGTGTAGGAAGAATTTTAGGCAAAGAAACAATATGTGAATTGCTACTCATTCTAATTTTACCAATAGTGATGTGAATGGTGACATCGTATCAGGCTGTCTTGGCCGATTTTCCAGTTATAATTTGCCGTTTTTTCAGTACGATGATGAATTTGTGTCCAGGAACAATCAAAGAACAAATACTGTGACATTAAAAATGTGATTTATTTGATAGTTAGCTTCCAGTCAGTCACAGCAAGGAGCTATTGCATCACTGCAGGAGATAAAGATCTCACCTGAGTCACAGAATATTCTGTATTGGAAGAAACCCACAGCAATCATCAACTCCAACTCGTAAGTGAATGGCTCATCCAGGGACTGAACACATGACCTTGGTGTTATTAGCTGAGCTAATCTCAGGGAGAATTATTACTCTCTAAATTTTAGATTCTATGTGGTTTAAAAGATGCTCCTATCCCATGAAGGCTTTACGTTGGAAACGCTTGAAGGCCTCATTTAAAACCTGCTGACCTAACATTGGCCTTATGAACGATTGTATGGCAAGAGAGGCTTTGCTAAGCCTGCCGAGGAGTTTGCTGTCAGTACAGGCTGCCTTAGGGTAGCAGACAGGCTGTGAAGAGGTTAAGTTGGGATTGGTGAAAAACAGCTTAATTCAAGTATCATCTCTGATTTCCACTGAAACAGGAAGGCTGTAAGTGGGAGTAATTTGAACATATAGGAGTTGGGGGAGTAGAAGGAAGGACATTTACTGAGCTTAGGTGAATCCTCACACTCATTTTCCTCCTCTTTGAGTATCCCATGACATAATTACCATTGACTGAGCTGAGGAGGTTAAGATAGTCACACAGAGAATTTTATGTGTCTGCCTTGAGATATACAGCCAAAACAGTGTGTCCCAGGAAAAACTGTGGAGCAGGTCAGGCTCCTTCACCAATACCTGTGCTGCTGGCAGGCAAAGCCTGATCTGTCTCAAGGCATCCTCTGGCATGTCCTAAACCACCAGAGGTCTGGGAATGTGTTTGCTCCAAAACAGAAAGGGGGATTAGTATTGAGAAAGCATAATCATGGTACATGGGTTTAAGTTGCCTTATAATATCCTGTAAACAAGAATTCACATTTCCTTGGGCTGGCTTTTGAGATTGCAAGTTATATTTTAATGTAGTACTCCTAAAGGCTTGGTAAGCTGGTAAGTAGTTCTGTGTTTAAGGAATTAAATGTTGTTTGGTTGCAGAGCTTAGTATGAAATACATGCTTTGTGGTGTGTAGCTATTTCGGAGTTTAAATATAGATGTTACTAAAAATAATGTAAACTCTTCATTTCTAGTAGTAATTTCTCTTGTTATCATTTAGACCGATCTGAGTGACTGTGACATTTTTCCCAGCAAAGACTAATTATATTGCTTTTAGGTGTATGTGGTCCCTGAGACAAGTGTGGAGGGTTTTGTATTGTTTTGATATTTATTTCTTTTAGTAGAACTAAACCAGTGCAGCACCAGCCTTATTTGCTAGTGACTCTTTCAGTTCTGGAGCTCATGAAATATGGCTATGAATTATCTGCAGATATACGAAAATCTCTTCACACTTATGAGCAAGGAAGTAACTAACAACATCACATTTGTTATCATCAATGACACCAAGAAAGATCTTAATCTGATTGTTTGGACTCAAACAAACCTTGCAGCAACCACTGCCCATCCTGATCCTCTCTCATTGCTGGTTCCTAAGGTACTTCAAAGAGAACATGATGCTCATATGAGAAACAGAGAAGATATTTCTGGTTTTCTACTTAACCTTGCAAATCACTTAGCAGGAATCAGTGAAACATTCCAGCATGGAGAAACTATTCACAATTTTTGAGGGATGGAGGTTTACACAGTTCAGGCTTACATTGTTTTAACACACCATCCAACCCTGGTGAAAGTGGAGACAAAGAATCATTTATTTATTGTTCTGCTTTTTTCATTATCCCAGGGCTAAAGTAAACCCCAGGCTCTTGTGGCCAATATGTTATTCCTCAATGCTAGAACTGTCCCAGGCAAGCTTTTTATATGGATTTGAAATGATCTTCTAAGAGGCCCAGGTGAGTTGTTCTGTTTAGTTGATTTTTTTTCCTTTTAATCTCATTAGAAACATTTGGCTTGAAAGTGGGACACACAAAACTAAAATAAACAAGGCATTGATACTAGGCTTGGACTTTATAGCATTAGAAGTTGATATTTTTGAGTTTAGAAAAGATGGAGTAAATTTCAGACAAATTTTTATTACAGACTTTGAAAGAAGTATTTTAAAAATATATTAAAAAAATTGGTCTCATTCTGAATAAAATTATTCTATATTAATATTAAAATATAGAAAAAACAGTCAATATTAGCAAAGTAGACCTATGTCAATATTGGCAAAATAGACATATCATTGCATGTAAACTGGGATTTATTTATTCAGTGTCTAATTATGTTATACCTTTTTAGTGAATTATGAAAGTGTTTTGACTTAGAATTATTTTTTTCTTTTTCAAGAGAGTGAAAGTTTGACTTCTGTGGTTAAGTAGGCTCTGGTGGTGAAAGGTTTGATTCCCTTTTTTGCCAGGCACATTTTGCATAACCTTGGCAAAGTCATTTCATCATTATGTGATTCTTAGTTCCTCACTGAATTCTTAAGGATAGTAATGTAAAACCTGTAGCTGATACATTATTCTGTTCAGGTGTAGGTTTTTCCTCTGGACACCTATACCTAAACATGAATTAATTATGGAAGAGAAAATGAAAGTCCATTTTGGCCAACAGTACTTGCTGAAGAACAGCAGTCTCATAGTTATATAAGGTGATATATAACATTAATAGTAACCTGACTGCATTTATGAGAAATACTGTGGAAAGCTTTTGACCTTCTTTGTTTGATTAGAATTTTTATTCATCTTTATAATTTACAATAGAAATTGTGGAATTTGCCAGTTTTGCGTGTAAAAATAGTCTGTAATTTTTTAATATTTAAGTTTATTCCAAAATACCTGTGATCCATCAGACTATGAGCTTATAAATACATAATTAATTTCAGTCATGAAATGAGCAGAATTTTTTTTTTTTTTTAATATTTGGCTTTACACAGTGACTGGACAAACATTCCTCTGAAATCTAAGACTGTGATTGATGTGTAGCAACAAAGAGTAAAATATTGAATACTGTTGCATCAAGAGGCATTAATACTTTATGTAAATCACTTCCTACTTACCAAAGGCTTTGCTTACTTCCTATCTAGAAGGAAGGAAGGCATGGAGATGTACAGTGTTGGCAGGAATAAATGGTGGATGATGCTTTCAGGACCTTGCTCTACATGGAGCTGTATAGATAATGGGTTTGCCAGTTCTGGATTTGGGGCTGATTCTGTTGCAGACTGCATGTTTTAGTGGTGAGCACAGTGGTTCTGGGTTAACAATTGGACTCTATGATCTCAGAGCTCTTTTCCAACCTTAATTATTCTATGGATCTATAATTTTATGACGGTAAAACACAATAAGAAGTCACACAACAGGGGAGGGAGAGCTGTTAGGCCTGTCTGGTGGTGCCAGTAGGTGTTATTTGAATGTTGTTAGTCTCTGTAACCACAGCAGCACAGTGGGAAATCCTTGATTTGCAGGGGATCTGTGATTTGTCTCTGACCACAGGAAGTCATCTCCATCACCCACCACAGCCCCACTCTGCAAAGTGCAGTACACAGATCCCCACTGTTGTCCTTCCTGGGCCTAGTGGCTTCTACTTCTCTGTATTTTCAGCTAATTCTATGTGGAAAAAAGGGCAAGGATGAGGATTTCTGTCAGTGCAGCTATGGCACATGAGGTCATGATAACATCCTGGCCTGGTGGATGAAAAGAGTTCTTAGGAGAAGGGTTTCCACATTTTATTGAAAGCAGCAAGGTAGGAACTCAGTTTACCTCCTTAGTTTCTGGAGCTGAGTTAGTGATTCAAGAGAGAATATTATTGAGCTAAAAAGTTGTCTTCACAATTGTTTCACAGTAATTAAAATCCATAAATTAACTGAACATGGTTGTAAAGAGTTAATGAAGATCAAGAGACAGGAATTCTTTTAAGGATTTTCATGAGTATATTCCATGTAAAGAATTTTTCATCTCTCCATCTAAATTGCCTTTTTAGTTTTCTGCTCTTAATTTGAGCTTAAATTTTCTTTTTGTGAGTGATTTGAATAGCTATAACTCTATGATTTTTCCAGGAAAACTATTGTAGAGCAGCCACGCATTAACAGTGCATACAGGAGGCTGAGTGCCTGGACAGGAAAGTTTCTTAGTTTTATATTCAGGATATTTTATTTACATCTGTGTAACACAGACTCACATGGTATATATCTTCTGAACATACATATTGCTGAAAATTATACGTAGCTATGTTGCCACCACAGAGGTGCATGACAAGCCTTTAATTTCCTGACATATCTTTCAAGGCACAAACCAGTTTGGATGAGAGCTGGGCTGCAATCACTGGAAGTTTCTACATCCAGTGAGGCAAGAAGGGGCATGTCTGTTCCCTCCCCTAATGTGCCTGTGCATGCTTCATCCTGTTGCTGTTCTCTCCCTCCTTTGAATTCAACCTGATAAGAGCTGTGGAGTCCTCCTGGGATTTCCCCTGGGTTGTCTATGAGGGCAACATTTGAAAAGCTGTGGTAAGTTTGCGGCATGTTTGAGCATATTTGTGGTTAAAGGTAGTTTTATTTTCTGAAATGCTGGTGGTGGTTGGTGGCAATCTGAAACAATTAGGCACTCTTCTTGACAGACCTAGGCAAGGGTGCTGGACTGAAGATGTTTATGCTTTAAATTATTGAGAGACAGCAAAACTCCACAGAACTGTCCTTATTTCCTGTAAGGCTCTCGGTAATAGCAATGTACAAGGGGAGAAGTTACAGCCAGGCTAAGGTGCAGGTTTGTACTAGCTCCCACCAGTCTGAGAATAGATTTCTTCCAGATTACTTAAAATACAGGAGGAGCTGTGTGGAGAAATCCATTTAGCTGTCGTTTTAAAATCAGCAGAGATGGAGAGCTTTATCTACAGCAGATAAGCTGTTGCTGTATTGTACAAGCACCTGAATAATAATGTCTCTTTGTGGTGAGAGGGAACTGCAGTATTTCATCATAAGTTTGCCCAGCTGGTGAAGAGGGTTTCAAACAAAGATTGCCAAGGGAGGGGAACCACAATATATCGCATTCCTACCAGTCTGATGGCAGTGCCAGTAGGAGATGCCCAGAGCATGGAGAGGAATCACACAGATCAGCAGCAGAGCATCTGAAGAACAGGCCAAAGGAATTGCTTTGGCCACTACAGTCAGTAAGTTGGCTTCATCAGGGGACCAAGTTAAATGTCTGTGCAAACACACATAGCATGGGCAATAAACAGGAGGAGTTAGAGATGTTTGAGGGCTGCAGGGCTGTGGTCTGGTTGTCATCAGTGCTCAGAAGCTGGGTTACTGCTCAGCCTGTCACACTGGTTTGGGATGGACTCTGCACAGTTCTTGGTGGGCAGTGAACATTTTCAGTCTGTAGATGTTACTTTTGGCAGGAATTCTGTCTGGAATGGTTCAGAATTTGGGTTATTGTATTCTAAAAGTCTCCACATTTGAAATCCTTGAACATAAAACAATAATAGTTCAAAAACTTTTCTGAAGGAATTAAAAAAGAAAGAACCACCAGAGTTCCCTCTGCAAATGTATAATTATATTTCCAGATGGCTTCAGTAATTTTGCCCCATCTGTAAGCAGCAAGCTGGGAATGAATTAAGCAAAAGGTAGGCAGCATTCTTTCTGTCTGTTCTGACAGGTGAGACTTTGGTAGGAGACAGAGAGCCAAGGCTCTAATAGAGCTGTCTGGCAAACAGCCTGGCACACTCCTTGGCACTGCTACAGGAGTAGCCTTGGAGAAAGCTATGGTAAGGGTCTTCTTTCATGCTGTTCTTTTTCTCCTGGAAAATGCCTTTTGGCAAAAATCAAATTTCCTTGGTGGAAAAATAGTATTTCTGTGATGCTTTGGATTTTTGTTGTTGTTGTTGTTGTTGTTAGCAGAGAGCAGTGAGGAGGGAAAGGGAAGCAATGTCCTGTTACACTAAAAACACCAATTGCAAGGTGGTATGAGATGGCATGAGGTTTCTAGATTTGTACTGCCATTTAGATTTTGTGTGTATGCTCCTTGAAGCTAAAATCACCTGAAATAAAAACTTTAATTTTATCATATACAATACTTTAATTTACCTGAAATCCCATAGAATTGTTTTATTTTGTGCTCAGAAATCCCCACTTCTAATGCTGATTTGGAATGCTGATGATTTAAAATATAAATAAATGGGGGAGAAAAAAAAGTGGATTTTTCCACTGAGATGAATCTCAATTCTAGAAAATGTTTCTTCATCTCTGTATTGTTCAAGTTTTGAAATAATTAAGTGGATGCTTGCTTTGTATCTCTAATATTATCAGGCTAAGTGCAGACTACGTCATAACTTTATATTCTAATTAGATGTAATTATCCTTTTGTATTTGTTCTGATCCTCATCTGGGATGGGCATTGCAAAATGTCATATATAAGCCACACCCTTCTTGAATTTTTTCTTGTGAACATGTGCCAATTGATTAAACTCATTGATTAAAATGTTCTTTATCCCTGCTGAAGACCTTAGAATTTTGCATCGCCCCTGTATCAACTGCCCATCATCAGCCATTGGAAGGATTCATACTTAGAAGGACAATTTTGTAGGTACTGCCCCTGTCCCAATACAGTATTGTTTGGTGAGTCCAGATTAGTCATGCTGAGAAAGGTGCACTCTCTTTGTGACATGCAAAGTCACAAAGTGTGTTGATCCTGGCTAGACCAGGTGCCACCAAATCTGTTCTGTCATTCTCCTTCTCAGCTGGACAGAGGAGAGAAAATATAGTGAAACGTCATAAGTTGAGATAAGGACAGGGAGAGATCACTCACTGACTACTGTCAGGGCAAAACAGACCCGACCTGGAGAAATTAAGTGAAGTTATTATCAATCTAAAGATCAGAGTAGGACAACAAGTAAGTGAGATTAAGTAAATTAAATCTTTAAAAAACCTTTCCCCCAACCCTTCCTCCTTCCCAGACCTATCTTTATTCCTGATTCTCTACCTCCCATCTCCTGGCAGTGCAGGGAGATGGGGAATGGGGATTATGGTCAGTTCATCACATGCTGATTCTGATGCTGCTTCCTCCTCAGGGAGAGGAGTCCTTTGCCTGCTCCAGCATGTAGTCTCTCCCCTGGAGCCAGTCCTTTCCAGACTTCTGCAATGTCAGTCCTTCCCACAGGTTACAGTTCTTTATGACTTGCTCCAGTGTGGGTCTCCCGTGGGGTCTTTTCCATGGGGTGCAGTCCTTCAGGAACAGCCTGGTCCAGCGTGGGTCTCCCACAGGTCCTGCCAGGAGCCTGCTCCAGCTTTGGCTTCCTGGGTGATCACAGCCCCCTTTGGGCATTCACCTGCTCCAGTGTAGGGTCCTCCATGGCTGCAGGGACACAGCTGCCTCACCATGGGACTGCAGGGGATTCTCAGCTCTGGTACCTGGAGCACCTCCTTCTCCTCCTTCTTCACTGACCCTGGTGTCTGCAGAGTTGTTGCTCTCATATACTCTCACTCCTTCTCTGGCTGCAAATTACTTCTGCCCAATAACTTTTTCTTTTCCTTCTTAAATATCTTATCCCAGAGGCTCTACCACCATCACTGATGGCCCAGCCTTGGCCAGTGGTGGGTCCATCCTGGAGCCAGCGTGCATTGGCTCTGTCAAGACATAGAAGCAGCTTCTGGCAGCTTCTCACAGAAGCTACCCCTGTAGCCCCCCCCAGTACCCAAGCCTTGCCTGGAAAACCAAAACCACAGGCCCAGACAGCAATTAGTTTAGATAACTCTTTTTCAATTAATTGCCTTTTGTGCAGAATTTTAGGGGGTTGGGGGTTTTCTGTCTTTGGAAGATTTCTTTGTACTGCATAAGACCCTGGTGCAAGACTGAGCCTTATGTCCAAATACTGCCATGTCAGGTGTGGGGCCCTGATTATGGATGGGAGCTTGCTGAAACAGGTTTGCCGTCTAGAGTGAAGAAAAATTGGTCCTTGAACCCTTTAGCTGTCCCTTTCATCCTCCTGCCTCTCATTTTCTTCTGAAGAACACTGTGAAGCCCATAGCTGAGAAGTACAGCTCAGATGTAGAAGCACAAAGGACTGGAAAAGAACTGTGAAACATGAACAGTTAGTATTACAAAAGAGGGCACACATATCTTCTTTTTTTGTTGTTTTTATTTTTCTTCTTTTCTATTTTACCTTTTTTCTGGTTCTGATAATTGCAAATTCTACTTGGAACAGAGCTTCCTGCTGAAGTGTGGGATTTGTCCAGTGTGGAATTAAGCCATGAATTGTTGCCTTGAGAATAGCACTTTAAAAGCCGGAGGACTTTGCCAGTGGAACATATGGGAATTCTGAAACTTAGATGACTAAGGTCAAAACCTGTGTGTGCTAAGCACTTGACAATATCGTCGCTTGAAACCGAGGGTCTGCAACATCTTGTGGAAAGAGATCTGAAATTAGCCACCTGTCTTCAGAGTCAGAGCAACTCTCTCTAGAGTTTTCTATTTTAAAACCAGAGTTCTTAGAGTCATGCTGGTAATTCAGCAATCTGAGGTAAAATCATTATGTTTTCAAGTCAATGTCAAGTCAGTAAATGAGTAGTGATAGTTTTGTCAAATAAAACTGGGACAAAACCTACCAGACCACTACTGAAGTGTAGTATCACTGAGAGGTGGGCTGGAGTTATGCTCTGAAATTGCATTACTGCCCATATCAGAATTTTTGCTAAAGAGGTTGGACTAAGTTGGGCGCTCTAAAAACTGGTCAGGAGCTGTATTTGCACATGGATAAATCTGCATAAACAAATTATTCGCAGCATATCCTTGGTGCAGTTGAAATGCTATCTCTTGAAAATTACTGAGCATATCTAGACTTCCAGCTCTGCTGTTGTTGGCTTCTGAAACCAACATTTTTTTGTGCATTTTTAGACTTTCCCTCCTCTCAACCAATTTCCATTCTCTATCAATATTCTTCTCTTTTGTGCCTGCCTTTCTTCTCCATCATTGCTTCTTCTACTCTTATTTCCCTTCCATTAGCTCCATAGTACTATGTACACATAGTACCCAAACCAACAAAAATCTGATGTTGGTGTTGGGCTTATTCCAGCTCAATGACAAACTTGTCTCCTTGTGGTTGCCTCTCTTTGTTGAAACCTCAGCAGCAGTGTAAAAGCAGCCCTGCCTCTGGGCTGGCTGAAATGCTGCGCCTCTGGGCCACATCTGCAGGGTGCTGCAGTGATGGGCTGTACAGCAGGTGCTGCCTGTGCAGATGAAACATCCTGATCCTTTGTGGGCTCCAATCCACTGTTTTTGCTGTCATTCCCCCAGTATTTGGCATAAGATTTTCATGCTTTTACTATTTTATCTAACTATATTAAAACATTCATATGTAACATATTAGTGAATGTTAATAGATTTTTTTCTCCTCCGAATATTTCCCATTTTCATTTAAAGTTGATGATTCACAAGTAGCTGAGGAGAGACCTTAGCATATCCTTAGTTAATGCAATGCACAGTTCTGGTGTTCTTGACTTCCACTTGGCTGCTGCTGAATCCTTTCAGTCTGACCTGTGTGTATTTTTGACTTGGTGTTTATCTGACTGTTAGTCTGTCATGACACTGCCACTTCTAAGCAGTAATTCGCTGAGCTTGAACAACCCAAGTTTTGAACTTTCTGACCAGTATTTTTAAATGGGGACAGAATTGGTCAAGGAGAAAAAAACATCCCTGTTCTTGATGAACTGTGTAATGCTATTGAATAGGCTAAAATTAGCCCTGTCATTCTTCTTGCTTTTAGGCATCTCAGGGTAATTAGAATGAGAAAAGCCAGCCAAGCTATAACTCAAATAACCTTAGGTTTTAAGGCAATTTTTTTTAATGATTTGCCTTTCCCTCTAAGTAAAACAAAGATTATAAAGATTAAGTTAGCGGTTGCTTTTTCTTGCAGAGAGCATCTCAGGTAAAAAATGAACCACTGGTAAATTAAAGGCAGGTATTCAAACAGAATAAAATAATAATCAAAAGCTGGACCAGACAGCAAATGCAGCTGATGCTCAGGAGGGTTGGGCCGAGTCCCATTTCTGATGTTTTGGTTAGTTAAAAGCTGTGATTATGTTCCACATGAACTGCAACTTCATATATGCATTTTGCATTTATTAGCTATGTTATGAAGATGATACAGACAGAGACAAAACTGTTATGGAGGATTTGGAATGGAACAAGCATGCTAATGAGCCTATGCAAAAATGCATCTATTAGCCAGATGGTGAGTTACACAGACATTAGTTTCTGTTTACCATCTGTTTAATCCTCAGAAAGAGGCAGGAAAGTAGGAATGGTGTAGAGGAATGGCAAATAGTAATAGTGTAGTAAGTAACGTTCACAATACGTCCTGAATGTCTTCTCAAAGACTTCAGTGAAATACCCCTTTTTTGTGTCTGGCAGTAGATACCAAATTACTGCAAATTCTCTAAGTTTCTCCAGTGCTTCATCCCCCTTTCCCAATATTCCCTCTAAAATGAAGACAAGTAGCTCCTCACCATGAGCAAAACACTTACCATGGTTCAAAGCAAGTTACAATTGAAAAAAAAAAAAGAAAGCTTTAAATTGTTATCAATGTGCATCACTGAGAGGAAAAAAAGGTCCTGAATATAGAGAGAAAAAGACCTTAAGATCAACTGGTTCGATGACCTCCTCAACAAAAAAAAGTGTTTTAAAAGCCAGTTTGCAGTCTTAAACTTCTCAATTTATGGAGTGACAAACTCAGGAAAAAAAATTGCCGGAAGTGCTGTTGAGAGAGGTCTCTATTTTAGTCTGAAATTGGAAAACTGATTTTTTGAAGAAGTCAGTTAAGATTCAATTCAGTGTAAGATTCAAAGGCTTAGTTTTCCTTGTTCACTAGAGGGTAGCAGAGAGAATAGTGAGAGCGTTTCAGCACAGCCTGTGCTCAGTAGCAGTGAGTTCACTTCCAAGCTTCTGTGTTCTTAGACTAATCTGGTGCCCTTCAGGCTTCTTGGTAGAGCAGACAGAGGGACATTTGATGCTGTAAGTGTAAACCAACAGCATAAAACTTAAGACCATTCTTAATGGGGTTTGATAAAATTAAAAATCATTCTTGGATTTAGCACTGTTAATAACTGTTTGGGTTTTTTTCAGGTAGCAAACAAGCATTTTCAAGATACACATTTTTATGCAAGCATGTTTTTAGGAGTACTATACTTTGCATATGGGATTCTGTCATATTTATGTAGGCAGATAATTTTAAATACCATGACTGTATGGTTACTTCTCTTCTAGACTGTATTTGTGGACATTCCACTGAAATAAATGCATGTGGTCCAAAACGTCCTTCTGCCACCACATTAAATACCTGGCAAAACAAGACATTATACTGTATACCAATAATGGAGACCTTGTGGCATGTCAGCTTCTACTGCATTAAAATTCAACAGATTTCAGTATGAGTTACCTGTACCCTTTCTGGGCTGCAGATCTCCAAAGGAATATCAAAAGAAGAGTTTCAAAAGCTGTGTTGAAGAGCAGTCTTCTACTCTCATGGTATTAATACACAGGCCAAAAATGTTACCCTAAAGCAACATCCTCCACCATCAATATTTATTGCTGTGTCTGCTCTCTGGTATTTGGGATTTTAAAGTTACGCAGTTTTATGAGATGCTGTTAAAGGTAATATTACCTGACTGAGGCTGATGTTGTTATTATGTTAGAAATCACCCTCTTCCCCCCAAATAATTCACATTGTAGGTTGCCTTTATTCGCCTATGATGTAGAAAATTGAATAAAAAAACCTTGCTTAAAAATGTTTGTCTATCTTTGTTTTATACAGTCACTTGGGCACAAAGTAATAAAAAGGGACCTTTCATTAAGTAGTTCCTATTTGCAACAACAGGAATCATTTGAAATAGTTTTCATTTCCCAAATGGACTTCAGGTCCAAAGAGAACACCCTTTCGTAACCTCTCTGCATTGTGGTTGTAAATGAAGAGTATGAATTGAAAAAAACCTGCTGCCATCCTCCCCTCCCCCTTTGTGTCCCCATACACTTGCAAAGACGTGCCCACAGCCCCTCACAACCTTTGAAGCTTTTGTGTGACCCTTCTTGCCAGCCCTGTATTGCAAATAGAGGTGGGAGGACTTCTCTGGTGTTACCCAACTTAGTGTTCCACCCATCAAGTGATTTCTGTAGGGCAAATAAATATTTGGGAAATCTTCAAATGACTCATCCCTTTGCACTAAACCTTTCTCAGTTCCTACCTTGCTTCTGATCTGAATTCCACAAAGAGACTGAAATCCACAGAGGGCATTCATAAATGTGCTCCTTATTAAATATGGCAAACAAAAAGAAAACATGTTGATATAGAGAACAATCCTCCTTATTTTGCTGAGTCAGATGTTTCATGATTAAACATTATAAACCAAAACTGAATTATAAACTCACTTTGTATGCTATATAAGAAATTTAATATTGTCCTTTTCATCAAATTGAATTGCCACATCAGTCTTTAAAGAGTTTGGGGGCTTTGGAAACTTCATGTTGCAGCATAGCATGCAGATGTCTTTCTTAGGGTTGAAGCTTTATTGTGTTTCACTTGTGTGATGGATCATGTCTGTGCTCTGTTTTTTTATCTGTGTTATAGAAAACATTTTGGACTGTGATTCATACTTGGGAGTGTAAATAAGGCAATTGGTTTTGATGTGCTCCAGTGAGAGGGAGCCATAGGACAAGAAAAAGCCAGATAATATCTCATCTTCCTGAAATCTAGATTGCAATTAGCTGCAAAACAAGTTTTAGTTCCCATTTTCAATTAGTTTCTTATGTCTTTTTTAATGAATTCTTTTAAGACAAGTTCAAAGAACAAATTTCTGCAGAATTATGACATTCATTTTTAAAGGTGTAACACTAGATATTTATCTTTACTGTAAAGCTGCTCTGGGAGCAGATTTGCATGGCAGTTCTGAGACTGCCACTCCACTGCAGCAGTAATAAGTGCAGTCTTAAGCAACTTCTTACTACCAGGTTCTTGTTAGTGTCTATGTCTATGTCTATAATGTGTATTTGTAAAAATCCCCTCTACACCACACCCCAAACCAACATGAGCACCAGTCTCTCCCAGTCTGGAACTTTGATATCTCAACCTCTTTGATGTTTGGTGCTGTAGGATTTGGTGCATCTGTGTGAAGTACTGCCTCCTGCCTCTGTTTTTGTGTTCCTTTTTTTTTTTGTCCCATCAACCTGGTTTTTTTTTCACAGAATTTGAGCCTCTGTGTTTTGGTCCTGTCATCTGAGTTCCTAAACCCTTCAGCTGGGCTGGAGTATTCTCCATTTCTTTGACTTCTCAAGAAGTTCTTCCTCACAGAGATATGTTTTTATTGTTTAGGGACAACTCTTCAGCAGAAAAGACTGAAGAATTCTTTGCCAGTGTTGTGCATGGCAGGTTAATATCATTCACCTAGATGGTGTTGGTACCCCTGGACACTGACACTTTACTGCACTTCCCCAATGAGGTCTTGCTTTCCCTAGTGTTCTGACAGGTTCTATCCAGATGTTTCCAACTGATGTTGTCTCAGGGTGGGGGACAAAAGGGTCTCACCTTCACAATCAAAGGACAGCTCATGGAGATACATGAACCAGCCTACTGCATGTATTAAATAGAATTTATACAATATCAAAGTACTTCATAGTATGAAGTACTATGAATGAATGATGAATGAAATGGTTTCTCATTATCCAGTTTATCTCATATGTTTTTTCATTCTGTTATCTTCTTTTTTGTTGCCCAATATGCAAATGCTTTTGTGAAGGTAGGTTTGTTTATTTATGTTTATAAAATGCCAATCATTTTGCTGATACTCTCAAATCATAAGTAATAGTAGTATGAGTCAATGTACATTGAATACACAAACCAATACTTAAGAGTTTTATGAATTTTCTTACGCTGTGTTTATGAGCTCCTAGAGTATTTTATGTGCATTCAGGCCACTTCAGTTCTTGTGCTTGATGTAATTAAACCAGACTGTTGAATTTTTTTTAACTAACCAACCTTGATGGCCTCTCATTAATAAACAACTTGTTAAATTGACAAATTTCCGCAAGCATGGATTTATTATTCAAGAACCTAGTGAAAATAATAATTTGGAAGGCAAAAGACCATCTACAGATTCATGGTTTATGTAAGGATAACCTAGACTATGGAAAAGTTTCAGTAAAGACTGAAATGCTTTGAAAGTAGGACAATCATGCAAAATCATGCAGGGATATAAATGGCAAGCATGCACATATGCACAGTATTTCCGTGAAGCTTTCAACTAATTTTTGTTCCGTGTCAAACTTATCATCACTGTTATTTCCAGCTTCCAGTTCTTGATGCTGAAAATTTGTGTTAACCAGTTAAGGTTTGCTTGGTCTCTACAAATACCTTTCCCTTCCCTATCCCCATGGTGTTGGTGATGTAAAGATGACACCTCTCCCAATACTGATGACATTTGCTAAATATTTTGGTGCCTGCTCCTGTGATTATCCTCTGTACTCAGCCATGCACTTCAGAGGGGGAGGATGAGGGGGTACAGACAGAATTAATCCTGTCATAAGGATGTCTGTCCTCTGCTGCTGACAGTGCCAGGGTCAGGCATTAGCTGCATAATGGTGTCCTTCTCTGCCTCAGTCATTTTGATCCCCTTTGAAACTGCCTTCTGTAATCTTCCTCCATGGCAAGGCACAGTTGGTTACATTGGTTAAGAAGAAAGAGGAAAAGAGAATTGTAGTGGAACAAACCTCTTTACCCTTCTTAGCCTTATCCACTGAAAACTAAAGCAAGGTTTTTTGGGTGATTTTATATATTTATGATGCATAGGTAGTATCTTGTGTAGATTAGGTTGAATACACAGATGTGTGTATGTGGCCATGTGTGTACAGCGTCATGCCTCAAGTGTGTGTCTCTGTTTGAGCTTGCTGCAAGTCCCCTTTATTTCCATGACCTGTTACAGTTCAGCTGAGTAACAGCATTAAAAATTGTTCAAAGCCCTGCTCTTTAACATAGTCCTATTGCATTGCTTTAGGTGAGTACAGATACCCCCTGAACACAGGCATGCTAGGGAAGCTAGGACAGTGGACTCTGTGAGTGTGTGCTTCCATGCAGCATCTAGAAACTGGCTTTGGGTACTTAATTGATGTCAATAGTTTAACTGGTTTTTAAAATTCTTGATCTTTGAACATTTTAATAATGAAACCTGCGTATATTGTGATCTATGAGTGCCTTTATCATTCGCTAGTAATAACTTTTCGAGTCTCTACTCCACTGATGTTTTTGGTTAAGAAGAAATGTGGATTTTAAATCTCATAAGCGGGGTGATTTCATATAGTCTATATAAATAAGAGTTATGAAAGCACAGTGTGTTTAGCGAGGGAAGGCCCATACTGACCTTGCCTCCCTGAGGACAAGGAGCATTCTGGATGCCATTCCATAATCTTTCATTTTTATTGGATATTTGGAATATCTTCATTGAGAAGTTACTGGCCTTTGTTACAGATTTTAAGTGTATGACCTATGAGCTGTGGAGGCAGCATGGATTGTCTGCAGGGTGCCTGGAGGTTTTAGTAATTTAAAGTCTTTAATATATGCTAGCTGTCAGGAATGTCCAGGGAAGGCAGTGCAGAGGAAGTCACTCTTACCAGCAGTGCTTTCTATGCAGCACTGGAAGATCTTATTCAGTGGGAATGAGAAAATATTTTGACCATTTCAGGTTTTTTTAATCTCCCTTGTACTTATGCATAGGGGAAGTTTTTTTGGCACATTGTAAGCACTGATTTTCCCAGAAAGAAAAACAAGACAGCATCAAATGAAGCTGCACAACAGACTCCAATCCCTGGGGTTAGAGAGGAAAGTCCTCTTTATATCTATAGGGAAGGAGGGTATTTATGTGCAGCCTGGCCTGCTTTGTCTGTGTTGGGCATGCAAAACTGCAGGATTAGCAGATGCAGTTTAAGTGGAAGTGGCACAATAGTTGGCTGGTGCATAACTTGTGTCTGTTGACCTGGTCACTGCTGCCTCTGAACTAATGCCCAGACAGAGGAATCAGCAGTCACTTTCACTGTGTCTGCATTGTAAGGACAGTCAGGAGAATAAAGCAAATGCCCACTGGAGATTAAATCTATGCACACTTAGTCTTCATTCACAAAGTCCTAATGGTGGTGGTAGAAACAGGAGGGGGAACAAGGTTTTGCAGTTACTCATCCTCTTTTGGTGAGGAAAAAGACAAAATGCACTCTCAGGAACTTTGTATCTCACTGGATGGTCTCTCATTCTCACACGAATCTGATTGATTGATAGATGATGTGGGCAGGGACAGCTTTCTGGTGCACCTTCTGCCTGCCAAAGCCCTGACACGTGAGTACACAATATGCAGAGCTTCCACATCAGCTCTGAATTTCAGCAGCGATTCGTTTTCAGTATCTCCAGGTAGACCTCAATCTCTTAATGACTTTATTTTTCTCCTGATTGTTTCTGAATTGGTCTTCATTTATCATAATGATTTGTCTGATCTCCAGTAAGTTTTTGACTAGCTGTGTAGGTTTTAGAAGCCTCAAGAGAAGTAAGGCAGTTAGCTTCATAGAAACTTTGTGGAGTTTGAACACATGAGTTATTTATGCTCTTTTGAAAGTCTAATTGGTAGGACTACTTGTTATTTTTCTGCTTTCAAAACGCAAAGTAGCGCTGGTAAGTTTTGTGTATTTGTGTGTGTGTGTACCAGATGCGTGCTGCCCGCACCTCTTGGGGCCTGTTTGTGTTGCTGCTCTGGCTGCTGTGCTGCAACGAAGAAACTGCTTAATAATGTTAATTCAGTGTTTGGATAGGAAATACTTTTTGTTGTTGTTTCCAAACAAGAATGAGCTCCTTCCTGTGTTTCCTTGTAGTCCTCCTGTAGCATTACAGGCTCCTTTGTTCTCTCCTGCTCTCGCTGGGGAGCTACCCCAGTTTCAGCAGCAAGGCAGATGCTTGCCAAGCCACCTCCTCTTGAGCTGAGCTCCAGAGCTACACACCAACTTTGAGTGGGAGATTAGGGAGCTGCTGTATGACAGCAGGCAGAGGCAGAGCAAGCAGCAGAGGCAGAAATGAACTTTTTGAGGCTGTGTGTAAAAAAATGCTATTTGAATGTGACAGCAACAATGGATACATCTTTGGTTGTATCCAGAGAAAAAGCAAATGTATCCTTTTCATAATTATTTACACTGATTTTGACTTTAGCAGAAAATCTTAATCTTTCAGACGTTATCTGGTTATCAACAATATTGTTGACTTTTATGAATAAGACACAGTCTTAAGCTGCACCAAGGGAAATATAGGTTAGATATTAGAACAAAGCTTTTTACAGAAAGGGTGATTATCTACTGGAATGATCTGCCTGGGGAACTGGTGGAGTCCCTATCCCTGGATGGGTTTAAAGAGAGTCTGGATGTAACAGTCGGTGCCATGGTTTAGTTGAGGTGTTAGGGCTGGGTTGGACTCAATGATCTTGAAGGTCTCTCCCAACCTAGTGATTCTGTGAGGCTGGGGAAAAAGCAGTAGAGATATCTTAAACATGCATTATTTTTCAGCTATTTTTGTTTTAACAGTGGATCCTCTCCTCTCAAATCAGCTTTCCTGCTGCCTTTTCAGTGCTTCAGAGGCCCCCTGAGTCACTGCTGTCAGCGGCAGCCAGGGGAGCAGTGACTCCTGCCTGCCAGGGGATGCAGCGGGGCCTTTGATCACAGCCCAGGGGGCATGAGGAAAACATGGAGGAAAAATGTCTAAACAACAGCTTGAAAGAGGGTGCTGGCAATAAAAAGGAGATGGGTAGAGGAACTGGAAGAGTGTCTCTTCAGAAAAAGGAGTGGAGCTCAGCCAGCTCTGAGTCCTTCTGCTTAACCTGGCTGCAATGAAATGCTCATCTGCCGGTTTTCCTTCTGGTTAGAAGGATGAGATTAGAAAGCCATCACTGGGTGAATGTGCATGGAGGTGTTTTTTTTTCAAGGGAGAAATAGAAAGGCATCCAACCTATGCTATTTTTCCTTTCATGGGGTTTTTTTTTGTTCAGAAATTTAGGGGAACAATAAAATACTATAGATATTCAGAGTCATTGTGCTCTGTGCCTTCAATAAACCCTTGGATAATTCAGCAAGTCCAATCCTCTTTTAGGCTTTATACATTCTCAAATTTTTGTTCTTAGGAGCTGGCCTTTCTTACTGAAAAAAAAATCGTAATTATTTACATGCACTTTGGTATCTAATTGAAAAGGTTAAAACTTGCATGTAAATAAAGTTATATTGTTGGGTTTTTTTCCCTATAATTTTTGCTAGGTTTATGGGAGGCAAATATTTGTATATAATTACAAGTATTCTTGTACGTATACAAGTACAAGAAGCAGTCAGAAAAATTCAGATGATGATGGACAGCAATTATTCCACCTCTGAAGAGAAAAACCTCTGATTAGTTGATATCTCAGAATAAAACTTTGAAGAACACACAAGATTTAAAGTTAAAGCAAAGTGCTTTTTACTTCTCTGGAAGTGTTTGACCAGGTTTAGTAATCTCTTGTGATGACTTCTTGGATGGCTGGGGCTCTGTCTGTGTCTCTGTGTCTGTAACCACATCTGGGGTTATGTTATTTAAATATATTTAAAAATATTATTAATATCACTGCAACAGAATTCAGTAAAAATGACTGATGCAGTTGTTAAATATATGTTTACATAGTATATAGAGAGACATAATCTAAAAAGATTCATGGTCTTTCTCTAGCTGCTCTTGAAGTATTCTCAAATTTCAGGAAGTACTTCATGACTGGATTGATATCTGGTTCATGTTATTAATGACTTAATCAGCATATAGGTATCAGCCATTCATGTTTGCATGTTTCAGATATGGTGTTGTGAAAAATGTCCCTTAAAAAAGGTGGGGGAGAGGGGGTGGTGAGAATAACACTATCAGTTCAACTGTGTGCATCAGTTGTAGCAGCTTCTCCTAGTTTATGCCAACATCCCCCTCCACATCAGCTGCTGCTTGTCTCGGCTCCAGGAAAAGGAAAAATGGGTGATATGGATGAAAAAGGATGGCACGAGCTTTCATTCTTACCATAAATCTTCTTGCAAAATGCTCCCTAGCAATGGCATAGCCCTTTCAGTTGCACTTCTGAAATATTCTGAATGGGTCACCAATTTTTTGTATTTTGGCACAGTTAAAGGCTGTAGTTTGAGATCTCACTCATTCTTTCACTTGCAGTAATAACATTTCTGATAGTAAAGGCAGTAAATTTTATCAGGTAAGCCTGATTTAGCAAGTGTTTAAGACCATAAATTTTAATCTCTTCCTACACTTTTGTTTAAAGCTAAAGGACCACTTTTAAACAACTCACTGAATCTGGATTTTGGACTTTTTACTTTCCAACTGTTTGGTAATCTCATACACCTAATTCTATCTATTTCTGTGACTCACAAGGATGTGCAATTATTCTGCTATTTTCTGAGAGACAGTACTCTGAAAATATATTAGACAATGCAAACATAATAAAAAAAACTTAAAAAATTTAAAAAATCCCATTTTATTGTGTCTTATCTGATGCTAATGTGCTAGCAGGCTAAGCATGTGGCAAAAATTAGGTCATATGAACTGCTCACTTATGTGAGGTAAAAGCATATTTAAACTAAAAACACTAAAAAAATTGTGAGTCAAGGTCTAAGTGTTTGAAACCTCTCCAAACTTGAATTCTCAAGACCTCTCTGAATTAAGTTCTCATCATGAGTCCCTGGGGATGGTGAATATTTTATTATTAATGATTTTTAGAGATTCTTGGCACATTTGTTGCCCTGTGATAAAGATCCTTGATGCCGAGCATCTCAGGACAGCAGAGTTGCAGCAGATTCCTTGGAATACGTCTCAGCATTATCTGTATTGATAACAGGAGTCATTCTGCTGTCACAAGAAAGAAGAACCTTTTATATTTTTAATTTTGAATTGTAACAAAACAAACAAACAAAAAACAAACAAACAAACAAACAAAAAAAAAACAACAAAAAAACACCACACTTGAGAACACTGAGTTCAGTAACTGGCACTCACTGAGGAGGTGAGTGCCAGTTAGTGAATAAAATTACACCTTGCATCTGCATGTTCAAATACCATACACATTTCTGTTTGCTGGGTCTGGGCCAGACTCTGTGTCATAAATGGAGCTGAGGCCTCCTTTGGAGCATCTTTTGAGGACTGGTCATTTATATCTGTCTGTCTTTTGTCATAGAGCTGTGGCTCACTGAAGTGCATAAATGGTATTTTGCATTGTTCTCTCAGTGTATCTTAATTACTGTAACTTGTGCCTGCATTCTCCAGCACTGGGGGTTCTTATTTGTTGTGTTTTAACCCTGCATTTGTTATAAAGATACAAATATTTTAATTTATTATGCTTCAAATTTGAAAATCTTTTGTAAATAAATGTAAGTTGGCATTATTATTGTAGAATAAAATTAAATATTATTATTATTGCAGTATAAAATTAATAAAACAGAAGCAAAATATATTAACATTCTGCAGTGGGTTTATGCCTCACCAATGTAATTCCTGAGGCTCAGTGAAACTGCAGTGACTTTTCACTTGCATTAGGTGTAGAAAGTCTACCAGAAAAGTAAAGGAGATGAACCCAGAACTGATTGTATTCTGTATCAATATTTTTTAGTAAAAGCCTGGTTTTAGTTGTAATTTGGATAAAGCTTATCTTTCATTTTCTGTGGTTTGCTTTGAATAGGCTGCAGATAATATAACTCAATCCGTGCCACTGCATGGGGAAAGTTCTTCCTGGATTTTTTTTTTGTCCTTCAGCCATCATTCCCATTTCCAATTTGTGCAAATTTAACAAGACTATTCATTTACAGATTTTTGGGTTGAGGACTTTTTAAGGCATTTTATAAAGCAAATATTAGTAGGAAGTGAAAGCAAGGCTGCTTTCTTCTTACACACCTCAGCATGTGAAAAAAGGTGAAAATGAGAATTTTGGAAAGTGTTTTCTCATCTTTCTTGCTCATTTAAGTAGTGGGTTTTTTTGATTGTTTGAGAACAATGTCTATTCTATATCTATTGACACTGACTTACATTCAACACAAAACCTGAAATGCAAGTACCAAGGCAAGAACTGTTATTTTGATGTGTCTTGCCTCATTAGTCCTGTTACAGGTTATGTCTGCTAGTAAAACTAAGGGATTCTTCTTTTGGTGGGGTGATAGGGATATGGAAATTTAAACAATTTTACTTACCTCTTTTCACTGTATTTGGTAATTATATATCTCAGTCTCAGTAGAAATTGAAAAATCTTTGTTTAATTAACTAACTGTATGCTTTTGCTCTGAAAACTCAGTCCAAAATCTGCATTAAAAAAAACCCCAAACCCAATGTTTTGTTCATGGGATTCCTAATTAATATTCTTAGAGACCTAGAAAAGAATGCAAGCAGTCAGTTCCTGTGGCTAAAGTAGTTCAGAGACTCTCAGCTTTATTCCATGTTTAATAATAAATATCAAAAAAGTTGATTCCCCCTCAAGATCATTAGGATATAGCACACATTGATTCTGAGTGAGCAGGAATAAGTAACACTAACATCTGTTCCAGATGTTAACTGAAGCTTAGGATATAGGTGATGCACAGCTGTTGTCACTTGGCTCTCCTGGGACTGCGTGGGCACCCTTTGGGATGGCTTCTAGCCTTTTGTTGAGGTGTCTCATCTGGGCACTGCCCCACCAGAATTTTAGATGGCTTTTCCAGGAGGGTGATCCTCTCCCATCCAGCCCAGCACAAGCACCTGCATTGCCTGGGCAGCTTTTGGAGTCATGGAATGGAAAATCCTGCCTGCTTGCCTTAGGTGTTTGCTTGGTATGTCAATTGTGTAAGGAGCACAAATACCTCAGAGGAGAGAGCCAGACATGAGTGTCAGCCTGCTCATCTTGTGTGAGCACCTCAGCTGAGGGAGAGAGAAGGTGTAAGCACTGTCCACTCCTTGACTTGGAGTCACTCTGCAGCCAAGAACTCAACAGTCATGAAAAAGAAAAGGTGGAGCCAGGTTTGAGGGTAGGGATTGGAGTGTTTGTCTGCCCAGTCCCCGTTTCCAAGACAGTTCTTGCTTTTAAAGAAGTGCTTATCCAGTAGTTGAAAGTGCAAAATGCATACATGTGCTTCCACCATTTTTGCCACTACTGCAGTGTTGGCCACATCTTAGTTTTCAGTGTTTTTAACAGATCTAAGCTGTTTGCTGGAGCCTACATGTCTTGGAGCACAGCTGATCAGCAGATGCCTGTCTCCTGTAAGCATATATGTGGGTAATTGAGGTTAATGCACAGGGAACTTTTCCTGGAAACATTAAGTAAGGAGTCACCTGTTGGGTTTTAGTACCTAGGAGATTAGGTAGTTCTGAATAATGAGTGAATTAGTCTGTTGTACAGCTTCAGTAGGTTTTGAATTCCACCTTTTTTTTTGGGGGGGGGGCACTTTTTTTTTGGCACTTTTTCTTTCTGCTGTGTCTGAGCTCTCAGGAGAGCTCTTGGCATGTGATGACTATATGGCTTTCCCTGTCTCATCAGCAAGTTATTGGTCATCAGTCACAGCTTACTGAAAGCTGAAACAACTGAGTGCTCCAACTGATTCTGTCTAGAGCTTGTTTTAAACAGGATCACAGAATCAATTAGGTTGGGAAAAATCCTCTGAGATCACTATATCCAACCTCTGAACCTCTGACAGAACAGCACCATGTCAGCTGGACCATGGCATTAAGTGCCACCTCCAGTCTTTCCTTAAACGCCAAACTTTCATTAAACATTTCTTTTGTTAAGTCACTGGCTTAATCTACTAAAACCCACATGATGGTGCCAGCAACCCTCAGACCTTTCAGGCCACTGTCCCCTTCCCCTTGCTTTCCTGTCTGTGATCTCTTGTCTTCAGGGTCCAGGGGATCTTTCCTTATTTCCTAATATTTTTATGTAGGAGATGGTCAAGTGAGGCACATCTTGGCTACATTTCTGAGCTTATATTCCTGGTTTCTCTGATGTTTATCAAGGAAATCGTTGGTTTTGTCTTTTTTCTTGGCCTTGGGATTGTTATCATATGTATGTGTGGGAAGGAAGGGAAAATGGAAGGTGGCAGATGGGAAGAAGGGGTTTTCAGTGGAGTGAATACCAGCACTGGTGCATTGATATAAACTGAATTACACCCAGCCTGTTTTGGCTTGTGTCCTCCCTTCTTATCAGTGTATACTGAGAGTGTCCAGGAAGATGATTAGAATTTTCCCATTATTAACTATTTTGTTGCCATGGACGGGCAGCCTAACTCAGCCTTCCTTGCCCAGGCCATGACAAGTAAAGGAATGAATGGTGCTGGCACATTTCTTTTAAACTGGAAGGAGTCAAGAAGAAAAGCAGCAGTGCAGATCAGGCATTCCTGCTCTGCAGATGCTTCTTTTTTTTTTCCTGCAGTGATTCTCACAGATACTAAAACTAACATCAAAGAGAGAAACAAAGGAAATGTGTGTGCCTCCATGCTTGTCCAACAGCCAGCAATGAGTGTAGTGGAATCAGTTATTTATTTTGTGACTCAGTGAAATAATTTGTTAGTTGAGGGTAAGGTTACTTGCCATAACATTTCTGTTTCAATCGTGAAGCCTTTGTAATGCAGGTAAATATACCTATCACCAAAGGAAATTATTTGAGGCATCAGATTTTGAAATGATACTTCGATATTGTGCCCATCTGAACTGATCATGCATTAGTTGAAATAGTTGACCCTGCTGTGTGAATCACATTCTAAGCATGTATTTTCCCCTTGGGGATAAGAACAATATGATGATTTTACTGATTTTCTAAAGTCTCAGCAATAAAGTTTCATCATCTTAACCAAGAATTCCAAATATTATTTTCCTGTTGAGATTTATGTTCTACCACTTGTATGTGCTTACTTTTTATGAATAATATTAAGTTAAAAAAACCTATTACGTAAATTTTATTGGGAAGTAATGTATGAGCAAAATTAGAATTGGTTTCTCACATAGTTTTTTAGCTAGATAACATGTCAGAATATCATCCTGAAAAAAAGGTAAGTAAGAATTAGATTTTTTTTAGAGATGTGGTTTGCAAGATTTTTGTCCATCTCCAAACAAAGAGAAGCCAGATCAGAGATAGGTGATTAAGTTTTGTTCAATTAATTTATCTTTTGTTTTCATAGTAGCCTGGGTCTAAAAGACCCAGGAGAGGAATGTATTTTTTAGGAATCAGTTTAATTTCAGTTGAAGTGAGAAATTAACACACAGGAATTGTGACAGGGAAAAAGGGAAAAGGATTAAAAGTGGCAGAGGAAGAATAGAAGAAGAATAGAGGAAGAATAGAGGAAGAATAGAGGAGTGGTTTCAAATAATGATAATGAAAGAATAACAAGGTTAGGCTCACAAAAAATAGACAATTTAATGCACAATGATAACTAAATTACTATAGAAGGTGACTGTGAGGAAGGAGTTAATTTGCCTCTGTTTTTAATACCTTAGTTAAGGAAAGTAAAGGTTGTAAATATCCAGTAGCATTATTGCCTCTTAAAACTCACTTAATATGTGCAGTAAAAACCAAATGTATAGATGGATTTCCTCACACTGGCCTTCTAGGGAAAATTTATGGTGTAAACACAATTGGACATTAGAAAAAACCAGGTTTGCCCTATGCAATCTCATGAGTGAGTATCTGGAGTCTACAATGATGTTAAAATCCTGATTTCTGAGGTGTTATCATCCTTTGGATACTGTTGGACTAGTGATCAGATGTGTGTTAGAAGAACCTTTCAAGGATGAGGTAAGAAGGATAAATTACTGGTAGAAGAGGGTACAAATGAATTGTGTTTAACAAATATTTTAGTATTTCAAAATACAAAATAAATGGTAAACCAGAAAATAAAAAATCCACTCCACAAACTGTATACCAGAGTTTACTAAACAAGACTATTAAGTTAATATTCTAAATTTCTATCTTGATGCTTTCAAAAATAGCATCTAGTGAGTCAATCTTTGGACAAACTCTTGTAGTATTAAAGGTTGCTTATGAAGAGTAAACCTCCTGCTTCTGCATTTCAGAAAATCAAAGAATTAAGTTATTTGTTTTAGAACAGGGATATTTTTAACTTCACAGGCCAGGAGCTCCTAGCTTTGCTGACAGGCTACAAAAGATGCACCAGCAGTATCAGAGCATCATAACTGTGGATGGGGATACAGTTCCTGTCCCAGCAGGACAGCAACAGCATGGGATCATCCTACTTTGCTGGTCCTGATGCAGACTTTTTTCTTTGGGTATCCTAAATTACATCCACCATTATTTATTCTTCAGATCTATTAGATTATTTAAATTCAAATTATGAAGGGAATTCCTCAGCAAATAATGTCCTCCAGTTCAGAACTACATTGAAAATAATAAAATGCCTATGTAAAAACAACCTCAGAAAAAATACCAGCTGTATGGGAATAGAGAATCAGTTGAATTTATTTCCCCAAACAGTATACTTTGTGGATATTTCTTCCAAGTACAAACAACTTGAAAGGAAGAGAAACTTTATTCACGGGAATGTAGGTCAGTCAGCAGTACAAACTCCTTTTTTCCTCCTCAAAGGCCCCATATTTGACAGTCTATATATAATAAATAAGTAATGATTGCATGTGGACAAAACAGGCTAAACAAGTTATGAAAATTGGAGGGAAGCCACGTGGATAGTGTAGATGTAGTTGGTTCTTCTGATCCACTTTGAGGTGACCTCCAGAGCCTCTGCTGAAAAAAAGTAGCCACTGGTGAGCACACCTACAGCATCTTCCCTGCCCTGCCAGCCCTGCAAGCAGCCATCTCCCACGGCCCCGCTGTGTTTGGCCTTGGCTCAGGGCAGGAGCATTTCCCCCCCAAGGCAGCTGAGAGCCCAGGGACAGCCACCTACCAGGGCTGGGAGAGAGGGCTGTTGTGCTCATCTCTCATTTCCTCCTTGTGCCTCCATCTCATTACCTTAATGAGCATAATGAGGCAAGTCAAAGTATTTGAGGATGGCAGTGTTGTGACCCAAGAAATGGGAGAAGATGTGCTGCTGCACATTTCTTGATGAGGTGTTTCTGTAGTGAGGGAGTGAGGAGGGCTAGGAAGATGAAGGCTGCAATAACGTGTGAATGAAGTGTGTGTGAAAAAGGACTATTAGGTTGTGTTAGTACCATAATACAGCTGGCTAAATTATTTAGTGTTTCTTACAAAGTGTTTCTACTTTGCCAAGTTGTGATTTTCTGTGTTCTCCATGGTAGGTAACTCCACCCCATTAAATCTCATTCAAGTGAGCTCTTCCAATGAGTCTCTGTTTGCTATTTATGAAAAATGTTACACCCAAAGGTGTCCTTTGCAAAAGGACATTTTTCCCTTATAAAAATACCCCTCTTTTGCCCTGTTGGCATATCATTACATTCAAATCCAATGATATATAACAATGAATAGATATTACTACTCTGTGAAGTGTTTCGTAAAAGGCACCACATAAATGGACATATTTATCTATACACACACACACATATACTGTACTGTAAACTTGAACTTACTCAGGAGTAACTTCTGTACTTAATTCTGTACTTAATTTAGCTGGACAAAAGCTCCTGTTAATGGTTGTGTGTAGCATGCTAAGCCTTTTCTGACTGGATACATTCGTGATGGACTAAGGTATGCCACTAGAACTGCTCTGCCTCCTTGTAGGAGGTCATGGCCATGTCTGTGAGCTGGTGAACAGCAAGCAAATGAGAAAATGTATTAAACTCTCATGGATCTGTATAGTGACAACTATGTCCTTGCTACCCCATCTCCTACACAATTGCCTATTTCTTCTGGTGAATTGTGACAATGTAAAAGGCAGGTTCTTAGACCAGAAGGATGTTAATGTGTTGGTATCTTCCACTGAGAGTTCTGGTCATAAAATTTCAACTTATTTTTACCCAGTACTCTCCCAATTGCATGGGTGTGTCATGGCTGCGTTGTTCTCTGCTCTTTCATTCTTTCTTTTTTACCCTGAAAATTGTGTATAAACATAAAAAAACCCCATCTGTGTTATGGCCCTAGTCAGCAGTTGTGTATAGTAGTGGATCTGCTCTACTCTACAAGATGATAGATGTAAGTTTCCTAATCAGAATAAGATGATGAAGAAAAAAAGACTTCTATTTATTTACATTTTAGTAAAGCTTCTGAAAAACCCCTAAGTATGTTTGTAAATGCAAGTTTGTGATGCCCAGGTGTTATTTTTTGCAATGTCTAACACTGAAGGAAACATCTATTAGAAATTTACTTTTTAGTCATGTGCAACTATAATCATTGATTACAATCCATGATTGTAAGTATGATACAACCCTCTAAAATTACATTAATTACAACAACTCCAGTCTCAGCCCATCTGAAATGTTTGGGGCAAGTTGTGGATCAGACTAAAGAAATGAAAGAAATGGGTGAGTTCTTCTTCCTAGCACTGAATGTATGTGAAACAATTGCTGCGTTCCCTTGCATGCCAGGCAGGGCCTTACAAGTCCTTGCAGACCATAAGTAAATGGATATGTGGCTGAGATGGTGCCCTGGGGCTAAATGCTCATGAAATGATAAATCTGAATAAGTAAAATAATAAAATCTGAATAAGTAAAATGAATAAAATTGTACTAACGCAACTTTAAGGTTATACAGTTAAAAAGCATAACAGTTCAAGGAATATTGAAGTACAGTGTCCCATGGCAAAATTGGTTCAGGTTCCCTGTGTGCCTGTTTTATGGTCCTGTGTTGCATTCAGTAGTACAAATACCAGCCTAACCTACCCTGCAGCAGATGATGTCCAAGAGGCAAAGCAGAGGTGTAAAATTACCAAGAGCTCAGCAGAGATAACGCTGCTTTAGCAACCTTCTTTTATGTTTTTTGACACAGCAATTAAACCATAAATGTTTTCCAACTACATTAGCTTAGCTTTAACTTGTCTAATATCTGATCATGCCTGTTCTGAAGCAAAAGAAAGCAATTGCTTCTTTCAGGAGGAAGAAAATAATTTTTTCTGATTAACAAGTGGTTGTCTCTGGACAGTGCTGAACCATTGCTGTCCCACAGTTACTGGTGGAACTGTTCTGCCCGTTCCATTGGAGGGGTTCTACTCTGGAGTCATCTGATGATCAGTTCCCTTGGCATATGCACTGTCACTATGAGGTGCTTCCTCACTTTAGGGTTCTAGACTTATATCATTTTGCAATTGCCTCCGTTTTTGTGATGTCAGAGGTTGAAGTGGAACTCGTGTCTGCCTCTGGCTTTGCTTTCCAGGCTGAGAAGAGCAGTGCAGGCTGAGCCCTGGCCTTCCCTCTCAGCTCACCAGCCTTGTGGCATGGCAGTGTTCCATTTCTATCACTGAAGCTTTCATGGAGCAGAAGCCAGGCTTGAACTAATCATATATTCAAGAGCTTCCAAACTGGAGGAAAACCTGTTCTGGTCTTTGAAGGAGTTGGAAAAGTCACTCTCCTACTGACTCTGTGTAAAATTCTCTACCATATCTTATACTTCAATCTCCCTCTGTCTCTTGTGTACACCTCCCAGCCGCTTCATTTATTTTGTGCCCCAAAGCCACCATTTCTCCCTCTGAAATGTTTCTGTCCATTTGTTGTTTATTTGGAAATCATTTGACCATTTAAATCAGATATTTCAAGTTCTAGTAGGACCTCTAGAAAACCTTATTTGTGTTTCTGCCATCATTTTGGACGATGGAGAAAAGAGCCTCTGGGAAGCTTGTGCTCCATGGATAAAGTGCAGGATGTAGGTGATATGTGAGTATTTTTTTCTATACTTTCTATGTCAACAAACACTTCCAGCTTCTGTGAAACTTCCCTCAAAATTCTTTGTATTGCTAAGACATCTATCTTTCTTGAGCTGCAGAAACTGTATTTGAACTATGTATTAAAAAACCAAAACCAGTTTGGTTCTAAATTCTTGGAACAGGTGTTGGTGGTTGTTTGCTATGCTAAGAGGTGGAGGTATTTTTGCTTCTATGTGAAGTTTTTCAGAAGTAGTCTACAAACGTTTCATTTTCTCCTCAGGTGTTCTACCTCTAACATAAATCATGAGTGTCTGTAAATGTAAGTGTTCAGGGCGGGGGTGGGTGGTGGGGGGTGAGGATTGCTTTTGGCAAGAAGAGGAATGAGGGTTACACGCCAGGAAGATGTCTGCTGAGATAAACCATTGGGTGGGTAGGTATGTTAAAACTGGTTATGCACCTTTGATTAAAGAATAGTTGTTTTGGACCAGACAACTCTAAGTAAACACTCCTGGATGATGAGAAAGGCAATCCTGCACCAACCCCTTTTTTCTCCTTGCAAGGTTACTTTTATTCTGGACAGTGACCACATCCCCAGCCAGCCACACAGGCAAGGACAACAGCATGAGGCAAGTGTATGGCAGCAAGGGATAATTGGATGGCTTCTTCCTTGGGACAAATATGTTTTGTCTTTATTTAGTTTTGATGATTACTTTTACTGATTGGTGCAAAACTGTAGATGCACTAATTCAGATACCTGGGTAAAACTAAAGTTTTAATTTTCATCTAGAGGAGCAAAAAGAAGGTAATGTTTAATTTCTCTAGAGACTCAATTTTTAAAAAATTACATACAATATTATGTAGTGAGAAGCAATTTTTTCTACACTATCCTCATTTTCTGAATGTGTGCACAGGTCTATAGCATGCCATAGAATTAAGTACTAATTTAATCATTCTTTGTGGCCTGTGGTTGAGATGTAGTTTAATATGAAAAACTTCAAACTTATATTTCATCCAAGGCATCTTCAACTAAGGTGGAGCATTCAGTGAATATGAGGAGAAGAATTATGGGTGCTTGTCTTCATCTCATTGGTTAATAGATTACTCTGGAATGTTGATAGATAGAAGATGACTTTTCCCTGGGTTCTGTTTGGAAAGAGACAGAGTGCTGTGGTTGATGACAGAAAGTTCTGCAGACTGTCACACCTGTCTGTTACATGTCATTATTTAGGTTTTTTTTGCCTGATTGCTTAGGAGATAAATCTTGTCTCACATGAAAAGATATATTTCCCCACTTAAGACAGTTCTGGCCTTTAATATCAAAGCTTTCCCCCTTATACTAAGATTTATTTAGTGCAATTTCTTTTTCCTGGTCTTTATGTTGTGAATCGGGGTTCTGCTTGACCACATACATAACAGAGTCTCATGAAAAGTAGAAGGGTAAGATTGGAACTTGTCCTGATTTCTTATCCTCTGATATGATGCACAGTTGGGTTTTTTTGCACTGAGTCCAAACACTGTTTTGCCAGAATCAGTGAGGATTGTTGACCACTGCCTGTGATTACTGTGGAGAAACACTTGTGTGGAGTTTTTCTCCCTGTTACTAAGTATTATGCAGTTGTGGTTCCAGCCAAAAGTGGAGTTTGGGAACTGTGAGTGATGAGAGCTCCCTGGTGTACTCAAAGACTGCAGTTTCCCTCCAATTTGTGGTCCTGCTGACACTGGGATGGTAGGAAAGCTACTGCTTTTCAATCAGTAGCACGTTACTCTTCATCCAATGAACTCAATGACTGCTTTGTCCTGCTTGGTGCTCTTGGGAGAAGCATTAAGTGACTCTAATTATAGTAGCAGGAGGTGACAACCTCTTCCTTGTTATGTTTGATTTCACAGAGCTCTGGACCATGCTGCTGTTTAGTGCCACTCAATGACCAGAGGTGCTCTGAAGGTCTGGCAAGAAGTAGCTGGTAGTTGGGGTTGTCTTTCCTAAAAAGAAGGTACTGCACAGCCTTGAAGGAATTCCTGCACTCAGAGTTAGACCTTATGAGATGACAAGCTGCAGGGGATGCTCATTAATAACTTGATGAGGTGAATAGTGAGTGCAAGGTTTCTGGAAGCCCTCTCTCTGTGTAGTTGTTTTCCTGGCTAACATTTGGAACAAACACAACATGGAGGTGTCATCAGTATTAGCCACCCACCACATTTCTCTCCCCTGAAAGTCCAGAAAGATGAATAATCACAAGAGGAGTCACCTCAAACTGGTGTCCAGATGTTCTGGGTGCAAATAGGAGATGCATCTGTTGAAATGAAGGGAAGCCTGCAGAGAGAAGCCAGAAATTAGGACAGCTGATGATGAGACAATCATCTGCCATTTATGTCTGGGTTTTGTTATCTAATAGGGGAATGCAGAGGAGGGTGGTTCATCTTAAATGTCACTTCATGAACACAGTGATTAAAGTGGTTACACTGGAAGTGAGATTTTGATAAAATGCTTCTCTTTTTCAGAGTTTCAACCCTTCTCTAAACTAGGTGCTTTAGGAATTAAGTGATTAAAGTGCTTAGAAATCAGTGGAAGAGTCTTTCTATGCCATTCTCTTTTTCAGCCAGGACTGTTTCTATATTTTAAATTTAAATAATTATCAGAGTACCAGTCCATTCCTTTATCTTGCTTCAGCTTCTCACTCCAGCCTATCTAATCCAGACAAGACACGACGTGAGAGGTTTTTAAAATAAGCTAGAAATGTTCATGTACACTATCCATCTAGACATTAATGCTATTCATATTGCTATTGTATTGGTGGCTCTGACACATATGAGTGTTTCTCACAGCTGTGCTGCTCCATTTCATTTTGTCTGAGAAATGCTGAAGGTAAGCACGAGAGTGATGCTGTCCTTAGTGGGCAGGTTTGGAGCCCTTGGAGATGATTTGTCCTTGGGACTAGTGTGAGCACGTTTGATTGCCTGCAGGCACAGGGCCTCCCTGCCTGGGCAGCACTCCCAGGATTTATCTCTGAAAGCTGGATGAGCTCAGTTAGGAGAAGCACTAAGTTTTGAGGGACCTTGCAGACCAGTATAAAAAGATTTTGATATTTTATGTGCCTAGGTTAGCAGATGGCAGATGCAATGCAGTGCACGTTAATGTAGAATAAATAATGAATCTTAGAGAAAAGAATAAGAGGAAACATCTGCTGAGTTGAAACAGGATGTGTCATATTGACCGAGAGAAGAGGAGCAAGTTACCATGGAGAAATTCTCAAAATGGGCAGTATACAAAGAGCAAAAAACACTGTTACTGCAAAAATTTTTAAACTATTTTTTTGTTAGAACACAATGTGTTTATTTAGGAGTGTATGATTGCTGTGAAGGAATATATATTTGTTTATTGGTTTAAAGAACTTCTCCCCAGCTGAACTATGAGTTGTAGGGCACTTAGAGCCATGCCATGTCCCATTGCCTACCAAGGGTGCATTTTTCCAAGAAATGTGCCAGTAACTCGACAGACAGTGTACCAAAAGTAATGGTGCAGAGTCTTAAGAAATACAAAGCTTCATGTTTAGGGGTAGGATATAGTTGCTTGTTCTGTTGAATTCTTGTGGCTGAGCCCAGAAATGACCCAATTTCTGGCAATGCTGCCTCAAAGTAACTGGTGAGGGGTTTACTCTAAGCAACCAAATTGTTTGAGCTTTTGGTTTGGTGAAAATTACTTTCTAGGTTAAAGATTCTAGGGAAACATTCTTCTGGTTCATTCCAGCATGTTGTGTACGTGTTAGTGAATTAAATTATTTTGTGGTGTTTCCATTTATAAAATGTGAAATAAGATGGCATTGATACTGTGGACAGGTTCAATCTCTGTCTCCTTCCTAGTACTGAATTTAAATATCAGTGCTGTAACTGACCCTATGTAAGATAGGTAAAAAAGGGTCAATTCCCATCTTGAAAATCCTATCAACTAATAGTAGAAATACTGGTAAAACCTTTTTTATTTTTGAGTTTTAATTTGTCTTGCCTTTGTTTTATGAATCAAAAAATCAAAGAACTTTCATGTGTTAGTTAACATTAAGCTTGCACATTAGCCAGGAGAAGATCCATATAAAATCATAAATGTTACACAACTGTATATTGCTATACAAATTTCAGTGGTCATGTAGTATTTAAAGAATGTTATTCTGTTTTCTTTTTATTTTAAATTTGTCAGAAAAACACAGTCAATATTTTCGTCTCTTGTATCCAGATACTGTGCTTATTGATATTTTCAGAATCAATGATCTTGCAATCAGTGAGACTGAGATACACTTTTTGTGCATGTTATAAAAATAGACTGACAATGATTCTGAGATTCCTATTTTGGTTTTCCCATAACCAAAAAGAAAAAAATTAATAATGTGACCTTTACATTAGCCTACCACTAATTATGGCAGTTCAAATACTTGCATGGTGATGGACAAGTACCAGAAGATGGAAGGAGATGTCCTGGATTATTAGGTACAATGTGTTGCAGTGCAAGAGAGCAGCAACCCTGTGGAAGGGTCTGCCCAAATTTCACTTTGTGATATGTTGCCTTGATGACAGGATCAAGTACCTACAAAACTGAGTGTTGTTAAGATGACCTCAATAAGTCAAACGAAAATGTGAAGTAGTCTTGAGAACTAAAGGTGCCAAATTCTTCTTAAGACAGAGCTGCTGTCAGCAGCAGCATTTAAAAGTGCTTGGTTTAGTGGTTCTTTCCCATCTGGGGCTCAAAATAAAATCAGGAATTTTTCTTCAAAGAAATAAAAAACTATCTCAACACCACTACAATAGTAAGAGAATTTTGTATCTCTCTAGTTTGTTACCCTGGGACAGGACAGTGAGCACACATAGTTGTTCTGTGTATATGTTCTTATCCCTTTTTACCTGTGTTTTTTTCCTACTAACAGGTTTGTTTCTTCTTGGTTCACTTCTGCTGAGACTGAAGGTGGATGCTGAAATACTCATTGCTCTTCTTTCTTGAAAGCGTAATGGGAATTAATTTCTTCCTTTGGTCTCCTAATGAAAGAAGTAACTCTAGCTGCAAAGCTATTTACTCTTATCTCGGTAATTTTATGGGCCACTTGCTATTGTCATATCTAACTCAACAAAATAGGAACATGGTACAAAAAAAGAAAAAAAGGAATATGATTAAAATTTTTTTTAAATTAAACCAAATTAGATTTACTGGGAAACTTGTGAATTGGTATGTTATGTTTGCTTGTCTGTAAAGTGTCCACTTAAATACAAGCCAGCAAGCAAGGAAACAAATGTCTGGGATATCATTCATAATAAACATAGATAAGCATTTGATTTAACATTCAAGGAAATGAGGCACTTTATGATGTTGGGACAAGAAAAATTACTAGAACTGGAGAAACATAATGATTGGACAAAGCCAAACTACATGGATAGGAATACGAAGAGTTAAAAATAGTAAGCTTCTGTGTATTATAAATATTTTCATGATTAATAAATATTCTGACAGAAATACTAGAAGGCAGTAAAGATTCTGTTGAGAGTTATAAAGTTTTCCTTGGAGAACAGGATTTGAAACTCTTTGCAAAATCTTAAAAGAGGTCACTATAGACCCAAAAAAAGCAGTTTCCACCAAATGTTATTCTATTTTGAACTGTTAGTATTTCTGAATTATTGGCAGCTGTGATCTAACAATTATGCCATCTTTCCTTATTTACATTTCCTGTCTGATGTAAAATCTCAGCAGTTACTGTATATCGTTTGGCCTTCTTCGGTGCTTTATATTTTTCCATATTTATCCAAGTCAATGAGAAAAATATTTAAATTGGCATTACAGAATATTCCTGTAAAACACAAAATATTTGCTAATTGAATGTAGAAGAGTGACCAAGACAAGAGAGTTGTGTTAAAATATCCCTCCTAATGCACAAAACATGCACATGTTTAAACATGACTTTGCTTGGGTAACTCTGTTTGAGATGTGGCTGCAAATAAGTTAGTCCAAGACTGAGTTGCCTTTGACAACATCTGCATGTGTATGTGCACAAAATGTATTTTATAAATGTATGTGCACATGGCAGCAAATTAGATAAATAGCACAAGAGATATATATGTGTTTATATGGTTTTGGCAACTTAAGGTGCAAGGTTTGGGCCACTGCTTTCATTTTCCACATTCCAGATCTCAGAAAGGCCTCAAAGAGCTGCTAATTATAAAACAAGCCCAACTTCTGCTTGCCTTGATAGATAGGTGAGAAATGTCTGTGCACTCCTTTTCCAGTGGAGAAACCCTGTAAGTCCAAGTGCCTGAGCTGACACAGCAGCTTGGCAGCAGAGCCAAGAATGGGGTCTGGGGGTGCCCGGGGCTGTGCTGCCACTCTGGGCATGGGCTGCCAGCACAGCCCTCCAGGATCAGGAGCTGCCAGGATTATTTGTTCTGGCAGCAGCTGTTTACTTCCAGTCACTGTCTCTTTCCAGGGATTCTCCCTTGCCCCAACATCTGTAGTAAATTCAAAAATTTCATTTATGCAATGGGAGGGAGGCCATGGCTGCCTCAATAATTATGCTGTCCCTGTAACTGAAAGAAACCCAGGCTGAATTCAATAAATCATATCAAAGTATTTCCATATAGACATTTTTATCATCTTTGTTTAGAGGCTCCAAACCATTTGTTAAAATGCAGATAGTCTAACTGAATCTGAGTAAGGAGCTGGAGAGTTGCTATCAAAACACATGCCTCAGTCATAATGCACCTACCTTATTTTTCATTTCCATGATGAACCATTAAACTAGCTTACACCGATAGGTTTTATCTTACGCTGTTATCTTATGCTCCGTGTCTCATAGATCAGGTTGTTATTACAAATTTTTTACTGATCTTGCTTCCAGGAATTTGAAAAGGGGAGAAAATTGGAGGAACATTAGGTAGAACCAGGAAGAATATTTTTAGTGGCTGAAAAACATTACACATAAGTGATTTTATTATTTTTATGTGCAACGCGACATCTTGCCTATTCAACCATTGAAAGACATATTAAATGAAAACTCAGTGAATGTGTGCAAAAACATTTGCAATTATAGGGTACTCATAACAATCACATATTTTAAAAAGTAGGTGTTTTAATGCATCAAGCTTTGGGCAGGGGCTAAGGATGTGCTTTCATACAGGTACTGACCTTCTGTAACTCCTGACAGTTCCATTCTCCTGTTCGTTTTCCCATAATTTACTGTCAAATACAAAGGATAACATCTCTGGAAGAAATTGTCAACCTTCAGCATTGTCCAATATGAAACCCACCCTAGTCCTGACTGGAACTTCACCACCATGTGAAAACACACATTGTTACTAACCCTATAGTAGGTCCTGAAGCTGGTTTCAGATTCAAGAGAGGAAATGCCTGCATAAAACTCACTCTAAGGAGTTAGAGGATTGTTGTAGGAAAGCTTTAAAGCCTGCAGTGCCTGGCAGCACAATCACTCACGTGTCAAATAATTAATTAATGTTCCTCTTTATTGCATTCTGTGCCCATATATAGAAACAGCCCATACCACAGCCCAGGGATTTTAATGATGTTACAATAGAAGTGTCCTTGACTGTTTTATTCAGGGGTCCCTTCCAGGAGCTTGCCAGGGCTGGTAGAGCCTCCTGCTGCTTCAGTGCAAGGCCACAAGAGCTCTTTGGGAATTGAGGAACAGCTGGCTTGGAAATTTCCCTTCTTCCTTTGCTTGTTCCCTACCTTTGTTTTCCTATCACTGAGCATAAACCTACTGGGCCCTACTGCCCAAGTCTGCCTTGTGCGGGAGCCTGGTGTGTGATTAACCTGGAGCCAGGCATTGCCTGTGCAGACATGTGGTAAGTGACAGTCCCACCTTCCAGAGCTCAGGATCAAGAAAAATTCAATGGCTATTTAGGGCACTGGTGTCTTCAGTCTGGTGCCTGAAATTCCTCAGTATAAAGCAACATTAAATGGAAGAGTGTTAAACATTGTGTTGCTATGAAGCCTGAGTCTATGTGCTATTGCATATGGTGATACCTAGACAGGCATTATAAAGTCATGTGGATGTAATGACTGAACCTGTACTTCAGATTTTAATGGTGCTGCAGTAAAGGAAGTCCATCATTTAAAAGAAGCTTAGGATATATTTGGAGAGGATAAATTGTGGTTTACTGTGTTATGAGTCAAATGAGAAATGGTCCTCAGTTTAGCCAGGCCATGTTTGGAGTTTTATTCCGCATGGGTAATCAAAATGTTGGATTCTCATTGCAATAACAAGCTAATAGTACAGCACATTTGATCTTGTGTGTTTTGATTTTGCATTCTCTGCAGAGCAGCAGCCCATGCATCTGTAGGCACCCAGCTCAGCAGGGCCAGCTCCTGTCCCCTCCTGCTTAAGCCACAGAGGTGAATCCCTGTAGTTCTGTCTTCCTGTTAAAACACACAGTAGGTAATTTTGTCCTTTCGAATCCACTGTTTTGGTATCATTTACTGAGCAAGATGGCAGAAGTGTTTACATTCTTGTTAGAGCTGCAGTAATTTTCATTGACTCCAAGATATTATTGAATTCTTTTGAAAGACCAAATATTTACTCTGATAACTGCTTTTTCCACTATATTAGTTTTGGAGGTGTTTTAAAGTGTCTTGATTTTTGACTGCAGAAGATAGTGGATCATAGTTATTTTCCTACGTTACCTATTTAATTTCAGAATCCCCAGTGGGTTTCTGTCCTGCAGGATGTCAGGATATTTATTCCTTCAGTTGCCCTCTAAAATTCCTCTTTGACATTGCTGGAAAGGCTTTGGATTCATTTCCATCAGGATTTGAGATAACACACATTCAATGTTCTTTTCAATGCTGCTGATAGAAACATTCACCTGGTAGAGGTTAGAAACTTATTTTTGGAGACACAGGCCTGACCCAAAGGCAAAATATAGAAATCAGTGGAACTCAAAATTGACTTTGCTGCTTTTGTGAGCTGTCTGCATGTGCCACAGTCCCTGCATCACACTGGTCTGCAGGGAGCCAGAGCACCAGGTCTGGCTGGTGGGCCCATCACAGGACGGTGTCACCGGGAGCAGCGCACAAGGACAGCGCGAGAGGCAGCTCTGCTGAGAGCCTGGAGCCCACACCTGGAGTCTGTGAGTTGGCTTCTTGCCTGGTGAGAACTTAGGCCAGGATGGGCTGACCTTTGGAGGCATGTGGCCTGCCCTCAGATTTTGGGGGTGCCCAGTTTGCCTGCTGGCACCTCCCCAGGCTGCCCAGCTTTGCTTTTGTTCCCAGGGAGAGGTGGCGGGACAGACTGAGCCCTGAGCTGCCCGATGATGATGTCAGCTTTTGGCAGCACAGCACTCTCTGGGCTGAAGGAGATTACATTTCTGGCAGAAACAGGATATTTAAGATTAATTCAGAACTCAAATAATTATTAGCAGTGTTGCAGTGAGATAGTGTTTGTGGGGAAAAGCAGAACTGTTCAAAGTTATCACAGCACTAAATGGAGGAAGAATCGCTGGCTGTATGAGCAGCTCCTAGACTTCAGGCTTCTTCTTTTTTTTTTTTTTTTTTAGGTTGGTTGTGACCGTCCTAAGTAGGTCACTGTATATTTCAAACATTTCACAGAATGCTAGAGCTCTTAAAGCCTGATTAGGAGAGGTTATTAAATGCTTGCTTTCAGTGTTTGCTCCTTTGTTCAGTGCATCAGGTTCTAGTTCATTTTCTTTATATCTTAATATTGCTTTGTTGCTTGTGGAACAGACTGCAAAGTATTTTTGCTAATGTTTTTTTAAAAGTCTAAATGGCTTGGATTTTTTTTGCCTTTTTTTTTTTTTTTTTTAATGCAATGGCTTTTACTACTTGGCAACATTATATATAGAGTGAAGCTTTCTGTTGTTTCTCGTTTCTGTTTCATAATACTTTAATACTTTCTAAAATGTCCATTAAGTACAATGATTTTGCTTTACTTCCTATATTGGACTGCTGAGACCCATATAATTTTTTTCTTTCCCACTCATGAGTTCTGTTTTCCTTTTAGGGCCTGGTTTATCTTTAGAAGAACGTTTTTCATGTCTGATAGCCTTTGTTGCTCTCTTCCTCATACTGCCTTTTGGAGATGGAGAACTAGAGAGACCTGTTAAACAGTTTTTGGGTTTTGGGGGTTGGTTTTATTTTTGTTCTCTTGTTGTGCTTTTAATCATGCCTTTCTTATATGATCATGAAGTGGCCTGGCACAAGCACATATTTTAGTGTTTTATCACTCAGGCTTTCTTTTAGCTAACTTCCATGTTCTTATGTAATACCTCTCTTAACAAGTAAAATGAGGATGGACTCTGCATATGGAGCCAGGCATTCTCTTCAGTATTGTGTTGAACAGCAACTGCTACAGGTGAGAGGAAGACCTGGGCTTGTCAAGGGAAGAGGGAATGCACTATTCAAAGGGGAGGGGGATCAGAGGGAGAAACAAGTGGCAGTAGAAAATACCAGGTTCAGGTTACTTTGAAAAATACAGGATAATTTAGTCCTTGTGGGAAAGGATAGAAAGACAGAAAGAAGAGAAACCAAAGGGGATGAGAAGAAGAGAAGTTGATACAGACACTACATCCATTACAAAGTGGATGGACACTATATGGGAGCAATAGGAATAGTATTCAGCTGTCCTTATTAATACCAAAGTGCTCATAAGACCTTGATGCAAACAGTAGGGCTCCCCCATAGTGGCAGTCCCTAATCTAAGCTTTACATAACATGTCTGCATAAAACCTAATTTATATTTGTCATGAATGGAGGTGCAAAAACTATTTAGTAGTAGAACCCTTAGTAAAGAGTTACTTACACTCGAATTTGCATCCCTGATTGAAATGCTGTCTGTCTGACTCTAGAGCTGAAGGAACTCAGAGTCCTCTGGTGGTCTGAATATCTGTATAAGAAAAAAAAATGAGTAACATATATACTTTCATAATATTTATACAGCTGTAGGAGTTTTACTTTACTTAAAAATTTCAGCAACTGCATGTTACCCAGAAATATTTCCATCAGCCTTCTGAACAACGAACTTAAGATCATGTGAATCTTAGCCCAAAGCCCATGTACATAACACATGTTGTATTGTGAGTTGATAGATCTGAACACCTGTTCCTTATTACTACCTTTATTTTTTCTTTCTGAAGAATATTTTCTTTGCTGCCTTAAAACTGATATGATAAGCAGATCAATTGCATCAATCTGTATTCCTGAAAGACAGGACAGACATATATTGTAGCTGCAGATGTTATGAAAGTTTGACAAAAAATATCTCATAACTTCTGTAGCGTTCAAGGTCATAGAAAAAATTTCTTACATACAGCAGGAACTTGGTTTTAACCTGTGAGTCATAAAATAGAAGCTGTAAAACAAAAAGTCTTTGAAATATAGTAGAAGAATATTAGTTGTTTTCAACTGACAATTCATTTTGTAGGCACTGAAGTAGACACAACTCTGTATCACCAGTCATTCCTTCAGAGAAAGTGTATGGTCAGCATAGAATAATGTCTTTTATGTGGAAAGGTTTTTATTCCATTAGTAGAGTAGCTTGTTGAAATAATAAAACATGTACTCTTCACCTCTTATTTTCATTTCCTGATGTATGATAGCTTGAACTGCTGTTGAGTAAAATTTGCAGCAAATGTTCTTCCTTGTTCTCATTTGATATAGTTCACACTCCATTAACATCCTGATGGAGAGAAGGACGTTACTGCCTAACTTTTTATTTTCTTGTACCTCTGAGATGACTTTGGGATACCATACTGTGACTGCAGAACATCACACAGATTTTAGATAATGTCAGTGCAGTGGGATGAATTCTGCAGTGATACTCAGACTCAAAATAAATTTAATAATCATATTCTGAATGGTTTTGTTTAATTTTTTCATTAGATTAGCTGAATTTATCCTATTGTGCACACATCTACTGAAGCACTCACACTGTGAATGCGACTCTCATTCTTGCAAATGCTTTGGTTAAGCATATCTGCAGCCCCCTTGTTTAAAGAAAATTATCTCACATTGGAAAAAACATCACTTATTCATGACATTGAAATAGAAAGGTGGTTTTTGTAAAAAAAGAATTTATTTTTTCTATTTCATGTTGATTAATGAAGTTAAATATTATTTATTTTTCAGATGAAGCATTCTGTTCCATGTGTCTGTAGTAATTTCTTCATCACAGATTATACAAAAGTGGTGGTATTTGAAAAATTGTCTCATACAGGTAGGACAAAACCAGACTCTGTAAGTCATCTGATGGAGGGGAGATAATGAATACAAGATTAGTTTGAATACAAACAATTGTTAAAGAGGTAAAGATCTAAAGACAGATACCAAAGGACCTGTCTGGGTGGAAAAGATAAGGTGGCATAGATCACTTTAATGAGTGTTTCAGCTGAAATTCAGAATTAAAGTGCCTAAAATTGGCACCAATAAATGCTGAATGATTTTCATTCTTTTTAACTGAAATGAAAATAGAACTTCTTTTGTCGTCTGACAGTGTTGTGTTTATCAATCTGAATACAAGGCCCGTCAGAAACAATAAGTATTTGCAGATTCCTTTGAGGTCACTGGGAGTTGAGGGATAAGCAACCTTTTAAGTGTACCCTAAGTGTCTGTGACAGAGTGCATGAGCCTTGGGGCAGGTGGCACAAGGAAAGGGTTAATTAAACAAACCTCAATGAAGGGGCCACAGCTTATTCTTATCTGAGGATCTGCAGGGGTATTGGGTTGGATCTGTGAGTGTCTGTGACTCTCTCCAGTCTCTGTCAAGTGAAACAGAGGAAAGGGATTAAAAGGAGGCTTGAAGAAAGCCAGCTATTAATGGGAGGATTGAGATCAAGCAGACTCAGGGACAGTGATGCCCACGTTTGGGAGATCTTATTTAACTTAAGTCTTTGAGTTGACATCACTCTGTTACAACAAGAAGGGGTTCTGTATCTGCAGAAAGGTGCTCCACAGCATCACACTGGCCATCAGACTGTGCTTTATTGCTTTGATTCCTTCGTGATTTGGGTACTCTAAGACCAGCTGCATATGCTCAGAGGAGACTTGAACTGATGCTGCTCTGACCTACTATGTTTGTCCTGGTTTTTTAACTGACTTTGTCACAAAGGCTGCAGACCAGAACAAAATTTTCTCCTTATCCCCAGTTTGATTCCAAAGCACCATGTAAAAACTGGGTTTTATCTGCAAAACAAACCACAGAATAAGGCAGACCCCTTGGTGATGTACCTGTACTATGATCTTTGAGTGTGGGGAATGTCAGCAGGTTTTGCCCCTCGGTGTGACTTCTGTAACTCCTCAGCAGTAAACAGAATTGGTAATAACTGCTGGCTTCCAAGAAGATTAAGAGAGGGGGAAATAAAGAGTCTGTAAGCTATATTTTGCTTTGTTAATAATGTTCTCATTTCAATTTTTCTTAAAACAATCCTGTCTAGGATTTGTATTTTGGATTCCTAATGTCATTTAAGAGTCACAAGCAACTCTTAATTAGATTTGTGAGTCCTTAAAATCAGATAGCATTATTTTTAGTAGACAAAACATGAGGTATTTTTTGCCTGTGATTTAAGCTGGATTTGAAGTTGATATATTTGAAGACTGATCTAAGTCAATCCTACTGGGAATAAATCAGAAGGTTCTGATATGGGCTCTATGTCAGATGGTGCTCAAGATCACCTAATTGTGTAAATCAGAAGCCTTGGAAGTCTCAGTTTATGCTAGCAGCCACGTGAAGAATTGCTGAGATTGTCTCAGCACTTCACGGGGCACTGCAGCCTTTGACTAACTGGTTTTTTGTCACCTTTCTAAATCTGCCAGCACGAAGCACTCTGTAGGGAGGAGAATTCCTGCATCTATCTTCTTGATTGTGTTTTGGTTCCTCTTTGGTTAGTTCAGAAAACCAAGATTTTGCAAACTTACAGTGTCTTGACTTGAATCAATTTTTCATCCTAATGTCTTAGAAAACAGCCAAATGTCCTGCAGAAGTGTGGCAGCCCCTCACTCAGGTGGTAGGAAAGCAAAGCCACTGCACACAGCGTGCCTGAGCACCGCGGGGAGCGTGTGCCAAGCTGTGCCATGAGCACACAACTCTCAGGGTAAGCACTCACAGCACACTCTGTAAGTCCTTGAAAGGCCGTGGAGATTGGGAAGAAAGCCTTTATTTGACTTCAGGGTTGTGACTGAGCTGTTAGAGAATTTGGTTTCCTCTTGGACTGCAGGTAAGCTGCAATTTTTCTTAATGTACAGACATTGTGTGAAACTTCTGAAGAAGATAATGGGTCATCCAGACCCTTTAACTGATTCAGGGCTTCTTTGTCATTATCTTAGATTTCTGTGCACTTCACAGGATTTCATAAGAAATAGCAGGTGATGTCCTGATTTTTTGAAAGAAACTTTGTGGAAGATCAGGAGGTGTGGCAGACCACTGATTTGAGCTGATTGCATCAAGTAAAACCTCAGTACTTGTTATGGCAAATTTCAGTCCATATATACAATGCTACACATGTTTGAATGTCCGGAAATTTTACTTTTTCATTGTACCCGTGAGGGAAAATAAGTTATTTGTGCTCTTAGACAGTCTCCTGTAATTTTAACACTTGCAGCTAACTTACAATTCATGTTTTCTTCATGATTTGAAATGTTTCATATTACTTCTGCTTCCTTACTCTCCTTTGTGTTTTGCTTGTCTGCTATAGGAAAAATTATTCCAGTTTTATCTGGTGTGATCTTTTAGGAAGCTTCAGTTTCTTAGGAAACAAAAAGCATTGAATTCTATTTGGATGAAAATTATTTTTCCTCTAATTTTTGTATAATGCATGCATTGCATTTTGACTCCTGGAATTTCTGAAATATGACAAATATACTGCCTAGAAATTATAGGTATCAAGCAAGCAGCCTCAAAGTGAACAGAACTCAAAACTCTAAGTTTTGAGTCCCTGCTAATGAAATAATCCTGGAGAGGCATTTGTCTCCATGGGAGTTTTTACTTCTTCTTTCAGAACACCTCAAAAAGTTTGCTGTTCTTGCTGTACCAGCTCCAGTGACTCTCACTTGCTTGCAAATCCTTGCCTGGAAGTTGAGAAGGCCGTACTTGCTTCTGTCTGACTGTGTATTTTCAGGAGTGGCAAAGTGTCACGACTCACCCATCCTGCACCAGACCCCCACGTGAGCAGTGTCATCAGTTTTGATCACAGCACTGGACTCAAAGTTGGACTAGTTTGGCTCAAACTGAACATCAGCTGTTTCCCCACCCTTCCCAGATGGTATTTATTGTGCAAAAGGGTTTAAATGGCCATCTAGGTAAGATGTTGCTGGGCAGCCACGTGGATTATGTCAAGCTGCTAGGAAAACGATAATTTTTCATAAGATTAATAATGCTGGAAAAGGAAGTGCAGGCTTTGTGATTGAAGACAGCTGTTTAGTGGGGGAACATAAACCTGGGGACAGCTCATAGGGGCTGGGCCTTGCTCAGGTTTGGCCTCTGTGCCAGTTCACTGTGGAGCAGCAGCGATGCTCCTGCCAAGCCACGGTGCTGAGCTTGCAGAGTGTTTCCATTGTCAGTGTTATCCTGATGGCCTGGTAAAAGTGGAAAGGCTGCACGTGAAGTAACAAGAGGTTATCCCACAGGCACAAAGGTTTTGTGCAGCATTCTGCATGTAATCTGTATCTATACAAACTATATCCAAATTCTGTTTCACTGTATTTTTGTGCAAATGTTTCATAAGAATAAATGCGTGACAATGGTCATAATAATATTTTTCTGTTACCTTTTTTAATATCTTACATACAGTCTTGGATGATTTGTAATTTACTGCAGAATTTAACGATCTGGAGGAAAACTGGTGTCTTTGTAGAATAGAGTGGACTATTTTCAGTTGGGAGGGACCTACAGTCATCCAGTTTCAACTGCCTGACCAATTCAGGGCTCACCAAAAGTTAAAACATTGTCCAAACGCCTCCTAAACACTGACAGGCTCGAGCCATCTAATGTTTTGTGGCTTGCTTTGAAGGTGAGGTGTGAGGTCTGGGTCTGAAGTGGAGGAAGGAGAAAAGCAGATCTTGCTTTTAAGCAGTCAGTAATTACCCTGTGAAGTATGGCTAATGTAAAACTTGACACTTACAAAGGCAACAACACACTGTTATATTGATTTGCCATTCAAATGTTGCCCTCTGAGTGAGAGGACTACAATGTTCCTCCTTCCTGCCCTAATCAACCTTGGATCTTGCATGCAGTTTTCAAGTCACATCTGGTTGTTGTAGCTGATTCCAAGATAGGAAATTTGACAATGCATGTCATGCTTGCAGGTTAAGTTGAGAAATAAGTAAAATAATTTCCATTTTTTCTTGATTATTTTTCTTTTTATAACTTGTTTGGTTTTTTTGTTGGTTTGTTGGTTTGGCTTTTGTTTAACTTTAAAGTTTTAAATTTTTAACTTTATGTTATGGTAATCATATTCACCACATTTTCACTGATGTCAGATATATACCTTTATATGTGTATGCTTTGAAACCTTCTTATACCACATAGTTCAACACATTTGTAAAACTTGCACAGTCTAACCACTGAACATACAAAGGTTCAAAGCACTTGTTCTTCCATGCTGCTGGCAAAATAAGAAAAGCTCTTGAATAAATTCTATAGAGAGCTACTGTTTCAAGCAAGATTCTCTTGTGGTTCTATGAAAAAAATAGTCCACATAGTACAGAAGTTGTAGCTAAGTTAATATGTTTGAGTTCCATTTTAACCTTTTCAAAAATCTACACATTTTATGAGTTCTGTGGGATAGCTATGTCCTTCTTAGTAACAACTTTTGTCTCACACTCAAAAACAAGTGCATAAAACAAGAAAGTCAAAACAGTTCAAATCACATCCTCAGCTTAAAAACCTGCACCATCCACTGAAAAGCTAAAGCCACAAACACACAAAACTCTTTCTCACTTGGTATCTAGACCCTGGATAAGCTGTGCAGTAGGAGACTAATAGTAAAGATCTCATTTAAAAATCTTTTTGAAATTACCCTAATATGCAATGAAAAACCCGATTTAAAAAAAATAAAAATACTGTAATATAAAATTAGTTTAAGTACAGTTTTATTTTATATGCAGTTTATAAGATATTGAAGTTCTTTTTTTACTCTGTGATTCGCTCAATTAGACTATGCATAAGACTCTCATCTAACACCATTATATCAAGTGCTGGACCAAAGAAGGAAAGCAGCAATCTCAAATCAATGTACCTAAATTGGACACCAAATAGTTTGTTCACTTAATGAGAGGATTCATGGTTTTTTCTTAATGCATAAAATTCACTTCCTCTTTATCTCTTCACATGTTTAAATTTACAGTCTAGCCTTGAAATACCTCTGAAAACACTGTGTAAAGAGCTTTTTCTGGGCAGTGCTCAGCTGCTCATCCTCTCCTTACACCTCTCCTACAGCTTTCTTGCTGATTATTGTACTAGCTCCACTAAATGCTTATTTCTTGGGTCGCCTTTAGTTGAAATGAAAAAAAATCATAATCATAAGATCATCATATACTGAGTCAAATGTCCAAATGGAAAAGTGGATTGTCTGTATGCAGGGACAGCAGTGTGCTAGACCCCAGGGAGAGGGACATGACCAAGGGGTTGAGAGGAGGAACCAAAGCCCCCTGCTTGGCACCCATTAAACTCACCCAGACACTGCCCAGCTCGGTGCCCTCCAGCACACACCACAAAGCAGAGGGCCCGAAGGAACTGGGGCTGGAGCAGCTGCCCTGGGGAAGCTGCAGGAGCAGGGCTGGCTCCCAGGGGGTCAGAGGCACCTTGGGCCACCTGCAGGTCACAGGGAGGAGGCAACTGCTGCTTCTATGTGGTGAGGGGCCAAGACAACAGAGGGACATTGGAATGAGGGAGATTCAGAGAGGATATCAGAAAAAACCTTCCCCACCCGAGGAGGGTGAAGCAGCAGCCCAGGTTGCCCTGGGAGGTTGTGGAGGCTTCATCCATGGAGGCTTTCTGGTCAGCTGGTCTGACCTTGCATCTGCCCCAGTGTCAACAGGAGATCTTCCTAAAGGAAGGATTTTCTGCAACTTCTGTCTTGATGCTCTGCTCTTTGGTGGGGATTCAAGGTCATTTCTTCTCTGTGCCTTTAGCATGCAAGTTTCTTGCAAGGTCTCCTGCACCACTACCACCCTGGTCCCCAAGCATTCGGCAAATGTGACGGTGAAGGTGACAGGCTGCACTTCTGCAGTGCAGACTTTCCTGAATAATCTCCACATATCTTTCATGATTCTCTGTCTCTTTAAGAGTCCAAGTCCAGGTTATGTGTTATCTTAAAAGTTGCTTCAAAGCTTTAAAGTGTACGTAGAGTGAAGTTAAATGCAGAGACAGGGGAGGTATTTTCTTATCTTTGCTTGATGTGTTGCTGTGATATAGCAATGACATAAGTGGCTGAACACAACTTCCACAAAACAAAGAACATTTCTGGCATCTAACGTGGTCCTGCCAACAGTGGTATCATCAAAGATTTCTATTGCTTTTTACTGAGCTTGAAGTTAATGAAACTTTAATGAGTTGTAATTAAGGAGTGAAGGAATTGAAGATGCTTTATCAAAGTTTCCAAATTCTGCTTGGTGAATAACAGTAATTGACAGATGCAAATATATTGATTTATCCTTTATCCTAACAGCTATTCCGTAAATGGAATGGGCATTTCTGCCTCAAATTAATAAAAGATTATTTTTGAGGGTTTAATTAACTGCTCTTTAAATTCTTCATTCATCTGAAATTAACCTTCTGTGACAATTATGCACCTTTAAAAAAATTCCTTCTTTATAACATAATCTATAGAGGTACAAACTGACTTGGCAACCTACTATTAGCTTGCAAAGGGGAAGATTTATGGCTGGAAAACACCAGCTGCACCTGTTGTTTTTGCTGAACAAATCACCCTGAAGTACACCATCACTCCAGCCTGCCACTACATCATTTGTATTGCTAGGAAAGTGGTTTTTTCTGCATTGCTAGTATATATTTTTCAGAAATTAGTAAAACCACACAGTCACCCAAAGTCTAACTGGTATGTTTATGATTTTGCAAGAGTCTTATGAGTCATTAGTAAAATAACACACTTCGATTATTAATAATATTAGCTACAAAGAAAAGTGTCTTAAATAAGATCTCAGGGTGTGGTGTTTTTAACCCTCACAGCACAAATCTGAGATTTGTGCTTTGCAGATTGCATGTCTCCATTAGCAACCTGTTGAAATTTGACTTTGTGTTCTTCATAGTAACCAAAATAAAGAGGTTAGCCAATAATAAACTTTTTGGAAATAATGGATGGTAATCACAGCTATGGTCAAAGAGGCTCCAGGGGATCACATTTGTGTATCACCTGAGCATAGATTTAAGTGAATTTTGTGCTGACTTCCCCTGGTCCCCAGTCAAAGCTGCTCCACAAAGAAAATCCTCAGGGCAGCTCCTTGCAATCATGAAAGCAGGTAGATGGACATATCTCTTGTGTTCCACAGCCCACTTCTGTAATCACTTCCCATCATATATTCCCACCTACTTGAAAATATGCCTAATGTGGTACAGCCATGATAGCTGGCTAAATGTCCTCCCCGTTTTTATCCAATTCTCTTTCCTCTTCTCTGACCCAAACTGCCTCTTTGTCTCCACCATCACATGGCCAGTGCACCTGGTGGGTGATATGAGGCTGCAAACTGCAAAGGCTTCCCTTTTTGACAGGCTTTGTAGTATATTTAGGACAGTAAAACTTGATGCTCTGTCGAATAAATGGAGACAACCACTAAAGAAGCAACTCTAACTGCAGAGTCTGGTGGCTGAGCTGGAGGTGGAACCAAGGCTGATGTAGACTATAACAGCTGCTGTAAAATAAGACATAGTTCACTTAAAAATTATAGGATTGAATCCTGAATGTGGACCAAACTCTTGTTATATGGTTAGGTTCCACCAAATTAAAATTACCTGTGCAATTACCTTTGAGTGTAGAACCCTAAATAGGTTGCTTTAATAACTAGAATGAAATTTTTGTTGTTGAGGGATATGTGATTGCGATCTTATTAGCTGCAAAACAGAACAAAATAGAGGTAGTCACTGCTAGTGGAAAAAGATGGCTAATTTGTTTTTAAACTGTGGAGAGCTTGGAAGGAAAAGTTTAGGCTGAAAATGTCCAAAACATTGTTAATCAAAGAAATATTTTTCTTTTTTATTTTTTTATTTTCATGTAACAGTGCTCTTCAGAAGTATTAAGGTGTGTGTCATACTTGGCAGGTGAGTGGTAATGGGATTATTTTATTCAGTGGAAGACACTGCTTTATGTGAAATATACATTAAGGTCTCATCTTTAGACTTGAAAGTGTTACTTGCTTAAAGCTGCCTTTATGGTCGCTGCCCCCATTTTCACCATGTTTTATGTCTGTTAGCATTGCAGAGTTGTTATATTTAAAGGAGAAGGCAGTAGTTTTCTTTAGGTTTATACATTATCTGGGAGTTATTTGAATTCCCCATTGCAAAACTTCATTTTGACATGGGAGTAAATCACTTACAACCTTGTCTTTAAAGTTCAGCCAAGATTTAAAAGATCCATTTAATTCTAACGTTAAATACGGAAGTTTCTTGCATCCTGTTTTTCCCCTTCAAGGAGTCTTTATTGAGGTAAGAATCTGGATTTTTTTGATCCAGGCTATTCCAGTCTTTTCCCCTACAGACCTTTTCACTGAAAGGCATTTTAAGGACTATTAAAATGAGGGACATCATGAAGGCTTGCTCTCAGAATTTGTAACATTAATTTTTAATAGCTTCTGAATTATTCTGTTTATTTTATGGTTCATATAATAACATGGTAGATGTGGTGGTTGCATTTCAGTGGCAGGAATTCAGGTCAGACTTGTTGAAATCTCCCCGACAGCAGACTAGTGCCCGTTAAAAGGAGGTTTTATCAGAGGGGAGTTACTGTTCTTCTTCTCCTTCTTTTCACCTATTTTACTTCTGTCTCTCTTTGCATGTATTTTTAAGTACACACCTGTCTGTTCTTTATGTAGCAATCCTTATAACATCAATTTTACTTTAGTGCTTTGGGATCAAACAAGAACATACTGGAAGTCAAAGTTTTACTTTATTTGATTAATCATTAGTACAAATGAAACAACTTTGAACTAAGACTCTATGTTTTTTACATCCTTTAGTCATTACAGCAAATTAATACAGCATCAATAACAGTCAGATCAGAGAACACTGATTGGTAGAACATAGTAAATAATGTGGTCCTTGGGAAAGAGAATATACATTCAAAACATCATTTTACCAATTTCCTTCATGGTTCTAGGCAGAAATGCTGGCCATGCAGTGTTCTCTTTATTTTAACTTGTGCTAACCTACTTTAAAATGACCATTGACCTGCTTTTAAAAGAAGATTTCACATTTATATATTGTACTTGACATGGTCATCAGTTCAGTTTTCCATTCAGAAAATAGGTCGGGGTTCTTAATAATGTACTTCATAGGCCCTTATTTTTATTGATAGGGTTATTAGTTCTTTTCAAGATTTTTCTTGGTTGGAAAGACTTTCTGAAAAATATTTCAGATTTATTTGCTTCATTGCCATCTGCTAGTGTCTACTGTTTGACCACTGTATGAGATTTTCCCTTTGCTTCCCTTTGATTTTCCTGACGAACAATGTCTAATGATGGAGGTTGGAGGATCAGGGTAACCAGGATATCACCCCAAATATCTGCCAGAAATAAAGGAAACAGCAGTTGCTGCATTCCTAAAGCATGCTATGTGCTGCAATCTCCTCACTCTCAAGTGCTAGTAATTGGGACCATTTGTTGTCATTTATGTAAATAAGGTAATAAATCATCAAATATGCAAAGCAGGACATCAAGTCATCCGCATAAAATCTCCAGATTTCAGAACATTTAGTCTCTGCAAGTATGGGCAGATTGTAACTAAGAAATATCTTTCCAGATGGCTTGAGCAGGTGAGGATGCAATGGCTGTGCTTATCAGAGTAGTGGTAAACTCGGACTACCTGAACTATTATCTATAGCTATAGAAACACAACAAATGGAGTTGCAGATTTTTTATTGTTGTTTAACAGACATGTTCATCTCTCCAGAGCTGCTCAGACAGCAAGGGATCAAGCAGCTGACTGTTTATGGACAGTTTACTCAAACCCATGCAGTCAGCATTATAGGGCACTTATTATTTCCCTGTAAGGACAGTGTAAGTGACAGAAAGGATCGAATTCAACACCAGTCCCTTGAAATTTTGGCACAGAAAAGAACCTTGGGCATCATATATGTTGCACTGTGTAAGTAAAATTGTGCAAAAATTAAAGCTTGCTGTACTCTGATGATGAACATTTTAAATGGGATTTAAAAGAAAAAGTTTTTTTTCCGTTTCTGTGATGGCCAAAACCACATAAAAAATCACAGACAGCTGATCAGATTAGCTTCTTGAAATATTCATTTATGGATGTCTGAAAAATATTGTGTCTCACAAGTAGAAAAATATGTTTTATATTCTGTGGTTCATTCACTACCTCGTCACTCCCAGGGCTGCTCCTCAGAAAAGGACACTGGATTGGTGGAACACTCTCTGTGTGTGTCTGCAGTTTAGATAGCGTCTCTGCCTAATTATTTTGCTTTTCAAAAAAGCCCCCAAATAAATTATTGTAATACCTGACTATAAAGGGATCTATATCTGCTTACTTGCCTTCCACTTTCCATAGACCTGTGGAGATTTTTCTTTACATCCAAGGTCTGTGGTGGAAAAAGACTGGTAGTCCAGCCTCCAGCCGAGAGTGCCAGAGCTACAGGTGCCCTACAGAGATATTCCTCCTCACCACCATCTTCAGAGGATGACCATTGTCTTCCCATTGTCTTCCCATTGTCTTCCCATTGTCTTCCCATTGTCTTCCCATTGTCTTCCCATTGTCTTCCCATTGTTCTCTTTCCTTTGTGGTTTGCTCCTCCCTACGAGAGCAGCCATCTCATCACCCACACCCAGGTGCTGTTGATGGAGCCTTGCTGGATGAGGAACAGTAAAAATACTTCCTGTGGGATATGAGTGATCTGCTCTCGGGCCTGAAGTTTGTTCTCCTTTCATTCATTTTGTGCTTACTGTTGTTAACCTATTTTTCACCCCTGTGTGGATGATGCAGTACTTCATGATGAAAGTGGAGTACTGAAACAATGAAAAGGGTTACCTGTGCCTTGACCATATGTGCAGGATTCTGTCAGTCAAGGATTGTGTTTGTGTCTCCTGGCATATCCAGTCTGCTCTTGCTTCCTACCTATTTCCCCTTTCCTTCATTCCAAGATTTCATTCAAACAATCATAAGGGGCTGACTTTCTGTAAGGCATATTTTATCTTTTGTAAAGCTTTAAGCTCTCTGTGTTGTGTTTTTGATGTGTTAGAGGTCTTCTAAATGTTATTCTTTTACTAAGAGGTGGTCATTTGAAAATGATGATTCAAAAAGCTAGAGAAGACTGCAGCTATGCTTAAACAAATTAGTGCCTAACATTTGGAACTAACATTTTCTTCATAGTAAAATGTCAGTGTAGTGTTACAAATTGTTTCTCTCCCTCCCCTATTTATAGTGGCAATAAAGACTAAGCCTGTCATAGTTTCACTTACTTAATTTTAGAAGATACTTTGAAAGTTGGACACTTTTTTATTAAAAAACTACTCATTCTATAAATTTGGCAGAAGATAATTTTGTGCACATTTTAAAATGCTTTAGGAATCTCATGTGAAATAACTTTCCACTCATGTGGAAAGCAGTATTCACGTATTGCTTAACAATGAAGGAATAACAGTGATGATCTGCTGTGACTTACAGCTAAAGGGTATTCCTTTAAGAACATATTGAGCCTAAGTTCTTATTTGATTTGATTAAAAGATCAGAACAAGCAAAAAGCTTTGAGATTATAAAGATTTTACCACTTTTAACTATTACAGCCAAGTAGTATAGCACCAAGAACAGCCAAATAACAGAACACCTTGCTAGAGTTTAGCAATAATTAAAATATGGTATAAATATTTGAATTTTGTATTATTTTATGAGTGGCAATATATAGAAAAAAGGTAGCACTCTGCAAAAAAAAAGTATTTGTTATGATTTGCGTGGGCAGCTGTTCACAGTTGATTGTTCTGTCTGGAATTACTTTAGTGATTAACTCATCAGGATAAAGTACCCAGGCCTGCCATCACAGTTGCTATCAATTGGAAATCTTAGCAACAATCTTGGCCAACATCTCAGACATGAAAGGCTGTGTTCTCACACACTTGCCCCCCCTGCTTTATTCTTCAGATGGTTTCCTGTGTCTGAGTGTGCCTGGGCTCCTGTGACCCTTCAGGCAGGGAAGGAAACCTTGTCAGAAGGCATCCTGAGGACAACACCAGGTGAGGCACAGTAGTGCTGTACCTATACTGGTTTAGAAAAACCATAGCCTTGATATAGTTCAATCTTTACAAACACTTTAATAGTAAGCCACAGACCTGTGTACTCAGGTGGGACTTCGAAGGTCTTGGAACCAAAGCAAAATATAAGATGGAGAAGTGATAAAATAATAAAGAAAATTAATTTTGCCCTTACTGATGTTATTCCTGGGTTTGTGGCAGAATAAGGTATTTAGATTCTACAGCTGTAAATGCTTTTATCTTTATGAACGTTTTGGCTATTTTAGTTTAATTTTCTAAATTTTGAATAAAAGGAAATATTGTAGACTTGAAGGGTTTCTTCCTGACTTAGGTTTTGGGGTTTTTTTTAAGACTTGGAACCGAGATTAAATTTTTATGGCTGAGTAGTAAACCTCTGGAACAGAATTTCCTGATATAAATGACAACTCTGCTTTAATTATAGTGTCTTCTAGGCAGCTATTATATTGGAGCAGGACCCTTAACAGGTTTTCCTTTTTAAGACCATATTCAAGAGTAACAGGACTTGCCATAATTACAGTTTACTTTCTGTTGGAAAGTTCACTTGTCTTTGAATGAATGACTAGGTTCCTTTTGCATGGTTTATTTTCCTAGCAAGAATGTCTTCAGATCTGTGCAAAATGTTTTAAAATGGTCCTCAATATATTGAATGTGAAGCATCTTCTGTATTATGCAACTATTTCAAAAATCATATATGGAGAAATAAAGCACTGGTACATAGTTCTAAGAAAGCTTCAACATCTGCAAAATTAACTTGTCACTAATTTTGCATGCTTCAGTTACTAGAAAATGTAGCTCTCTGAAGCACCAAGCTTTTTTTTATTATTATTGCATTACATACCTATCTGTGACTTGCATCTGAAATTGTTTTCATCGCTGATCTTGTTCTTTTGGTGCCTATACATTTATTTCTCATTTCATGCTGAAAATGTTATGCCATCTGGTTACTTGCGTAATTTTGTAAAGAGAAGACTTCATTAATTTGCAGTTTTAACTTCTGCACCTGCAACTTCCATTTACTGGTGTAGCAGTTGTTGCCTGTCAATAGTTTAGAAAGAGTTTGCTGAAGCTGAGATATTTCTGTATACATGCCTTTCTGTCTTTAGATACTTGCAGGCCAAAATTTGGGGGAGGATTTGGTGGGCTGAGAAAAAACCACATCCTGAACTGTACAGCATCAGCTCCCAATTTTTCCTGGTTCACATGCAAGGGATCCTCTCTCTCCCCAGCTCTTTATGTGCAAATGTAAACTAGAATTCCATGGCTGCCCAAAAAAGGAAATTTCAAGCCTTGCAAATGCTTTGTTTGGATTAATAACATCTATAGTCACGTTTCTTTTATCCCAGAGGGCACAAACATTTCTTAAGCTAATAGCAGTATCATAACCTATCTAATATGCCATGGTAAAAATACCTTCTGTTAGATAACCCTTAACAAATTCTTTTTGTCGTATTTCAGCAGTAATTTATTTTCTAGGCAGGAAAAAGGAGAGATTAGTTTTGAAACTAAAAGGACAAGGTTTTAAGCAGTGTATGGAAAGTGTATGGTTTTCTAAAAATATTACTTGTTTACTTATATGTGATTATTCAAAAGCAAAGACTGTACTGTTGGTCCCTTAATATTAATTTCTGCTGTGTGAGGCTGTGACAGAGTTTATTCATTGACTCAAAGCACTAGAAAACTTCCTACAGCACTTTATGAAAACCTGACAAACTGAACTGCTTTTTGCTTAATGGTATGTTACATCAATATGATGTCTCTACCTAGCTGAAGCTGGCTATCTGAAATCTAAGGGAAAAGGGGCTGGGTTTGTTTTGAACTTTTTGTTTGGATTTTTTGCTTGTTTATTTTTGGTTTTGTGGATTTGTTTGGGGTTTTTTTAGTTCAAAAGAGAAGCTTGGGGTTTCAAAAATCCTGAGAGCTGATGAAAGACTTGCTCCCTGGGGAACTTCAAGAAGAATCTTTGGGGAAGGAGGGATTGGCAGGAAGGGACCTGCCCCATAGCTGGGAGCAGCCCAGGCCTCCAGGGACCTATGCAGGTGGGTGATGGGGAGCTGGCAGCAACCCTGACTGTTCCAGCCCACACTGATTTACTGTGTCTACATCCAGCCTTAAACACAGTCAGCTAAGCAACTTCTGGAATGGTTTATTTCATGCTTTTGAGGGATTTTTGGTGTGGAGTTGTTTTGGTATTTTGGTTTTTTGGGGGATTTTTTTTAAGGGTTTGATACTCATAGCTGGAATCACCAGCATCACATCTCAAAGCCCTTAAAACAAACAAAGAGAACATTTTTTTGGGGAACACCATGCTATAGACTGCAGGAAGCTAAAGGGATGAATGACCAGAAAGAAATCAAATCCTCCCAGAAATGGCAGTCAGGCATGGGATAGTTTTCTGGGACTCTGGAGAAAGGTTGTACATCTACTGCTGAACAAATTTAAAGATATTTAAGGTTCCAGATTATAAATAGTATCTGGATAAGTTGGATAACACAGAGTGACAAAACTCTGGGGGGTGGGAAGGCACTTCTGGAGATTCCTAGTCCAACCCCCTGCTCAGGCAGACTGTGCCAGAGCAGGCAGGTCAGGGCTGTGCCTGGTTGGGTATTGTTTATCTCCAAAGATGAAGACTCCATGTCCTCCCTGTTCAACATGTGCCAGTGTCTGACCACCTTCACTCTATAGAAAGCTTTAAGCTCTCTTTTTCCCCTGGGGTTCAATTAGTGCTCAGTGTCTCTTGTCCTGTTGCTGGGCACCTCCGAGAACAGCCCAGCCCTTTTTATCCCCACATGATGGTGTTCATGCTCATGGATGAGGTGCCTCCTCCAGGCTGAGCAGGCACAGCTCCCTCAGCCTCTCCTCACATCAGACATCAAGATATAACTGAAAATGGTCATCTTTGATGGGAGTATTCCAGGAGTTTCCTGTGTTTGAGGAACATGTTTGGCTCACCCCATTTCTGCAGGGCTGTGTCTCTGCTGTGAGAAAAAGAGAATCTTTCTTATCAGAACCAGGATGTTTCTTCTCTTTTTCAGTGCAGAAGTGTCACCTTAGCATCCAAATGGACAACTTAGGGCCTTTCCTATCAAAAGCTGATGGATAGAGCTCCCTTTCCTCATCTTTTTTGCTACGTCTTTAGAGAGAGCCCTAGGAAAACCTTGAATTCACAATGATGTCCTTGCTTAGCTTAGAAATTATTTTAAGTTACAGGTACCATGACCATCTAGTTAGATTCTCCTTCACAGATGAGGCCATTCTGTCCACAAGCAACCTGTGATAAGGATGCTTAGTTTGGGTGAATGTGTAATGTACAGCAATCTCAGCTGGATTTTGCTTTAGCAGTAGTGATTAAAAAAAAAACAAAAAACAAACAAACAAAAAAAAACCCAAAAAACCCAACTATTTTTGTTGTCACTCAGGACTGGATTTTATTTCACAATTGTTCTGTGTTTTGTAGAATTAAAATAAGTCTGTAGTGTCAGAGGCATTATTTTCACGGCTTAAAAACACTTGTTAAGCATACAGCATTTGTATTTGCTTACACAGTGAGAAATCATAATGAAAAATATTAAAAATTACAACTGATCAAACAGTCCAAGATCTTGAGAGGGAATGACAATACTTCTTAGGCTCAGTACAACTGAGCTGGGTTTCCCATTTTCTCTTCCTTCTTCACTCATTCTTTACCCCAGTTATGTGATTAACTCTCCTTTCATCATCCTATTTCCCCCCTGTTTCTGTTCTTCATTGTCTTCTGCATGACCTGCTGTGCCTGAGCACTGCTAATGAGCCCAGTTGCTCTCATGCCCCTCAGGTCCCTCCTTGTGAGTAGAAATCTTCCCACTCAGAGTTCCTTCTGTGTTGATGATACAATATGCAAAATAATATCATGGCAAGGCTTACTGTATTACACTTAATCTGGCCTATTCTCGATGGGCCAATAAAGCAATAGACACCATGATTTACAGAGAAGGCATAAACATTTACCTATTTAACATAGGACTCTTGGAAGAAAATGCAGAAACAACTTGCAAAAATATGTTACTGCCTTGCACAATTGCCATCTCAGAAAATGAGGAATGGCTGTAATAATTTAGTCATGTTTTGCTTACTTTTTGCTTATTAAGCATTTCTCCTAAATATCTATTAATACTTTAGCTTGTGTGTTCTAGTTTTGAAGTAAAATGGACCCTCATATTCTATCAGAGATGCAGCATCCTGGTTGCCTGGGATATTGAGAAATACATTTTAAAATTCAGCATGAAGATTCTACTGTAACTGTAGCTGTGATGTTTTCTTTTGTTTGCACTGTGTTGTTTTTCTTTAGAAGTTGTTTCCAAAATTACGGCGAATGGAATTTTCTTTTCATGTGACCAAATACTCTTTGTCTGGGCAACATTTACAAGCACAGAGCTGGCAGAGAAAGTTAGACAGGATTTGCCTGGGCATTTTCAAAGAAGAGCACCCAGAAACTGAGATTTGAAATAATGTAGCCTGAGGTCAGGAATTTTTTCTTTAGAGAGTCAGTAAAGAACATGATTATCTGTAGTGTGCAAGAAGCCAGGGGTTTTCTAGATATATATGTACCATTGAAATAGGAAAGCAAAATGGGCAATATTCTGTGCAGTGTTGCTTCCTAAACAAAGCCAGTTAATGATAAGGGATTTGGGACATTTTTCAAAGAGAGATGATTTTTGCTGTCAATCCCTCCTTTCTTTTGGTGAGTTAGATAATACAGTGCTAGGAGAATATGCATCATTTAATCCAATTTGAGCTTGCACTGTGCTTAACTCAAAGACAAATACGTTCTTGACATCAGACATTTACCACACAGCACTGAAGCAGTGTGGTTTTGGCACGCTGCGAGGAAATGTGCTGAGACAAGAAAGTGTTTGTTTGAGAGAGAGGGTTTGGAGAGGAATGCGGGAGGGTCCCACGGGCAGAGGTTACCCCGCGCCTGGGTGGTTTTCCACGTTGTACCTGCGTAGGTGGAGCATTCCCCTCATGCCAGGGTGCTCCCAGTGCACACCAGGAGCTCCACTCAGTCCCTGGGAGAGCTTCTGCTCCTCACAGCGTGCTTGGGACTCAGCACCGGGACAGAGTCATCTGTTCTACCCCAGCACACGTTTGCATTCCACAGGTCTGGGAAACTGCGTGACCACCCAACGCCTGGAGTTTAAAACTGCTCAGGCTGGCAGCACAGCACTGCACATCCAGCTGCGCTGCACACAGACTCCCCAGCCTCTGTGCTGGAAAGTCAGCTGCGAAGGATTCTTTTTAGAAATTGCTTTTGGAGCAGGTACATTCCTGCACAGGCAGGATGTCCAAACCCTCTCGCTTGGCTCGACCTGTGTCCGCTAATACAGCTCCTAAATCGCCTTTGTCTAGGAAAGAAGATTTTAACAGCCGATCACGAAAAATTAGGCTAGGTGAAAAGATTTTGAGAGCTGGCAGCGAAGGAAACCTGGTTAAACAGCATCAGCAAGAGCAGGTGGAAATCACAGACAGGCTTGTGCCACGGAGGGCTCCTTTCCTGAAAGGTAACTGGTTATTTCATGCTGCAAAAGAATAATCATTTGTAATCATTGTGCTCTTAATAAACCCCAAACATCAATTATTGTATAATAGGGGGTATATGTGTGTATGTGTGTGTGTATTGTTTCTAAATGACAGATTCTTATACAGAAAGCATTTGTTTTGAAAATAAAAGGGCTCAAAATATTTTTGTTGTTCAGTTTTGGCTGGGTGCTGTATACAAGCTAAATATGTTGAGCTGTCAAAGTGGTAAATCACAATCTTTTACAGTCTAAATGTGCCACTGTATTGTGAAGTTTTATTTGAAATAATGGTTTGAAATTATTAGCAAGTATGACAAAGATTGAATAGAGAAACATAAAGAGAAAATAGACATCAGTGCAGGCATAGAATCTTTCAACCCTGCAAGTAAAACTCTTCTTTGTGGGTCCTAACAAGGCAGCTGCAACTATTTCTTGTATAAAAATGAAACAGATCAAGTGTATTTGGAAAGGCTTATATGCTTTCAGAAGGCAAACAAATGTGGAGGATAATATAAGATTACAATCTACTTTCACTGATCTGTTGAGCAATGGGCTGCAGGAGCACTGCCTCTTTTTAACTTAGTTTTTGTGACAGTACTCCTTAGAACTGCATTTAAAAGTAGCCACTTAATCTGCATAGTGTAAAATTGTGAGAGTAAATTGCCATTCTATTTGAAACCAAAAGTAGTAGTATTCTAATTCTACTCTTCATAGAATTTACATTTAAATATGAACAAGAATTAGAATCCTTCAGCACAGAATAGAAATTGCTGTCCCTCCATCCTAAATCCATAGGAAAAAGAAGTGTAGATTATAGACCTTTGTAACTTGAAACTGTACTTTCATTCACACACATGGCATCAAAGGTCACAGTTTTTATTCCTGCCTCAATAAGGTTTAAAAAAATCTTTTTTTCTGCAATATGACTTTTATTATTTAACAAAGAAGGGAAAAGTGATGACACCTAGTCTTACTCAGGGAGATGGATGATCTCTTTGTTTCTACAAAGGAAACTGGGTTTAAAGCACTTTATTAATGGCAGAAGAGAGCAAATAGAAAAGCTGGAGGTGGGAGGGCTTAAATTACTGGTCTGACTCACAGAACCTCTTGCTTATTTAGCAATGTAATGTGGAAAGTAATTTTTGATATTGAGATGTATTGCAAGAAAGTAAAACCTTTATTCAGATGTACACTTCTTTATGCACTGGTAATCAATATTTATTGATTGCATAGTAAATTAACTTTCCCAAGTTTTTAAAATTTTAAAACTTTCATAGAAAATCCTGTAACAATATGTTTTTCACCAAGTTAAAGTTTTAAAACAGCAGTTTATTCCCTTTGTGTTCTCTCATTTATTTAGTGCATTGAAAAAAGGAAATGATGTGGGATTTACAGAACAGAAAGTCCTTTTAAGGGATGTGATTTTTATGGCACTCTCAGTTTCTTCATCACTTTACTCACTTTATCAAAACATTGTTGGGCTATGTAATGCTTTATAACTTCAATCAAGGATCACACTCACTGCCTAGAGTTTTAGGTGAAATTTCTATAAAGGGAAATCTAGTGTATATCAGTAGTGATGAAACATGGCATGTGCTTTTAGTATTTATAGCTTACACTTACTGTCTTCTTGAGCAGGAATTAAATCCTGTTAAGTACTGGCTTTCTGCATTGGGATGGTTGTTTTAGTTCAGCCAAGATGTCTGTTTAGGCAACTGTGAGTTGTTTTTGTAAGAGATATTGAAGAACAAATACTGATACTTCTGAAGGAAGCATACTATAAGGGTGATGAAAATGCAGAGTGTGGGGTTTTTTTCTCTGGAAATGGGACTGGCTGGATGACCCCCAATAAAATCCAAGCATTAGCCAAAGTGATTTTGTGAAAGTTGTTTTGTGAGAAGGAGGTACAGACCTGGGCAGTGGGGGACAGCAGATACGGCAGAAGCCAAAAGAAACAGTGAAGGGTACAGAAGCCACAGGCAGGGCCCTGGGGCAAGGCTGAGTGATACAAGAGAGCAGCAGCCAAGGGGTTAATGTGGTCTTGAAGTGGTAAAGAGAAACAGTGAAAGAGGTGGCAGAAGGCAGGTGTAGGCTGAAGGAGACGGCTGAAGTAGGAAGCATACTGAGGGGAGGCAGGAGACTCCTGTGGGAAGAAGACTGGGGCTTGGAGGAGAAAAAAATGGTGAAGGAGGAATGGCTTTTAGATGGGTCAAAGGGGCTGGAATGGAGAATCGGGAGCAGGAGGCTCTGTTAGGTGGGGAGTGGGGTCCTAAACAGCCTGACATGGAAGATGAGTTTGACCAAATTTCATTCTTTGTTATGTAATGTCAGTGAAAACCCATGGTTGTATGTGCATGCTATGCCTTAAAAACCTGGTCTGTGCACAGGAGATCAAGCTGGGTTGTCTGGATTAGTTTCTACTGTTGAACTTCACATGGGCAACAGGACACTATTTCTGGTTTCTTTTAAAGTTTTAAATAACAATAAGAAACGTGCATGAGTGGTGCTAACAGACAGCAATCCAGCAAAGCTCAGTGCATAACAGGAAATACAAATTTGTGGCTATAATTTTAACAGGACAGTAAAGCATGATGATTCATTTTAATTACATGTTGGAGGGAGGGGGTTCTACAGAATTCTTGCATTGTGCAAGATGAATTGTACTTGACTGAGAAGTTGGTTTCTATTAGCAGAGGGGCAGCTTGAGGCAGAGGCAAAAATAATCCTTGTAGGTAAAACCATTAAAGATCAGAGTGGATGTCTCTGCCTCTGCCACTGAGATCTGTGTGGCAGAGACAGATCTACTGCTTCAACTTTCACAAGGGGATGCTGGCTGTATGGATTGGTTTTCTGGTTTAGTTGCTGGATGTGCAGATCTGAGACGATGGGTTATGATTTGCAGAGCTGAAGTCAGTGTCAGCTGCAATTTTATTGCATGAAGTACTATCCAATGCAAAGGACTCAGGAAGGTCATCTTGTACTTACCTGTTACTCTTCATCTGAATTTAATGGACAACTTTGACCATAATTTCTCTGGATGCCAGGTTCATCTTGCGAAAAGAGAAAGGAGAGAGTAGGATAAAATTCTTATTTTATAATGAGGAATACTTAGACCTAGGCTGCAAAATTTGCTGCTTGGTCTTCAGACCTAGACCTGACAAGCATGCAGGATATGAACCCCAAGTCTACCTCCAGAATAGCTAAGATGAATTATTTGCTTCCATGCACGTGAAATGAGTCCTGTTCATTTTGTGGGGAGAACAAGGTGATGGCTGTATGAAGGATGGGATGGGGTTGTGGGTAAGGAAAGTCTGTAATGCAAGGCACATGCAGGTGGAGTGGGAAACAGGATTGAAGAGACAGTCTGAGTTTTGGCATTTCCCACCTGGTGACAGACTTTCTTTGCAAACTGAATATCACATAAGGATTTGCTGGTCTAAATAAAAAATGGAGATAGGTAAACCATTCTTTTTTAATTTTCACTTTCATGACAGAATCAATTAAAATAGGATTTTTTCACCTCTGGGAATGTCTTACTGATTGGAGAACTTTATGAATTTCTGTTACCCATACCTTCCTCCAAGAAAAGCAGAGAATGTACCAATGTTTGTCTTTCCAATTTCCTTTCTCTATGCCCTTTTATTGGGTTTTGATATTTGCTTTATTATTTGGCTTCACATTGCTTCGCTTTGCTTTATTTTTCACTGTATTTTTCTCTATTAGAGATTTCTCCCTGGATTCTCCTCTGCCCTTTACCTTGCAGTTCATGGTGATTGGAACACAAGGCCAATACTTTTAGACTAAACCTTTTGGTATCTCATATTCAGTTGGACCCAAAACTAGACAAAACTTGTTTGTTCCATCCCTAGTTATTGGAAAGGGGCTAAAGGACTTTGGGGATATAGTGGGATTCATAAGTATGGTCTCTTCATGTGAAGCAAGCAATAATAGCACCATAGAAAGTGGGATTAATTACATTTTCCCATTTTTGTTTTTATGACAAACTCCAATGACCATATAACCCATATGTGTATTACTAATTACCTCCAAGAACATTATGGTTTTCAAGTAGATATAGAATAATGGCCAAAGTTTGGAAATTGTTCTGTCTGGCATTCGAGTAATATCTATGGAATGTTTAAGGGCATGAACTTTATTTGTCAGGAACTTCCATTTCACAGCATTTCCTGACAGGGATGTACCTACAAATATAGAACACATGGAAGACTAGGGGTTTGCCATCCCAGGAAGTTCATTATTAAAAGAATAGCAAAGCAAAGGATGTTAGTATTTAGCCTACAGTATTTTTTGTTTCCTCTGCAACTGTTTTAGATTCATGAGGGCAGAGAAGACCATTCTTGTATATACAGTACTAGTACATACAAGTGTTTATTATATCACAGATTTAATGCTGGCTTTCTTCTTTACTACCAGTACATTTTTTTTCAATTTGAAATGCAGTTTTTTTACTGTGATCTAAAAAAAAAGGGAAAAATCAGAAATTTTACTGTCTTTTAGAGCAGTCTGAAAAACTATAGTGAAACTTGGGTTGGTATCAGATGTGCAACATAATACAGTTAATGGTTCAAAATTTTTAGCTTGAGACATAGCTTTGATAATGCATAGGGACTGTATTATTTCATTTTAGAATTAGAATTATATTAGAATTAGAAACAGAGAAATAACATGGCCATTACATTACAAAATAAATCTAGATAAAAAACCATTCAAGCTGGAAAAGAACATTATTAAGATAACTCTTGGAATTTATAGTTGCAATGTAGAAGCAGAGACCAGGTATGAAACAGTAGACATTCTTTCAATTGCCTACATGAACATTTATTTCTATGGCTGCTGAAGGATGACTTCACCTGGAGGATGAATAGGGCAGCTGAACATGCCTCCTTCCAGTTAAGATTATGCAGTATATAAACGGGAGTTATGGTTATTGAAAACTGAATGTCTGGACATTTGTTTAGGTAATGAATAATTGGCCTACCTCTGTTCTTATTTGCTGTGAGATCATGACTCAGACCCAAGCATAATGTATATTTTAGCTTTTTTTTTAAGCATGATTTCCTCCAAAAATTGGTCATGTCAAAAATACCTGGCAGGCTTTCTTTCATTGGTAACCTTTTTACCCATTATCTGAATTTGTGCAATTATGATGGAGAGGTAAGGGCCCCAAACCTGCTGCATTTCTATGAAATACTGCATACACTGAGCTGTGTGGGATACTCTGTTCTGTACCTGTCAAATAGTACATGTCTATATTTTTCTTTAATACTGTGGAAAATTGCTGGCTGGCTAGAGAAGGGAGACCTGATTGATATTGTGTTCAGGGAAGAGCTGCAGTGTGTGCTCAACTCCTCTTGCACATCAGAGAGTTCACGTGTGGGTGACACCTCATAAAAGCCATACCCAAGGGACAGGCTTGGTTGGAGCTCACAGCTCCCACAATTCACTAGAAAATTCAGACTGTGGATGAGATTGCATGAATTCTGATAGAAATGTTTTGAAATTGAACGCATACTTCAGCCTAAATATAATTCAGTTTACCAAGTCAGTAGTCAATCCCAGATAAAAATAATAAAAGGAAAAGCTGCTTTGGAAACCAAGTTACAGTAGTTGCCTTGCTTACAGAACTATTTTTCAATGGCAGAAAGTATCTCCACTTCAAAAGTTCTTCCTCTGGGACCTGGCAGGAAAAGGAGAAGAGCTCTATACATCCCCTTGGGAAGCTCAGGATCTCTGTTTGTTTTACTATAAGGGCATGAGGGATGACCAAAAACTTCACCAATTCTCTCCACAGCTCTAAAAAAGCTCAAATCATATAGATGAGGGAATTTTGGAGAGGTTACAATTTTGGGGAAATTAAGTATAATTTTTGAATGTTCATTTTTCCTTAAATTATGTCTTTCTGAAACCTGTCAGAGGTTTTGAAGTTTGTATTAAATTAAGGGAATGAATAGATGGCACAGATTGTAGGTATTTAAATGTTCCTCATTGGATTCTTGCTCCACATATCAATATCACTTTCACATCTTTAGGATGTAGGTATATATTTTATACGGAGTATATAACTTTTCATGTATATACAAAATTTTGAACAGTGTAAGAATGTCACCTAAGTGACATGACATAATTGGAACCATAGTACTCCAGTAATAGAGATTTCAGTAGGTGTCAGTCAAACAGTACCAGGCAAATCTGGAGTAATTTAGCAAAATTGGAATGAGAAGGCTCAGAAATATTAGTCCTACTGTCAAAATCCCCTCAAGCTTGGCTGTTTCTGTGAAACAGGTTTTTTTTCTATCCAGAATTGACCCTATTAATATAGGATGTATTTTGAGTGTACCCTTTTATCAAAACAAGAGCTAGTGTTTTGAATTTAAAGCGTAACTTTCAGATTTATCCATTTATTTAATGTCGTGGATATTCTAGTGGATTAAAAAGTTACTGGTGAGTTCTGTGTTAGTTTAGTTGTATGATATCAGGACAGGAGTTGTTCTACAGTTGAGAGGTTTTGGCTGAAAGTGGAAAGGACATAATTGAAATATTCTGAAAAGAAATAGCAATGCTCATGTATTTAACATGTACTTGATAAACTTGTGTATCTTTTCTTTTTTGGTGGATGGACTGTAGTGTCCTTCTAGGCTGAAATTTGACTCCTATCTCTGTTGTTATTCTTGTCTGCTAATTAAGTGATGAATCAAACTTCCTTTAATTTTCAGGTTAGCTCACATCATCCTCTGAAATGGGATTTTCAAAGCTGGGCACAGTCTTCCACCACTGAGTGCAGTGGAAGGATTATGTTACAATTATTGGGGATAAATGTTTATAAATCCTAGTGCAAGTACAGAGGTTGTTTTTTTTCACAATGGTGTGGTAATGTTTTAAGCTTCTGATAAACTCCTGGAGCCATTTCTGCTGTTAACCATCTTTTAACTTCAGGCATTGAGGGTTCCCCCCTGACCCAGAAAGACAATAATTCCAGCTGATCTTAATTCCTAAATCCTTTCCAATATTATAAGTGTAGATACAACATCAGCTCTTTCCAAATCTTCTGGTATTTCACCATCCTGAGTGAATTCAGGTAAATACCAAGAACACAGAAAAATTAATCTGTTAGTTCTTGTAGTGCCCTAGGTTGAGATTTGTAAGATCCCAGCACACTGCCTGGTTTCATTCCTTTCTTTTTTAGATTTTATTGCTGGTATTAATTATGGAAGACACATGGTCACAGCTGACCCTCTTCTTGAAGTCTGATATGAGGAAGGCATTCAAAATTCTGCTTTCCCCATGCCATTTGTTAAAAGCTGTCTTTTCCCATTGAGTAATGAATCCATCTTTTCTTTGCCCTTCCTCTGACTACTAAGGCAATTATGCAATAAGTAGTCACCCAGGCCTGCTGCTCATTTTAAGGAAAGCGAAAACATTCAGGGCCCAGTCATAAACCAGTTATTCTGCTTAAAAAAAAAAAAAAAAAGGCAAAGCTGCAAATACATGAAAAACCAAAACATCTGGAATGCACAGCTAGCTAGATGAACACATCCTGGGTATTAGTATGCAGATATTTAAGAACAGACAAAGCTGTGCTATTACTGGGAAATAAGTTTTATGATGGCCGTCTCCTGCTGACATAGGTTGAGCTTGTGTCCTGGCCTAGATAAAATTTATCTTGAGACTCGTACTTTGAGTTGTGAGCAGGCTTAGGCCCTTGCTGCAGCTTCAGCTTATGAGTACCTTCCCAAGCAGTGAAAACTTGGGAGACCTCTCCTCAGCCTTCCATCCTCCAACAGGCAGATTCATCTGCAGCACCTAGATGTGGCATAGGTAGACTTCATTAATGGTTTGAAATTAAAATTTCCAAGCACCTTTTGTTAGAAGACATGGGTAAAGAGGTTAAGGCAGAGAAGTGCAGCCCAGCTGTGTGAGGTGCAGCCACTGCCTGGCTAACATGAAGCTTCACAGAGAGCTGTTCTGCCTGGCTGCAGCTTGGCTATCACCTGGAAGGTGCATCACCTCCTTCTGGGGCTGCAGATTTATCTTCTACTAATGATCTTCTGCCTGTGTGAAGATGGTCCCTCTCTCCCCATACCCCTGTGGTTGCCAGAGCCAGGAGATTACAACCTCTTTCTCTCCCAAATATCAATTTCATTAGGGCAGAGGATAAACACTAAGCATATCACTAGTGAGGGTGATCAAATAGCACCTAAAGGGGTTAAAATTAATCCAGCAGTTTGAGGCCAAAGTCTAGCTTCCCTTAAACACATTTTATGCTGACCTGTAAGTTATTTATTATTTTGTGGCACAGATTTCTCAATGAAGCCTTGAGTGCATGATAAATGACCTCATTCACAGGCTGGACATTCCAGGCAATGTTAAAATCATGCTCTCAGTTCATGCACTAGCCATGCAAACTCACATGTTATACTTGGCCATTTTCCAGCCTGCACACCTCACCGTGCAGTTTGCCTTTCCTACTGATCCTGTGCACACTGTTTGTCATTATCTGACTCATCCAGCACCTTTCTGTGTTTCCTGTTGCTATGAAGTGTAAGCACTTACGGGATTCAGCATATCTTGGTGCTGAATTACCTCTCATATTACCATTTGAATGCAGTTCAGGTAATTGTGTTTCCTATTCTTCATGCTTGAATAAGTAGAGTGTCACTTTGAATGCTGCCTTGACCTCTTGGAACTCAGTGACCTCCTCCTTTGCAGGGCTCTGTAGCTCACAGCCTGTTATGCTTTGCGTGCTCCATGGCTGGGCAAGAGCCTTGGTGTGGCGCAAAGCTGCAGCTTTTGGGCAAATCAGATCACCAACATGAAAGGCTATCTCTACAAAACCTCAAAAGTCCTTCAGCATCAAGCAAATGGTTTAAATTGTACTGCCTTTAGTGCTGGTTTAAATCGGTTCTGGCACCAGAGCATCCTTTGTAATGTTTGTGCAAGTGTACCTGTGTTCCTCTACAGGAGTCCTCTGCCTGAAGCTCCCAGGGAAGTTTCTGGGAGACACAGTGCTGGTAGCTATTGCTGAGTAAATATCAGACTGGAATTAGCTGCTTGGGAGATAGTTTTAAGTAGGAAAAAAGTGTAACTAGAACTTACTTGTTGATGATAAAGCGTTGATTTATAATACATTGTTTGGTTGAGTTTTTTAATTAATATCATCAAGCTGATGTGTATCACTACATGTAAGTAGAAGTGCAAACAATATTTGTGCCAAGTAATCTAATTCTGTGTTTTTAAAGGAATTAAGAGGCTGATCAACCATACAGTATTTCTCCATGAAAGATACTTTTGTTCAGATGCCACTATGTCGTAATATTAAAAAAATAGCAAAGAGAAGCTTAACATATGTAATATTTTGTTTGTCTGATTTCCACATTCTAACAAACTAGTCTTTGCTAGAAAACTATGATGGAGTTCTAAAGATTCATTGTAATTAACCCACTGCAATGTTTGCCTTCACAACTGGTGAAATTAGGGAATAGTGATACATAGCATCAGGGCAGCTGTTGCTTGTTAGCTGGGTGGTTTATAGCAGACAAATCAATTCCTTGCTGCTTGACTGGCAAGTTATTTTAACAGAGTGTACATTAAAGATTTCAGTGGTGTTCTTAGTTGCATGAAATCCCCTTGGGTGCCTTACTGACATGACCTCCTCTAACATTATTGCTGATGTTGATGCTTGTTCTGGGGGTGTTAGGAGATGCATCTCATCCTGGATGCCCAGGAGCTACTCGCTGAAATCATCTAGGACCACCAGTTAGCAATATCCTCCTGTTTCAAGGACTGAATACCAGTGGCAATAGCCTTGATCTCTCCTTTTACTCATGTGCTAAATCTAAACTATGCATCCAGAGATAAAAATGGTGGCCTGTAGTCATCTTCTGTATTTAGTAATTCCTGTTCAGCCTTGAATGAAAACTGTAATTTTTCAAGTCAAAAATGGACTGCCTTTTAATTTCTTTTTTAGTCTGCTAATCACTGAAAATGCAGAAAATCCTGTTTTTCAAAAGAAGGAAATTTCCACCAGTGCAAAGCCAAAAGCTTTAGGAGAAAAATGTGTGAGGCTCCAGGCTGCTTCTCTAGTGCATGGTACAGAACACTGCTCCATCACAGCTGACCCATCAAGATCCATGGAGGTGAACTACAGTACCAGCCTAATAATGATTTCTGTATTTTCCTCTCAATACTAACACAGAGTTAATTTTTAAATAACAAATTACAACTAAAAGCACTGATTTTTCTTTAGTCTCTGTTCTGTCCATAAGCACAGGATTTATTCCAGATGATATGATAGAGATTTTTCCAAGCCCTCTCTGAAAATATTGGTGGAAACCAGCAAGTGCAGCCTTAATTTTCACTCTTCATCACAGCATGTTTAAGCTCACATTCCTAACACCAGTTGGTTTTTATCTTCCTCTACAAGTTCTGTAATGCTTATCAGTACATTGACATTCCTGACAGCTGGAGCTGTTCTGTGCTGCTCAATGGCATGCAACAACTCATATCTTTATATCCTACAGAACATATATCTATTTATTTCATGCAATAATTCTGAAAAAAGTCATCTCTCAAGCAGAAGTCTTGTCATGTTACATGTTTGAAAGCCAAATCCAATATTTACTGACCATTTTAAAATGATGCTGATAGGATGTGTGGCCGACGAGCCCAGGCATTCAGTAGTTTGTCAGATGCTGTTCTGGAGAGATATGGGAGGAAATTTACCCAAGTGTCCTTATCTCTCCAGGAGGCACATTGTATTCTGTAGCAGTAAGGAAATGCAGCCAGCTGATGGTACTAGATATTCCTGCATCATTAAAAAAGCTAACATATGAGATGAAAATCCAGTAGATTGTGACAGGGCTATTTCTATAGACAGTTTCTTAAGCCTCTAAAAAGATTCTAAGTAAATTTGTTTATGATTTTCATCTTTAAGTTTGCTTAGAGGACATTAAGAGCAGGTATGGGTCCACTTAACATCTTGGATCATTTTCTGTGCACATGTTTGCTGTAGCTGCCATGAAGACGTGATGAAATGGCCACTGCCTGACCTGTGGGCAGTGCCAGTGTGGAATGGCAATCTGCTCATTGCCAGGACTGACAATCCCTGGTCAAAAGATTTGTTTAAAAGATATATGCTTTGATAAGTGGAAATATAAACACAACCTGTGTCTATGGATGGAACAGCCAGGATTCCCTTCCCCCAGCTATGCCAGGTGGTGCCTTTTGGGGCAAGGGCTGCTTGGTGGGTTAAAGGTGCTGTAAAGGAAGGGGATGAGGTGTGTGTTAGGAGCTTCTTTAGAAGCTGAATTCTGAACTAGTCAGAATTGGTGGCAAAATCTGTGTCTTCTTTTCACCATGATGATACATGGTTAAAATACTTGAAGTCCTTGTAAAGGATTCTGAATTTTTTAAATGAAAGGTAATGTACATGCAGACAACATTACTGACATTTTCAATGGAAAAACTGAAGAAACATCAGATAGTATTTGTGTTGAGGATGATAAAAATACTGTATAAGATCTCTCTGAAATTACCACAAGATTACTTCTACAGAAATTGATGTAAGTACCTTTTTAGTCTTCAGTGATTTTTCAAAAGAATTACATTCAGTAACTTTAAAACAAGTTCCAAGTACTTCAGCTTTAATTTTGTGATTAGATGTTTCCAAGGATTGAAGGAAGTATGTGTGAGCTCTGAGCTTTTCTGTTTTACTTTCTTAGTTGACTGAAACAGGACTTCTATAGAATTGAGGTAAAGAAAGCAAGCACCCTTACCACTTATGTTATGTGATCTTTGCACAGGCAAGCCTTGTAAAATCAGCAGTGTGTTTGAGTCCCTTGATAGCTACACAAGATATTTATACACTTTTTCAGAAGGGAAGTGTAGTGAAACTGTCAGAGCTCTTTTGAATTTCCAACAGAGCAAAAAACCCTGAAGAACCCAAGAAAATAGTGGGTTTGGATGATGCAATCAGTATGAATTGCACCTTATCTGCATTGGTACTAAACATTCACTAATTCATAAATATTTTTAATTATCACATGATTTTGCTAAACCAAAGTGATGTGCATTCAGCAATCCTATTGAGTCGTCACAGTCCATATTCATAGATATGTGGATTTCAGATTTTTGATGTGTCTTGATATGTGAGACAACCAGCTGTAAGGAGGGGGAAGAAGAGTGACTCGCACTAGCAGATTTAATTGGTCACTCATCTACTCACTCAGTACACAGGCTACAAAGTGCTTGGGCTTTGTTTGATAGCAAACAAGATTTATGGTTGCTCCTAGCCTTAAGAAAATTCTTGAACAGTAGGAGTAATGCAATTCCTTATTTATCTGTCTGGTTTTGCTCTCACCTTCATCTGTCTGTAAGACCTGGGGCACCCTTCATTTGTCATTAGCAGGCAGCCTTAGCACCCTGTTGCTGAGTGTAATTAGCCCTGTGGCAGCCCTCTGGACAGGTTAGGAGCTGGAGAGCACATTTCCCCAGCCAGGCACCTTCTGACAGCTGCCCACTCCTGTTTCACCAGCCAAGGGATGCAGGGACGTGTCCACACTCTCTCTGTGTCCCGTGGGCAGCAGGGAGCTCTATTTGCAGCCTGTCCAACTTGCCACAGTCTCGTCTGAGGACCTGAGGAGCTGCAAGGCTGAGCTATGATGAGGACAGCAATGCTTTACTGGATGTGGCTGCTGAGCAGGTGTGCATGTAGTGATAGTAAATAACATTGACCAGCAACATATCAGTGTGCTCAGTGTCACTGTAATATAACACGCTCTGGCTTAGTGGGTATTTACTGTCTCTAACATCAGGTTTAAAATTTGTAGCTAGGTTAATCTAGTAGTATGCTTGTATCTTATGAAAGACTTCATCTTAATATAGTAGTGTAAGCACTATCTTTAAAAGGTTCTGTTATTTCTTCCACCTTCTTTCCAATACATTTGACTCCAAAAGCCTTTTTAACTGTTTCTGCAGTTTATAAAGAAATGTGTCTACTTATTAAATCCAGACGTGCCATTTGTTAAAGGAATTGCATCCTGTGAGACATCCTGGAGAATGTTCCTTTCATCTTTTAAAAACTGCTTCAGCTAAGTAAAATGGGTATTCAGTCTCCCTGAGTTCACTTTAGTGAATGTTGTCATGCTGACTTTAAAATAAATGGATATCTGGAAGGAGCATGTTCCTGCCTGCTCTGCTGAAGCTCTGCTATTCTCAGTATGGTGCAAGATGCCTTATAAATATTCTATCTGGACAATTCAGCATAATGCATCTAAAGACAACTCCTCTGGTTTCATGAAAGTCTTCTCATTATAAATTATTGGGGAAACAAGAGACAGGAGAAAGCTTTGGGATCATACTACTAATTCCATCTGGTAAAATCTAGACTGCACTGAAGGGCTAGTTTGAGATCTGGGTTACTTTATGACAGTACTGATAGATGACTGTAATTGGACTCAGAGACACTAAAATGAGAAGTAAAGAGGTTAAGAATTTAATTCAAATTTAAGAAATTTTGAATCTGTCTGATGGTATTGCTAATGCATTAAAATAGTATGCACTGTATATTAATAGACTGTTGCTTTAAAATTATTCAGTGTTGTTCTCTTCTGTTGTCAGCATTTTAGGTGCATTAAATTACAAAAGGGAATTTTAAAAACCCTGTAAGCACAGGCATCCAAGTGAGTTCCTGCATGTCAGATGGATGTCTAATGAAAATTAAAGCACGTGTTGAGTTTAGATTGTGATCATTATTGATCACCTGCAGAGACCAGATGGGGACATGAAAGGGGATCTGGAGAGTAAAACATTTGGTGCTTGTGAGGGCATGAGACACCTGAGCCTGAAAAGAAACAGGGGAGGAATGGGAAAAGATTTACAAATGCCTCTCAGGTGAGAGCTGAGATGATCTCTGATAGACCTGTTCAGTAGATCATCCCTAGAGAAAGCAAGTAAGTTTGAGGCAGTTTCATTATTATATGTCAGAAATAAAATAAGGTCATTGTCAGTGGGTGGACAATATGCAGCTTCCTCCTTTTGTGGGATTGATGAGAGTAGTTTTAAATTGAGGAAATGGGACACAGGAGAACATGCAGGAGAGACCCCTGTGATGCCTGTACAAGCCTTGAAGGCACAGGGAAATTAAAACTGGACAAATGAGACTACAAAAGTGGATAAAGGAACAATATTATGAGGGGATAGCCAGCAAGGAGAAGCTAATTCCATTGTTGGTAAAATTTTTGACATGAAGACCTAGTTATGGAAAGAATCCCTTCTCATCTGGCTGAGAGTTGGGTGAGGTCAGTGTGAATTGTGGAATTGTTTCATCAATGTAAGGATTCAGGCAGGTGCATGGAAGCTGTCTATGCCAAAGGGAAACGAGGTGTTATCCAAAAAAGGCAATGTGTCCAGGAAGGCTTGTATTGGCAAGTGGAATCAGTTGGGTGTCTGCACACGTTAAAAGCTTTGAGAAAGGGAAGATGGGATGAAAATAGAACCTCCATAAATAAAGAAAAGAAAAAATGGAAGAAAACTAAGAGAAAAGGTTTACTGAGGTAGTGTCACAGAAATCCAAAGGTGGATGGGAGTAAGGACAGGGAGAGAACGACTCCGAAACCAGCACAAGTCTGTAAGGTTTCCAGTGGACAAAGATTTGACACGTTGCAGGCAGCAGTTAATTAATCTGGAATAAAAAGTGCAGAGACTACTATATAAGGCAGGCATTAATGTCATCCTTAGCCCAATTTGCAAAAAACCTGCTATAAATAATAAAAATATATAATTGAGATACATTGTAAAGCAGTTCCCCATGTTTCATTGTATAAATAATCATTCTAAAAATAATATTAGGCATAAGCAAGGAGTCTAAAAGTAACAGAAAGAAGATTGGCCTATACGGGGAAGTGTACCACAAAAATCAGAAAACATGACAATGAACTGTAAATGTCTAAGAAGCTACTTAAAAAAGATGTAATTATTTGTCTAAAAATAAAAATTGCAAAAAGTAAAGAAGAATGGAAAAGCAGTCAGTGGAAAAATTAGAAGTTTGACAATAATGGTGATATAGATGGATGGGTTTTAGATGTAATAGGTAGCACTCCTCATATTTTAATGACTCTATCAAACTCATGACAAATGCAGGGTAGCTAATAAGAATAATTATTCAGAAATGGAAATTCTTACCTCCAGGGGGAAGCAGAACTTAAATTATGTAATTGTTTCAATCAGAAGAGACCATATCATCCACATCCAAAACTTGCACAATATTTCAATTCCAAAAGCAAGTATTTTAATCAATATATCACATCAGTTGGTATTACCTGGGGAAATAAACAAAAAATAGTACTTAAATTGGAAAAAACCCGACTCCATTAAAGAGCATTACTACAATCTCAATAGTATGTAAAATCTACGGAAAAAAAAAAAAATAGTATTTTAAGGAAAGAATAAGCAAATGACACTAAACGTGCTAATTAAGTTAAGATACAATGTAGAGTCTCCACAAGGAGGTCATGCCTGACTAAGCTGATACCTTTAGTTCAAAAAATATCTAAGCTGGTTCTCTAAACAAAAGAAGTAATAATATATCCACATGGGCTTCAGTAAAATACTGTATTTGTCATCTGCTGTGAAGAGATTTGTTAACATAGGAATTACGAATGAGTTGTAGGAGGGAAAGGGATTGAAAAAATTAACTAGAAGGAAAATTGGCTGGAGGATGGGTTGGAGTTCACCAAAGGATTTCCCAAGGACTGACTATGGGATCAGCCTTAGAAAATGTTTTCTTTACTGATTGTACTATGAAAGCAACAATACTGGGAAAAAAGGTCTTGATGACACAAGTTACCAGGAGGATTATGCTGAAGACTGGAGTTTCATTTAGAAGAAATGGGATGAGCACATGAGTTGGAAAATAGTGCAAGGGGGATGACAGACTGCTGTCAGAAGTGAAGGGTTGGACACCTGGGAGCTTGTATCAGGGAGAGGCTAGACAGGCATGGGAGTGCTAATCATGAGATAATTGAGGCATCAAAATGAGACTTCTGTGGAAAGTTGTCAGATTTGATTCTAGCATGGATCCTCTGGCAGTATAAGGAATATGTTTCCCCTGCAAGGAGGCCTTAGTGCTGCTTGATATAAGGTATGTGTAAAGTACAACACACAAAGATCTGTGCCAGTGTGATCACGTACACGGAAGAAAAGTAAATTCAAACTGTTTTAGAATAGTCAGGTTCCTAGGCAGGTTTCTAAAATGCCTTGGGGAAGAGAGAGACTATTTTATGAGGGGAGATTACAATCCTTGATTTGTCTGACTGTAAAAAGAAAATTGAGAGAAAATACAGTTGCTGTCTTGCACATAGGAGGATTTGTACATAAAAGATAGTTCTAGCACAAAAAGAAATAATTACACACTGATCTTGAGAATGTGTGGGGTGGAAATGTCAGCAGCTTTCAAAAATGAAGCACCATGGGACAAGGTACCTGACTAATTTTTAGAAGAAAATGTGTTGATTCATGAAAAAAAAAGTATACAATATAATGCTCTGTAGTTCCTGCAGGGAAGGGATGTGGTAATAAAATTGATTTTGTTTCCTAATGAAAGGAGACGCTGGAAAGGTGGGGAGGGAAGACTTTAAAATAATACCGGTAAGGGTAGCTTGGTGATAACACTTGCAGATTATGAAACTCGTGTGTTTTTGATTCAGAAGGGAGGAAAGCCCCATATAATAGTGGTATCTCCAAAAACCACAATAGTTTTTTAAACAGAATTTTGCTTGTCTGGGGAGACTTAGACTTTTGACCCCGTTTTACTTGATGGATAGTTTCAATAAATGAAAACCTACCTATATTTGTAAACACATTTATTTTAAACATTTTTTCTGCCTTTCTCTTTAGTAAAAGTGATTTTTGCACTGTACATCTAAAAAAAAAAAAAGGAAAACCATACTGCAGCTGGCATCTTCTTAAGTTTCTCACATAAACCCTTGATATATACCAAATGTGACTGTATTTCACTGTGCTATAACAGTAATTATTTTTGATGTTACCTTTCTGCAGTAAAACACAACTTCTTGCAACTTATGGGAAGCATAAACTTTATTACTCTCATATTTAGCATAGAGAAGAAAATCTCACAGCATATGAGTAGTTAGTGCCTTGTATTAATATTTCTATGATTAGTATGAGAAGTTGAGCTGATTATTTTTATAGCCCATTTTTATAGGTGGGGTTTTTTTTATTTAAAAAAGTAGAATCATATAAATGGGGTTAGTGCAGTGCTGTGTCATGTAATCCTCCTCATGGCAGCAAAGAAGAAGGAAAGGTTTCTGCTGGAAATGGCCTTTGGTGTAGCTCAGTAATGCAGTCATCCCTACAACAGCACAGAAAGATATTGGCAGCCTCAGGGTGTGTTTCCCATAATGTCACTTTAGTTATTCCAGTTCTCTGGGGCTTCCTTTTTCAGCATGAGGGAATTAAGTCCCATTGAGATGGAAAAGATCCATATCTGAAATAGCGTAAATTGTTTGTTGATTTTGTGAAATGTGTAAGTCATAATGTGAGCAAAAACAAATCCATAACTTTGATGGCATGCTGTGAACTTTCTCCCTCCACCAAAATGTTTGTCCTTGGAGGTGATACATGGTGGAAGCTTTCTAAGGGCAAAGATAACAATACAGTGATGTGTTCCTGGAACTAGAGCACTGGGTTAAGTGTTTTGCTTGTTTGTTATTTTTTCCGATTCATTTCAAGTAAATGCTCATTTACACAGACTTGGAGAGCCTGGTGAATAAATGAATCCCAGAAAAATATTAGGCAATTGCCTGCAGTCTAGTTTAGAAGAGACGGTGTTTTCAGAGAGGTAGGAGGATTCCTGCTGCAGGGTGGCATTTGTGACCGATGCCACAGGGCAGGAGCCAGCCATGAGCTCAGCTGGGCTGCTGTTACCCTGCCATTTCCTCTGGAAATGGGTAGTCCTGCTCCACATACAGAGCCTTTTGGAATTTTGGCTCCGTCAACACAATTGCATTGCTTCCAGCTCAGTTATGACGGTGTGGCTAAGATGGGAATCTGTGTAGGGTCCTGGTGGGCGAGGATGTCCCCATGCCTGCCAGCTTGTCCCCGCTGCCCACGAGCAGTGGCACCCCTGCTGAGCTGGGCACTGCCAGGCAGGGCAGGAGTGACCTGGGCACAGCCAGAGCTTGAGCCCCGCACAGGGGCAGACCTGGCTGCAGACCTGGCTCTGGCACTGTCCTGGATTTGTGCTGTGCTCATCTTTGGGCAAGGTCAGCAGTGGGTGTGAGCTGCAGAGGGATTTCTCTGCCAGGCAGCGATGAGTCACCAGTGGGACTCACTGCAGGTGGGAGTCTGCTTATTTCGGGAATTACAAACGATATGCTGGGTAAGGAATGTAGGAGGAATAGGGATGGGCCCATTATGAAGCCAGCCTAGTTGCAAGTTTGTGATTTCTCAGTGAATCTTCTCCCTCAATATTTTTGTTTTGAATGTTCAGAACAACTCTGGATTTCATAACTAAGTACATTGGTGGTTTTTGTGTCATTTCCTGCTTAGACATAACTAGGGCATGCAGAGGATCTTGGAGGAGATCTAAGATAGCTATCATCTGAGATTTCTATCCTCAATTTGCAGACCATGCTGTGTAACAAAATCTGAATATTCATTTTGAACTTTTGGGGTTTGCTTATCCAAACGATTTGAAATTCACCAATCATTATCAAAGTTAAGATCTTCTCTTTGCTTCACTTACTGAGAGAGATTGCAAATTCTTACTTGAGAGAGTAGTCGGTATGGGGAGATGGACCACATTGCTCCAACTTTGAAAGTGGGACAGTCCAAGTTTAGTGTTCTATTTTCTGTTTAAAAAGCCCCCTAAACCAATGGAGAAAGGACATCTAAGAACTTACATTTCCTTTTTGAAATTTATAAATAGGGGTGATTCTCCCTTAACAAGCTGCAATAGCCAGCTTTGGTATTTGCTTGTTTATCTGAGCAATGATGAAGTTACATAACTTTTCTTTAGGAAATATATTCATCAACATTAGCAAAGTCAGTTCTTGTCTTTTATATCTGGATATACAGCTTTCCCACTTTGCCTTCTTCCTATACATGAATGACATAGTTTTAGCCCCTGAACAACTCAGCTTCAAGAGCAGACTATGGTGTCAGCAGTGTCCAGCTCAACATTCCCAAGGAAAATAGATTTCTATAATACAATTTGTGGTTGCACGTGTGACACAAGCTGTCAAAGTTTGTCTTGTATTCAAGATTTAAAATGTTATTTCTATTCATTATGTTTTTCTTTCCCTTAGCTTAATTTCACATTTTACTCTCTTACCCTTCATTTGCCCTCCCTCAGCTTTCTCTTATTCTCCCCATTGTAACAAGCTTTTATTTCCCTTTGCTGCCTCACTGTGTCTGGCTTTAGTTTATGCTGTTTGTCCTGTCCTCTCTGCATATCTTTCTTTTTACTAATTTTGTAAAATGGACAACTGTCTATGTTTGGATCAAGTGAGAGTGGATGAAAATTTAAAGATGCTTCGATGGCCAGGTCCGTGGCTTTAGAAATAACACAGTCGGGTTAAGTGCTGTGAAGGCCAGAAGACCACATCTTTCTTAAAATAAGGGGTTGGGCAAGTTAGCCCATTTTTCCCTGCCATTGCATAACATAAAGTTGGTTGCTCTTCAGAGTTATCCAAGTGGCTGAATTTGTTCATGCCCCTAGACTGGGCAACCAAGAAGCAGAGGAGTCCATGTAGGATGATAGGAAAGAAACCTTTGACAAATTTAGAGGGGAAGGAATTTATCTGACTCCTCAAGGGGAAAATTACTGATTCTTGAAATCATAGGATGCTTTTATGGGATAGTGTGAAGTGAGCAGCTTCAGGACTCAGAGGCTCTTTGCAAGGCTTTCCATTGCACTGCACCATGAAATCAAAGGCAGGCAAGGAGAGGTTTTTCACCCTGGTTTGTTTAACTGCATTTGAAGGACAAGCCTTTGGATGTAATTTCAACTCCATGCAAACTATGCTTTTAAAAATGAGTCAAAATGGGTAGTAGAAACTCTATTTTCAAATGGCAGGCCGGTATTGAAAAATGAGAGAACGGAAAAAACCTTCCTAAACACATCACAATGCCTGTAGAAGGCTGCATCAATATGACAGACCATGCTATTTTGGTGATTAGAATTATTCCTGCACTGGCCTGAGTGCAGTTTTCCTTTTGTAGGGAAGAGGAATGCTCCTGTCAGAGCAGGCAGTGCCCCTTCTGTCTGCAAAGCGGAACACATTGTCTACAGAAGCAGAAACATATTTGTGATGAGAGGGGAAAAAAATATTAATCCTCTCAAGAATTAATTTTCCAGACTATGCTTTTGCAAGGTACTGAGTGTGTAAACCGAAGCTGCTTATCTTAGATAAGGCTAGAGGGGAAGGACAGATGTCTGTGGACAGGAAAGAAGAGAAACAGCTAAGCACAGACTCTAGGTGCACCACAGGTAACTTTGTGTTTCTGTAAACTGAAATGTGATTGGGAAAATGACAAATTCCTGAATGTGAAAAATTAGAAGGTAGAAAACAATCCTTTGGCATTGAAGATGAGCATTGCTTGGAACAGAGGATGGCCTGGTGAGGCAGTGAGCACATCCCTCTGCTGCTGGGTGTGCATCCCTCCCTCGTGCTCTGGGTGTCTCAAATGGACACCCTGAGCAAGGCAATTCCTCAGCCCTGGAATCTCTGCCTCAGTAGGGAGCCTGGAGCAGGAAGCCCTTTAGCAAACACAGCTTCAGAGCTCCTTTCCTTTTCCTTCAGGTGTCCTCACACTGCTGTGACATGTGAGTGAAGTGGTGATAAATGTCACTGGGAGGACAAAGGATCTGTTCAAAGGTTCAGAGTGATTCTGCTGCCTTAAGTTTTTATCCATGAGGAAGATATGTATTTTTTAATAAAAGTTTTGGGGTTTTTTGAAGCTACAATGGGGTATGATGAGAAATGTAGAAGAATGGAAAAAGTTCAAAAGATTTCTAAGGAAAAAATCCTCTAGGGAAAAAAACCTCACAAAATAACTCTCAAGTGACATGGATTTGTTTGTTAACTGGAAAATCTGGATTAATTTAACAAGAAAATTAGGAATAAGTGCTTTGGACTTCTGCTACTGTAAATAAAATGTGAAGTACTTTCCCTGTACAGGGAAGAATTATTTTACTGATTCATAGTTTACTTTTGTTTTTATATTGAAACTTATTTTCATTTTTCATGATGAAAATGGATAAATTACTTCAATCAGTCTATATACATATATTTTGGGGGTTTTTTATGGTATGGGCTGTAAGCAGGTATTTGAACCAAAATATTTTATCCTGTAATTCTGCTCCACTCATTCATGAGTAATTTATTTCCATGATTTTTAAAGTAGGTGATTAGAGTAATAGGCACATACTGGTAGTTTTTCAATTATTTTCACTTACATTAAAATAAAATTCCATTTAAAAAGAGAATATGTTTAATGTGTCAGTGAATGAGAGTATAACTCTCTTAAGATAATGGTCTTTTACTTGCAGCTGTAGCCATCAAATATAAAGGCAACATGAAAAATTAGAGTAATAAAAGAGTAGATACTTTGCTTTAGTGAGAGACTGTGAGCTGCCCTGGTGAACATTAAGAAAAAATTATCTTCCTAAAACTATTCAACTTTAGGATGGTGTCTTAGCAGGCATTAGACTGATCTAGAAAAAGAGACATTGGGCAAGGATATTCTAAAATTACTTTCTTAATAAATTTAATTAGTTTGACTGGGAACCCATAAATATATAGTTTGAAGTAAGCAGCCTTTGACGTTGATATAAAAAAAAATCTCATGTCTTTTTCCAGTTTACGATTTTCTTGGTGTTCCAGCTCCTGGAATCCTAAATGTAAATTTAAGCCTCTGATTCTGGGAAAAGAAAACCAACTCTCAGCATTAGACTTACAAAATTAAAATGGTGGAAATATTACCTGCCTGTAACTTAAATGCTCAAAATCCAAAAAGCAAATGAAGAGTCTAAAATTTATTTTGGATTTTAGTGGGGATATGGATGCAGGGCTCTGCTAAACCGAAGGATATCTTAGCTCTTTAGGTTCAAAATACCATAGAACTTCTACTCTGTCTCCTCACATCTTCCAAGCAGGATACAGATTTTTAATAAAAGCTCTGTGTAAACTGAAAGAAGAAATAGGTGTTCTGAGCAGCCTTAATCCTGTTCTTTGAATTCACAAAAAGAAGCTAGCTACTTGTCATTTCATTTCTCATGTTGTGTTTCCAGCTTCACTAAGTACACCACTGAGCAGCTTCACACCAGATCTAAATGTGAGGAAAACCACAGCCTTTCTAAGAGGAAGTCTCAGCTGTGGCTGGGAGGGTCTGGGGAAGGAGAAGGACCCGTTCTGTTAACTTAGTTCACCTTCAGAGCTTCTCTTTGAGTCATCATCAGCTTTGCTCCCCCCTTGCCTCTGATGCCAGGGAAGAAGGAGATGCCATTCCCTTCCCAAGCCATCACGAGGCTCTCCTGGGTCCCTGCCAGGTGTCCCTCAGTAAAGGTGGAGGGCCTGCAGTGCAGTGGGGCTGTGCTCTGCAGTGATGGATGCAATTTCAACCCCAGCCCAGCCCAGCTCATTCCTTCAGTGAGGCAGCACAGCGCCACCACTCCTGACAGTGGGGATTTGTAAACTGCCCAAGTGGGCATTGTCTAAGTACAACACGAACAATTATTTCGTTTAAATGCTCCCAAATTTAGACACAATTACTTGTAGGTCAAAAGAAAGGATACTGAGTTAAGGTTTCTGGAAGAAGGAGCTTGTAAGAGTGATGTTTGGCTTCTTGCTATGCTTGGTGGGACCAATGACCACAGCCAACAATTTTTGGTGATGCTCAGGTGAGAAAGAACAAGATAATTTCTTGTCTCTTTCCCCCTGGCCACCCCCTGGCACTGTGCTGGTTAGATGGGGCAAGAGCTGTCCCTGTCCCTTGCCAGGACCCAGACCCCAGGGCAGAGTGGGAGCTGCAGAGGTGCTGGGGGCATGGGCACGGCCTTGGCTTTTGGCCCCATCTGGTGAGTTGCCATCACCAAGGATAAAGGATGTAAAGATGTGCTGCAAACAAAAAGTGCAGGAAAAAAAGCAATGTTCCCAGTGTGCTGGAGGAGGAATAAACTCTAATAAAATCATCCCTGTCACAGATGGAATATTTTACAAAGTATTCTGTCTATAATATAAGAAATATGCTAAACATCTCTATTGTTCTGCAGTTGAAATGTAGAAATAAAAATAGAAGTTGAAAGGTAGAGCTATTGCCTCTGCTGGGTTTACAGCATGCTGTCAGTGGAAGATGTTAACCCTAAAACCTCCTGGGAGCAGCTTGTTCACTGTGGGGGAAATGCTGGAATAGCCTTAAGGGTTAATAAAATGTAGCAAATAGAAGTTTTTACCACTATAGCTGACCATTATTTTTTAAATTCTGTAATAAATGATTGAGCATGGAATGGTAACACAAACTGTTGCAAAAATCAATCTACATGTTACTTTTGTTTTGATTGAGGCGGAGTCAGTTATTAACTGCCTGATCAGAGCACAGACGCTGAGTCCTATTCTTTCCTTAATTGAGAATTGCTGTTACAGATACTTGACAGTGGTTCATAGTGGCAATAATCCTCTTTGAAAATGGTTGTTATTCTAGTCATAAGTAGCTTGCCAGAGAACTAACCCCAGCTTCACCTCTAATGGTTGGGAAAAGAATCTGGTTGGTAGTTGATGATGTTTAGTGATTTCCTGCTAGATAACTGCCAAACTAGCAAAGTAAGAAAACACAACTTTTAAAATATTTTACCTTGGGTTAGAAAGAAGGTGTGGGCTGTGAAAAATACTGTAACTCATTGTTCAAAATTCATTGCTTACTGAGAGTGCTGACTTAAAAATTTTTGCATGTCTTTTGTTGATCTTGCAGGCTGATGCACACGACCTGCTAATGCGATGCTTGGCTTTCCATACAGAGCCACTCATCCATGTTATATGTGAATGAAGCTTCCTGGTTTGTACATGTGCTGTGTCACATTCCTCTGGTTTTCTAACAAAGCTTTTAATTGGTATGCTGTGACTAATGAGCATGAAGTCCCAGAGGAAATGGAGCAGAATTTTCCATTATCCACCAAGAAGCTTCAAGCACATAGATTATCAGGGCTTGAACTCCAGGATAAACCAGGGTCAAAGGCTCTGAGTATAATAGAACTTCATAGCTTAATATTTTGCTTCCATAACATTAAATTAATAGCTTCTCAGCAAAACTGTATTGTCTGTCTGATGGCACTGTGCAAACTATAACTGGCATTTCACTTGGACATCACATCAAATCCCTGATCCTTCACTGTTAAAGTTCCCATAACGCTTGAATACTGATGTCCTGCCTTTGTTCCAGTTTGGGTAATGATGTGCTGCATGCTTCTGTGGGATAAATCTCTCTTCAGTTTCAAGCAGAGATCTTGCTCTTTATTCTTCCTCTGAAAAACTATTGCAGTGTTGCTGACAGGACTGCTGCCATATAGTGCACCCAACGTGGTTGCATTTTTTGGGGGCTGGGTTTAGAGCTCTCACTCCGACTTGAACAACTTCAGGACCTCTTTGTTTTCACAACTACATGAGATTGGATGTAGTGAGACCAGCATACCTACAGGCTACCTCTGCCAAGTAGAGCAAAGTAATTATCTTCTGTGCCTTATGTTCAGGACACCTACTAAGTGTCCCCAACAGGCGCAGTACCAAAGAAAATTTAAATTAACTTAAAAGCATAAAAAGGTATCCAGATTGTTACTGGAATTGGTGGGGGAAATTGTGGGGGAAATAGCTTTCCAATAAAGTATATGGAATAATATTTTTACCAATTCACTCTTTTAGTAATTAACCCAATATGCAATTAATAATTTCCTCCTTTCTAATAAGAGCCTCAGTGTGAGTTATGCTTAGCAGTGAAGCCACTAACCCAGAGAAAGAAAAAAAGAGATTTTTTTTTTTTTAAGGTTTGTTTCAGCAGGTTCACTTCCCTGAGCTGTCATGGTTCAGTGTGTGGCTGTGCAGAGGTTTGTGGGGACAGGGGCTGGAAGTGAGCAGCTGAGGGAAGAAGGGATGTCTTCTTGCAGCAACATTACCACCTCATAGCTCATGAAGCTATGGCTTATGTCTTGGGAGCCCACAATTAAAATCAAATACATCTAATTTATTTTATTTTCTGAAACTCCTCCACTGCAGAAAAACATCATAGTACTGGTGGGAGCTGTGTGGGGTAGGTTGGCCCTTCTTGTGCAGGTGGCTCCTTGCACTCCCAGCAGCTGTGGCTGCAAGAAAGCTGCCTTTCATTTGCTCCTCTCTTACACATCTGGTTTGTTTAATTTCCTAGCTGGTGGGCTCTTGTAGAGCCTCTCTGTTCTCATTCTGTGAGGGAATTTCCAGAGGTGCTGTCACCTCCTGTGCCTAGTGCATGAGTGCCCAGTGTCTCTGAGCAATGTGACAGTGTGTGTGTAGCAAGGAGAACATGAGGAGGGCTGTGGTTCTGTGCATCTTTTTGAGAAACAATGAGGAAATTGATGCACCAGAAGTATCTTGGACAGTTGTTTCACATGGCAGAATTGGTTTCTTCTGTTTGCATATTAAAGAAATTCTATATTAGCACTGTATTATAGAAAATTAATGTTGTATTATTAGATTCCAATGTTACCAGATGCAAATATTCAGACCAGTAAGTACGTTGTGTATTCAGATTGTGATTCAGATCCTGTGAGGACGGGGTTTCTGTTTCCTCTGCAATCAGGAGCTCTGTGTGCACTATTAACAGTGGATAGCCATGAATAATTGTCCTTTTCTTACTGTCACAGATACCAAGGGGACAAACTAACAGTGGTACCAAAATATGGTGCCTGTTACTGCTTTAAAACCCACAGAGAAGGGAAAGGGCAGTGGAATTTAAAGGTTTTAGTTACATTATAGATGTAGATAGGAGAGCACAGCTGATATACTCCAGGGTGGCAAGGAGTGTATCCATTTATTTACTTATCCAGGTTGCTGTACTTAAAGTATAAAAAAAGCCCCAAGGGAGTTGAGGTGAAGGTCAGTACTGCCTTTAATTTCCTTTGACAGATCCTGTAAAACCCAGAGCGTGGATGTCTGCTAACCACAATTACACTCAGGTTGTGTTCAGTGACCCAGCAGCACTGCAAAACGTGCCAGAGCTTCACCTGAGGAACTCCTCCTGGCTGTCTGAGAGCAGAGTGCCCCACAGCCCCCGGGCTGGCACAGCCACAGCCCTGCTGGGCTCACAGGAGGGAGAGTGCCAGGGGCTGCTGGAGCTCCCCAGCCTGGACTTTGTGCTGCTCTGACCTTCTGGCACCTTGCTTTTGTTTGGGAGCCCACAAGTGAGAAGGGAATTCCTCCACCCAGTCCAACTCCCTTGTTGTCCCAAAAGGCAGTGGTGTTGAATCACACTCACAGATTTGCTTCCAACTCAAAAATCACCTTCATTTTCATTCCTACTATGCATATTGGAAAGCTATTTGGTTCATCATTCCTTTCCCTAGCCAGAATTGCAGCATTTCTGCTGTGCAAAGAACAAGGGCCTTTACCACTGGAAACACCTCCTATCCTGAGAGAGAGAGTGGAAATGTAATAGCCAGCCTGTTTCTCTGTGTAGGAAAATGTTTGGAAAAGCCTTCCCACAATTTCCCTCTGGTTTTTGACCCCTTGTGCTGCCATGACAATCTAGAGAAGCCACATGGGTTTATTTTCATGGGGGCGAGAGGGAGGTTATTAAAAGTAGGCTTTGGAACCTATGCCTTGGTGTCTCATGAAAAGTATGATCCAGCAGAACCTTCAACCTCATGCCTTTAAAAAACAAACATTTTCCAACCAACTCAACAGGTACCCAAAGACACAAAAACTGTAAAGAATTGTCAGGCAACAGGAAGAACCTCACAAATTGCTCTTTCCACATCCCACTACTGTATTCCCCAGAATAATTACACTTTTTGACAAATGGGATTTTGGCAGCTGTATAGAAATGACCTCTTTTAGTCAGCAGTTCAACTGTTTAGAGAAGTGTGTATAGAGTGACACTACTTCTTAAATAAAATAAATGCTAATATATGCTAATGTCTAATAATTTCACATTTGTATTTTTGGATTTATTCTTTTCATTAAAAGCCCTAAAACCTTCTCCTGAATTTTATACTTACACTTTAGGGAACAATAAAGCTATAACCTTTAAGATCATTACTGCTCTCTAAAATAAAGGTAAAGGTGTTTGCTTTTTTAGTGCTTTGGGAGATAGTCATATTCTAGTAAAATATGCCACACCAGTTAATCTGGGTTTTCAGTAAGCAAATGTAAAAGTCAAACTTTTTAAAGGAGTGAGAAATACTTGCATTTTTCACATCTCTCTGAAATAAGATGGAATGTCCTACTTTTCAGTGCTTGGTTTGTTGATAAGAGCAGAATACAGCCCTTATTGACTTAGTCCTGTGCTGAGAGTAAATTCACACAAAGAAGAGCAATTTAACATGTGACTGACCTTTTTCAGTGCAAGATGAAGAAATGTGCTGTTAAGGTTACCGGAGTGTGGCAGGATGTTTAATCAGCTTCTCTGCTTTAAAGAACAGTAGGAAGGAGATGATGTATTAAAGATGATAGCTTCTTTGGATTTTAACTCGTAATGCCAGGATCTGAGTACAATAGCAGATTAAATCTCTGTAGGGGAACTTCCTACTGGACTTTCTATTTTTAGATGTTTGTGGCTGCTTCTTCCTTCACTTCTCACTAGTTGGCTTTTACTCCCTTGAAGAGGTGAGTTGCTTTCTCTGAGATCTACTTCCAAACTCTTACAAAGTATTCCTGTTAAAAGCAATTTTTTTTCCTCAATTTTGTATGAAAGACAAAAGAAAACAGCATACATGGAGCTATGCACTTTCCTGTTGTATTTCAATGCATGCATGAGGTAAACTCATGGCTTTGAGCACTAAATGTTTGCAGCACTCTTAGCATGTGTGTAACAGCACAGCAAACTTCCACATAATAATAACAAATCAACACAGATTTGCTTCTGCAGCTGGGTAAGTAGGGTAGTTTGGTGTTCTGTGCTTTCAATTCGTCGTTCATGTTTGAAAACTCCCCAGAACTGTGTGTGTCTCTTCTGAGACGTGCACATATCCATCCAAATAAGATGGCTTCACCTGGCTGTCTTTTCTCTTTGACTAACATAGACTTATTCCAGAATAGCTTCTTATTTTAGGAACACCTTTTTCCTCTACTGCCCCCATACCCTCTCTTGAGAGATTAATTTACAATAGGAATCCCTACTCTAATCTATCTCAGAGACAGCATAGCTGAGGTTATATTTATTTAGTTACAGTGAGACCTTCTTCTTTTTCTTCCTCAAGATGTTGCAGGTCTGTGCATCAAAATCCACCACTCTCTGCCCCTACTATGATTTTTTCAGAGGGTCACATATCTTGCATTTCACTGTCTTTCAAAGGTCCATTTTTGTGACCATTCTGCTCTTGAGGTTGGACCTTTAAAGGTCCCTTCAAAACCAAGCCATTCTATGTTTATATAATTTTTGCAAGTTTCAGTAAGCACTTCTTTACTTGTAATTTGTATTTTTGGGTCACATGTTTACTACCAATTTTCACCTTTTCCCAGTCAATGATCCTTAATTTTTAAAAGGCACATTAACACAGTAAAACTATCATAATATTACAGAAATATTCTCCTATTAGTCTTGTATATTTTGATGAATGCATTTTTGTTTTCACTATAACAAATTTTTATTTTAATTTTTTTAGCAAAGCAGTGTGGACTGGTCCAATGCCTAGACCCCACCAAAGCTTCTCTCACTTCCCTCCTCAGCTGGACAGGGGAGAGAAAATGTAATGAAATGCCTGTGGGTTGAGACAAGGACCAGGAGATATCACTCACCAGGTACCATCCTGGACAAAACATGCTCTGCTTGGGGAAACTGGTCTAATTTATTAGCAATCAAATCAGAGTAGGATAATGAGAAGTTAAATCTTAAAACACAACCCTCCCTTCCTTCTAGGATTATCTTTATTCCTGATTCTCCTTGCCAGCAGTGCAGGGAAATTGGGAATGGGGGTGACAGTCAGTCTAATCTCAGAAACTTCTTTTTAAGGCCACAGGAGCGAATGTTTTTTACTGACATTCAGCAGTCTTTGTTTTGATGAGTCTCAAGTGATGTCTATGTCTTCAGCATCAGACCTACTCCCTGCCTCTTGGATGCCAAACACTCCAGCACAGGCAGTGAAATAGTGATAGCTGGCAGCACCCACTCAGATGTGTTTTAAATATCCTAAGTCCAAGAGAATTACCTGAGCACTACCTGGGTTCTTGTGCTCTGGTCTTTATCTCCTCCTGAGCTAGAGATGCTCCAGGTACTGTGCTGTCACCACAGAACTAGCATAAGTTCATGTGTATTTGTCACCAGGCTCACCTTGGACTGTGTTGTTTTGTCCCTGACTTCCTCTTGCCAGGGTGGTGCCCTGGAGGCTGGTTATCAGGCTGATAGAGATGGGAAAACCCCAGCTCGAGAGCAGAGGACACAGCTCCCAGAAGCAAGGAGGCTTGAGGAGAAGTGGTAGGAATGCTGTGTGTTGGACATGGGAAAGCCTCTTCCCTCCTCTAACTTCTAGGTATCTCTTGACTCCCCCTGGGATCTGGCTCGGCTTGTCTGGAGGATGGAATTAAATCAGTATATAATTTTTGCTCTCTGTGTCATAAGGATTGTCAAAACCAGAATTACAAGAATTAGTTTATTAGTTGTAAGAATGGTGTAGCTGAGATAAAAGCATGAGCTGCATCATTGAAACAAATCTCCCCAATGATCCTGACACATTAGCACTGCAGAGGACCCTCATGAAAGGTGTTACAGTGGGTTATTTCAGGGACTGCTCCTGAGAACTGCAAAGATGAACCTTCAAAGGATACTTATGTAGCAGCAAAACAAGCATGCACAGCAACAGCAAGTTGTCACAGGCTGCACCCCTATTTTCTGGAAGAGAATCACGGCAAAACAGGGACACACCAAGTTTGTGGAAGAAGTGGACTGAAAGTTCTGAGTCTCTAAGCTGTGGTGTGTGTTCCTGGCAGCGGCTGCTTCTCCCCACCTACGCCTGGGCTGTGTCCAGGGTGACTCGGAGAGAGGAGGCTGCAGTCGGTATGGATTTTCATTTAAAAAAAAGAAAAGACAGAAAAGACTTTTCTATTAACAGAAAAGTACTACCTTCTATAACTTCATAATCAGAGATAACGTGATGAATAAAATGAGAATATGGTAAAAAACATTACAAAAACTTCAATCACTGCTAAATAGCAATTTTATGCAAAATAGCTGCAGCCTCTTATTTGGTCTTGCTACTATCCTCCTTCCATTTTTCTTCCAAAAGAGGCAAAGTTAATGGGTGTAAGAAGGGTAGCTGCATTTTATTCTCTTTTTTCCCCAAAGATACTTTTTGGGCACTGTAAAATGAGTTTTCAATTTTGCAGAACCCTGCAACAGGCCACACAGAGTTTGGGACCCTGCTTTGGGAACCATTGTCTTGGACTTTAAATGTGAAATCAAGACAGCATCTGTTTGCATTTAGTCTGCTATTTAAATGAACATGGATTTTGGTATGGCAACCTAATTACTCTGAGACGGCACTCCTTTTTCTCATATGAAACAAAAATCATCAACTGGATAAATCTGTAACAAATTTTATTGACATTTTGGGAGGTGCAAGTATTGCTAGTGTCAATTAAAAGTGTTGTCACATGCTTTCCCAGGACAGAATTTCGGTATATTAGTGCATTTTCATACCTGCTGCCTCTATGGTAGGAGCATTCACTGCTAATCAGATGGCAGATAGCCATGAGCCATCAAACACCTCTCTCAGAGTTTACCCCAGGAGCATTTTTTATTTCCCTGCCTCCTAATGAAGGATTTCTTTGCCAGAAAACTTGTGGAAATATTTTTCCTGTATTTCTTCAGACTTTTCCCAGTAGAGAGTATCTTTCAATTTCAGCTCTTTTCCTCTGTCACGTTGACTCCAATGATGTTCTTTCTGGATTTCCTGCATACTTTGTTTTTCCAAGTTTCTGGTTTCAGTTTGTGATGATTCTTTTGCACTGATAGAGCATCTGCCCATAATTTGTGATTTTCTATTGTGAAAAGCCATTTAGTTACAGTGAGGCTTTGATTCAGTGATGATTTCTAGTTCAGTCTGTTATTCTCAAAGATGACTGACTTCTAGTCATGGAACTTCAACCCCTAAATGAACAGCCTGGGCTCCTGATACAGCTAATAAAACCTCCATGGAGGAGTCCAGAGCACTCTCATCTTCCTGATCATTGATCAGATTGTCTTAAATTGATCCGGGATGGGGGAAGGTATGTCCTTAGGAAGGACTTTCTTTGTCTCTTTCTTTTTATGGAGGTTGGTGCTCCTGTTGTTCTGATGTCCTGATGGTCCTGTTAAAGTTCTTCCACCTTTTAGTATTCAAAGTCTAGATCATGGTCTCTCTCTTTTCCAAGTCTGCAGCAAGGTCAGAAAAAGATAAGAGTGAGAGATTGGTAAACTTAGGAGTGGTATGCTGTATTGAAGAAGCCTGTGATTACCAATCCAATGCCACATAAAAATCTTGTGGAGAATTTTTTTTGTCAACACGGTTTCCAGAAGAGTCCTGAGAAGGTTGTGAAGGCTGAAGTGTGCACAACACAGTTAGGTTTTCAAGATTTTATATCAGATCCCAGGGTGAAGGCATGGACTAGACAGGGACAGCTCTGGCCTTCCACCTTTCTTAAGATGCTGAGGCTGCAGTCTCTCTTCCAAAATCCCTTAATGACACAGAGGGATCTCTGAGAGGGAGTTTTGCAAGCTGTTGTGCAAAGCCCTTTTCTTTGGCCTCCAAGGGAGGAGGGGAGGTGTTCCAGGCTGAAGAAGTGAAGAATGACAGAGAACACTACCTTTAAGAAAACCCAGCGAATCCAGACACACCCTGAAACCAAAGGACCCTCTCTTTTCTCAGTTGCTGAATTCAGCTAATGCCCACTTTTCATTGCTGTACCAATGCTGATCTCAGGGTCTAGCATACGGTTTAGCTATTGATTTGACTTCCACTTAATTGAGATCTTTGAAATGAGATTGTTCCATGCTGTTCACTGCACATTTATACAGACGCTTGCTGCATATTTTGCCTTTTCCTTGCCTATTAATGACAATAAAGTTGTCAAGAGGCTATTGCCACCTGACCCTTTTTGTCATTGTCTGTCTTCTGACTGTTGACCCTGCCATATGGAGTGAATTCCCAAGTCTTGCAAGGCTGTGTGGGGCTGATGCAGAAATTTTCATTTAACATTCATGGCAAAGGCAATCTGTCTTCTATTGGCATCCATAAACTATCACTGGTTTGTTTACAAGACTGGCTTACAAAAATACACACAGAGAGTGAGTGAAAACTCGTTTCCTTACTACAAGTGATCTTAACAAAGAGCTTTCCGGACTTGAAAGGCAAGACAAGCAAGCATTATGTTATGATTTAGGTTTCTGCATTAGGAAGTCTTTTAAAACAGCTCACAGAGATCTTCTCTCTGAAACGGCTGTGTTGGCATTTAATAAAGTGATCATCAAAATTTTGGGATGGGGATTGTTTGGTTGGGTTTTTTTTTTTTTTAGTTTGTGAGGTTCTTCCTGCCTGTAGATTGAGAGTTGCTTCCTTTTGCTGTTGAAGGCTGGGGTTGGAAAGGAAGACTTACTGCAATCTATTTCAAGAATAGTCTGAGGAGGAGGAAATTCCCTTCTTGTTCCTAATAACTGGTGCAGAACGCTCTGCTGGAAGAGGAGAATAGTTCAGTAAGTTAAAATATTTAAATGAAATTTTGATTTCATACATCTCGTTATTATCTAGAAATTTAATTGCATTTTAAACATAATGTGTTTTCTCTTCTTTGTTAAGGGGGAGGGACTGTGGGTATTGTGTTCTAGCTTTGAACTCAGTAGATACCAGTTTGCTGATATAGCAAGGGTGGCATGTTCAGTGAGAAAAGAAAACAACAGCAGATCCACTACTGCTTGTATTGCAAAGCACCAGTCTAAGCTGCTGGAGTACCTCTGAAACACTAGCAGTGCATTTCCTTATCCAGGATCTTGGATTACGAGACAGTTTTGCCCATCCACAAATCTGTAATGTTGTTATATTTTTGGATATTTCGGATAGCTTTGGGGTACTTCCACCAACAATTTACAATCAGGGGTTCTGTTTAAATATCAGTAGTAGAGCAATCCAAACCTCCTTCAAGGTGGAGTTAGACACCCTAGGTGAACAGAGCAGAATGAGAGTGTTTGTGTAGATGCATTTCTCTGTTGCTTTCATCAGAAACAGTGTGGTGTTCCAGGCAGACCTAACTCCGCACTCCTCCAGAAGCGTGTGCTGTCCTGCTGGGAGCGGTGCCCGTGTGGAGCTGGGCATGGAGGCGCAGGGGAAGCCCTTGTGCTCCTCCATTTCACAGGGAAGGTGCTACTGATGCAGTGGGGTGTTTGCTGAAGCACAGTGGGACCCCCTGAGGTCCCCTGCCCTCTGCCTTTTCCTCACAGGGCTGACTCAGGGAGGCAGCCTTGGATAAAACAAAGCCAGGGTGTGTCTGTGCCTCCCTGCTGCTCCTCGGCTGTCAGTGGGAAATTCATTGTCACCCCAGTGGCTGCGATTCCACTGCTGCTTATGGGCTCCTTGTAGGAGCTGTTATACAAACACCAAAGAGGCTCTGCCCACCAAAAGTCTTACGCTGCTGAAAAGTCACATTTGTTCTCCTTTTGCCACCCATAGGAACTGAGGTTTGGTAAGCCAGTTCTTGAATTTTTATGCAGCAAAACCCAAAGAAAATAATTAATTTTTAAAAAATGAGAATAAGCTGGAGATGGAAGAAAGACCTTCTGCCAGGTAATTTATCAAGTGTTCTCTGCAACCCCTTTCAAGCCAAGAATGTTGCTGCAGGTGTGAGTTGCTCATGAAGCTGCCTGTATACCCGGGTGAGCCACCCTCACATACTGTCCCCACCATGTATGTGCTAGCCTTTCAGAAGAGACACATTCCAGCCCTGAGTGTCTTATCCCATGATCTGTTTTGGGACTTGGCCAGGTGGGACTTTTATCTTCTGCAGACAGTATAACCTACTTTGAATTTCTTAAAGATTCCATCAGATATGTGTGCCAGTAAGTGAAAGTATTAATGTTCATTTCAGTCATGCATCTGTTTCATAAGATTAATGCTGCATCTAAGTGAAAATCAAGTATTTAACTGAGAGAGAGTTTCTGCAATGCATTTTAAATTATCGGTTATTATATTATGAGTAACAGCCTGAAAGTCTCAGCAGAATTTATTGGACCATTATATCACATGCTGTGCAGGAAATTCTTGTGCGTCTTGATAGAGTTTATCATTTAATTGATGATGAGCAATTTGAAGAGAGAGAGAGAGATGCTGTGAAACATAGAGCAGTAGCATTATATGACTGTGAATACAGGTGTATATATGGGATAGTTCAAAGTTTAGTAATTAATAACTTAAAAAGTCTGTCTTCCAGTCTATATAAATTTATAAAATTTTGAGTAGTATCAAATAACTAAAGGTTATGGCATTTTCTTATTTCATTTTCCTTAAATCACTTTAACTTCCTGTAACTTTGTGCCTTGTATTTCTTGCAAGTAAAATCCCAGATTTAAACTTTTAAACTAAATGCTAGAAAAATTCCAGGGATTCACATGCTCAACTTTCAGTTTTATTCTGTCATTGAAAATAGAGAAAAAAATGTTAACTTGCTGAAAAACATGGATGCTTTTAGTATGTGTCAGGTATTCAGAAATTTCAGAACTCTCTCTTCCTCTAAACAGAACTGAATGCATTGTCATGTCCAGTGCTGAGAAGTGGCACTGTAATGCAATTCTTTTTGTAAACTTGTAAAAAAACTCTACTTGTAAACAAGCTTCCATATGTAAGTACTTTGAAAGTGTTTTTAAAATTGTGCTACATCTGTGGCTGACGTTAAAAGCATGAAAAACAGCCAAAAAACAAGCCCTCCTAATGGCCTCAAACTGCAGAATACATACCATACTCAAAACTGCCTATCTCTAATTTTAATAGCAAACATAAAACATAAATGCCTTCCTAAGCTTTCTCCATCAGCTTTACTGTTTTATAGACCTTCTGTGCCAAACCTCCTTGTGCTTGCTCACGAGTGTTCTTGACTGGGCAGAGACAGTCATTCCCCTCCGTGCTCTGACCAGGGCTGTTTTGGTGTCACCTCATCTGCAGGGTGACACAGTGAAATCCTCGGCACCTGGGCTGCAGAGGAGCCCTGGCACTGCCCCAGAACCAGGGCAGCCAAAGCCTCCCTGCTGGGGGACAAAAACCATTGAGGGGGTAGAGACAGCTCACTGGGGGGAGCTGGTCTGGGACAGGGTCTGCCCAGCGCCTTTGGAGAGCAGGCTGATCCCACTTCCAGCAGCAGAGACCAGGACACCCACACTGAGTGGTGGTAGGTTTGTGACATTGTGAATGGACTGGCACTGAATTTGTGTCAGGGTGGCAGAAGCTGTTCTGACCCAGCAGCCTAGGCCAGTGACAGGCAGAGAGAGACTAGATCAGCAGAGGCATACTGGTTTAAAACTTAAATTTACGCAAATAAAGTTCATTAAAAAATAAATTGAATAAGCTAATTTTAATGTTTTTTAACCTAATAATATTTAGAAGTATTATATTTTGTGTAAGGAAATTGTGGTGTCATTTTAGGAGACAGCAAGGCTTCTTATGTGTTTAAAATAAAGCTTAAAACACATTAATGAAATTATGTAAATGCAGGAACCACCTTGTGCAGATATTATGAAGATATACCAAATTTTGCCTTGGCAGTTTGGCTTTGCCCTAAAGACTTAATGTAGTGAATTTTAAGGGGATTTAAGTCAACAGAATTTTTATGTCATAATTTTGCAGCAAGCTGTGATTTTTATAGCTTGGTGAGATTCAGCACCGTAAGTGAAAATTTATCCATCACTGGAAACTATGTGAAAATGAGTTTTACTTATTGTTTGGATTAGAATTGATTATTTTCTTATTTCTGTACTTATTGACTTATTTAAAGTATAGTAATAAAAATTACTGGGGTATATAACAATAGTTAAATCTTGACAATAGTCTGTAGGAAACTGAGCATGTAAATGCAAAATCAGAATGGTGTGTTTTCCCAAAGCAGTACCATATGTTAGTTGATTAACAAATTGTAGGGTTATTAGAAGATCTTGGCTGCTGGTAAGAAGAAGCATCTGTTTCCTACGTCTTTTAACTAATATGTGTAAAGACTTTGCCAAGTCAAATTTAAATTTTTGGTTTTGTTTTTGGTTTGGTTGGTTGGCTGTTTTTGTTGTTGTTTTTCTGCTGGGGTATATCAGCTACATATTCCTTGGGTATTTGTCTTTCCATAGGCAACACTAATGCATTGCTGGATTTAAATCTAGCACCATTCCTGTGAAGAACATTCAGTAACACTAAGAAGTCAATGTGCAGGTATCTTATAAGATCCGATCAAAATTCTGCTACCACGCAGCTTGTATTTAGTCTAAAACTTTGTTTTATCTTCAACCAGACATCAACTCCAATAACTAAAGGGCAATTATAAAAGGTCAGTTTTCCTTCAGAATTTAGCAGTTTGCACTGATGGCATTGCAGTGTGTGCAAAGTGCCAAGCATGCATGCCTGCATCGCTGTGTAACTACAAAAACAAGTGTCATGAGTTTTACAGTGTAAAAGGTACTTCTAGTTATGACCATTCTGAGATCTTACATAGAGTTTTAAGCAGTTAGTCAATCTTATGACATTGGCTTGGAGCAGAACCTCTTGTGGTCTAGCCAGTTTTGAGGCTGCAGGGAGAGCCAACAGCCTGAGGCTTCACCCTGAAAACAAATGCAGTCTTAGAAAAAGACTGAAGATTTTAAGTTCTTTCAAGACTCTCAAAGAGAATTTCTGCTCTTCTGTATTCAAAATCAGTTTGTGTTTTCCAAAGCAGCATCTAAGAATAGCTTTAATTTCTCTTATCCTGGCCTGACGAAGTTTCTGGACTTTCATATGGGGATCTTGCCAGCCACAGGGGGCCCATAGGACATACTTCTGCATGTTCTTCTTTTGGGACTTGTTTCATTGAGGATGAGAGACAAATCAAAGTTTTAAAAAGAAATGTTTTTTAAAAAAGTGGTTTGCGTGTTGTTAGTGTCTCTACTGTCAAAGTCCATTCCTCTGTTCATCTGATTTCCCCATACTTTCATTAGAAGGCCATAATTTGAAGCTGTGAAGGAAGTTCTGAAACAGACAATGGGTGGAGATCAACCAATTCTCTCTAAGCTCTGGGACTTTCCACGGTAGGAAACTGTTCAGTTTTGCAAAAATTGCCTGTATTTTGTTGGCGGGACATTGAGCACAGTCGGACCACAGAGTGAAAAGCTAGGACAAGAGCTGAGATGAAGTATCAAGAGAGGAAGTGAATTCCCTCTCCTGCTGCTGGGCTGTGTGTTTTGGGGGACAGCAGCTTCCAGACCTGCAGGAGGTGGGTGCTCGCTTTCCCTATTGGTGCTGAACAGCCTTCAGCAGCTGTAACCCCCAGGCCAGCTCTCAGTCTCTCAGGAGCCCAGCTACCCACTCCATCCAGCTACCAACAGCTTCAAAAACACAGCCTTTCAACCATGCCTTTGTCTATAAATAGCTTTTCTTCCTGTGCTTCTTTGGGGTGCTAGATGAGGCAAAGTAAGCTATGTTGTCAGCAAAACACGCTGAAGGCGATGAGCCAGGAGGTGAGAGAAGCAGCAGCTGAGCAGGGTGCACACGTGTGAGAGAGGTGTCACCTCTCTGTGGTGCCATGTGCTGCACAGACCTGAGACCCCCACACAGCCCAGCAGAGCTCAGCGTGGATGCTGCGCTGTGTCTGCGTGGATTGGGGTCAAAGGGTGGAAGGAAGCGCTGCTTGCAACCCCTCTGGCACAGCCACAGCCACCACTCATGAAGTGTTACTGACAGAAGTTTTAAGAGCAGGCTTCATGCTTCGGTTTTCAAAGCCTGGACAGGAATCGTGCAACAGCTCCATCTGGTATGAGATTGCAAACAGAACTGTAGTGCAAAGGAAAGACAGACCGTCCTCAGCCTTGTAAAGCAGCATTTTATGGTAGTGAGAGTCTCCTCAGAATATGATCTGAGTTGGATTGTTTTGTTTCAAGAGAGAAGTGTTTAAGAAACTGATTGTCGTGTCTGCTGGCAGAAAAACAGTATGACAAAAAGTACTGGACAAAAATAGAAACAGCAAAGTCTTCATACAGAGAATCTGGAACACGAGCCTAAAATTTAGAATTAAATGTGTGCTTGGCTCTTGAAGAAAACAGTCTACATGGGAACCACTGTCTAAAACATTGTGGAAATGTTAGAAAGAGTATTAGGAGATATTTCCATGTAGAGAGAGTACATGTTTTTCCAAATAAAAAATTAATTTTATTTTATTCTCAGAAGTATTTAAGGAAGTATCATGCCATCCAAAAAGCCATATGTGCAGATGTTTTCAAGTGATCACCACTACCTCCACTGGAGAGCTGCCCACTGAACAATAAATGGTCTGCTCTGCTGCATGCAAGAGTCAGCTCCTGTAACACTGGCCCTCTATGTGCTGGGCATTTAGTCTGTGTATGCTGCTGGGCAGTCATGGAAAGGTGTCTCAGGAGACTAGTGCACCCCATCCTAAAATGGGAGTCTGGATTTAGTGCCATGAATTACCTTCAGCAGTTCCTCTTTCACCTCTATGGTTACTAAGTGGAAACTAGGTGGATATTTGCTTGTATTTTTGATGGCTGAGACTAAGTGGGGTGTGGGAGGTTGGCTTCCCTTCAAAAGAAGGAAGGAGTGGGATTCCTTGGTTGTATCTAGGGAGAAGTCCCATCAGCTAGAAAAGAGCACTATTATTTTCTGTCATTTGCAGTGCCAGTATTGCAGATGGCTGTGAAACATTTCTAGAACAACCAGTGCATCTGCAGCCACCTTTGCAGGGCCCTGGTCTCCAGCAGAGGACAGACTTGGCTGTTCTACACAAACCACAGTATCAAGAGGCTGCTTTATGTAAGGTGTTACAAACTCTGTGTGTGCCACACCCATTAGGATTTTGTGAATTTTTTGTCTTTTTTTAAAATTACTTCAGATTTTCTCAGTCAGGAATTACTAAAATACATCACTGTATATCATATGTACACCACTTGAGAAACAGTATTTAATCATGCAAATAAAATGTTTACAAGGAGTTTGCTGCAACAATCCCCAGGAGCTCCCTTGTTAGAGCAGGAGCTCCAAGTGCACAACAGTCCTCACCACTCTGATGTGTTTCTGCAGTCAACACACAAGTACATAACCTCAGGAATGAAACTGCCATTGCTTTCCTTTGTGTTCGATATTTCTGTATGAACTGCTTTCTAAAGTACTTGGAAATCTAATGAGATTTTGGATAGGTCTTTTTCAAGTCAGCCAGTCATAACATTCCTTGAGAAATTGCTGGTAAAAAGTTTCTGACTGTGCATCACTGCTTAATAAAAGGTGTACTATTCTCTGCCCTTGAAAAATGTCTCTTGACTAAAAAAAAAAAAAAAAAAAGAATAAATCTCCTGTTTCCTTGGACTGAGAAAGCCTAGAGGTGGTTACACATCTCAAATAGAAAATAGTCAAAGCAAATCTCCAAGGAACTACAGGAACAAAAGCATATGATGCTAAAGCAGATGATGCCTTCATGGCAAGGTTGTATGCAGCAGTGTGAGCAGATATTCTGATTTTGTGCTTTTAAACAAGCAAATTACCAGCGTTCTACCAGATCCTAGTGCTGCCTTGTGGAGTACCGTGTGCTGACCTGCACTTGCCTGCTGTACACTAGGTCCCATACCCCAGGGAAATGGGGAGGGGCACAGGAGGCTTGGTGCCATGCTGTGCTTCAGTCTAAGTCAGGGCACCTAAAGGCTTCCACAGTGGCTTCTTGGTAGGAGGGAACTGCTGCAGGAGAAACAATGATCTCAGCCCCCAAAGCTGTACAGATCCCTTGTTCAAAAGGTTTAACAGTGTTCTGATGCTTGATGGTATCCAGAGCCTTGGCTGCTGCTGCCATGTAAGATTTACCCTGCATTGTCTGTCACCTCTGTGGAAGAGCTGAGGCACTGCAAATTCATTCTCTAGCTTCTGCTGCACTAACTTTCCTGTGCAGACAGTTTTCTACAACAGATGAAACATGACATCATGTATTGTATACCATTCATTTTCTCCCATATCCTCTCTCCAGGAGATTTCTGTGCAATTCTTGCCACAGAGCAGAGTGGTTTGATTAGGTATAGGGTTGCTATTTTCTGTTGTAATGTGCTTCTATTTTTTTGTGTTTAGCACATATTACAAAGTGTTGCTGTCAGCATTAGGGCTTCTTGTAGCTGGTCAAGTGTAAGAGCAGCTGTACCAGGCCCAACAACCTGTCTTGAATGGTGACTGCAACCTAAAGAAGGATGTGGGATCAAGAAAATATGCAGTCATACTTCTGGAATGTCCTCCCAGCTCCTAGAAAGATGCAATTAAAAGATTACTTGAGGGAAACCAAGGATTATGTCCTTTTTCTTAACAGTGCTCAATGGATCTTTTTCCCATTAACTTGTTTTTTATTTTTTTAAACTCCTCTAAACTCAGTAACTGCAATGTCCTACAGCAGGAAGTTCCTCAACTTACCAGCACTTCCAGAATGCTCTGTGAAATTATTATTTACATCTATGAGGTTTTGAATAATTAGCTTACTTCTTTCATTTGATGGCCCTACAGTCTGTATTGAGAGAGACAATGACCAGTCTTTTTCCATTCAACTTCTGTCACTTATGTTTATAGACCTCAAACAGATGTTTGTGTCATCTGTTTTCAGAATGGAGAGTCCTACATAATTCAGTTGTTCCTTGTACAGAAACTCTTGTGTAACTTTGATCATCCATGCTGCCTTTTTCTTATTGTATCTTTTTTGACCTGGAGTAAATTAAAGTTGCATGCAATATTCAAAATGTGGGAAGACTGTGGATTTGTACAGTAGCTTAATAGTATTATCTGCCTTGTTGGCTATTCTTTTCCTAGCATCTTCTATTTGTCTTTTTAATCACTAATGAGCACTGAGCTGAAATTTTTAAAAAATGGCTATAACCTCAAACTCTCTTTTTGAGCAATAATAGTTTGTTCAATATCAATGTGCACCGCTTTACATCTGTCTACATGGGATTTCACCTGTCAATTTACTGCCTAGTCAGTGAATGTTATGAAGTCTCTTCCTTGTGACCAGCCCTTGTCTTCCTTAAAAATCAGAAGGCACTCAGTAAGCTCTGCCACCTCACTTAAACCTCCTTTCCAGCTCACTAATGTAGAGAGCTGCCTGAACCAGTCCACTCTGTGTGACTGGCAATCTGCATCTCCAGGGAAATTTGGCTTTTGTTCCTACAGGGTTTTTCCTATCTTTATTCATTTTTTATCAATAGGCAGATGTCCTCTTTGTTTCTTTACTGAGGGATGTTGCTACATGCCCTCTGGAAATCCCAGGGAGCCATGTCTGCTGGCTATCACGGGTCTGTTCTCTCACTGGGTTGGGAAACGGCAGCAGTTCTTGCTTCTGCTTTCCTTGACCCATATGATCTTGTTTTTCAGGTTCTCTCTGCAATAGTAAATTGCTAATTTCATAGTACCACATTTGGGGGTTGCTACTTGCCTAACACATTGTCCACATGGAACCTGCCAAGAGCCCTGTTGGAGAGTGACATATGCTGCTCTCTGAAGTTGGGGAAGTGTTAACGGGTCTTATTTTAGCTCCATCAGCAAAAGAAAATTACAAACGATAGCGCCTCTGTGGCTAAATTTGTGGTTTATTGAAACTGTGGCAGAGCCCACAAGATGAGGAGAGAAAATAATGTCTGATTTTAAATTTCAGCTGTTGGCTGCAGCTGCAGCTTTCAGAAAGCTTTTCAGCCTGGTTCCTGTCCCATTTTCTCCTAGCTTCCTTTTACTGCAAAGGGAAGCTGAATTGCAACATTGAACACTCCATGACTTAGGTTTTTCAGTACGCAAACAACTTCAACTTAACTGGCATGGCTTTTGGTATAAGTATTACCAAAAGTACACTGTTTAAAAAGGGGATGGGGAAACAAAAATTTTTAATTCATTTTTTAAAGTCTGAATGTGTAGCAATCCAATAGATTTTTTTTAAATAAATAGAAGAATTGTTTGAGTTTTCTGCAAGGTGCTGAGTTTTTATGTTAATGTTTAATTGAGATGTCTCTCCCTCAATGAAATAATAGCATGACAGCCGAGGAACTGGAAATATGTTACCTTTCCACAAGCAAGGCTTTATTCGTTTCTTGGAAACACTCCTGAGATTTACATGGCACTATGAAGAAAAGGTATTTAATGATGACTTGCAGAACATTGCCACAGTCTTAATGTCTGTGACTAGAATCAAATACAGTGTAAGATCACATTGAAAAAAGACCTCATGTTGCCCAGGAAGCCTGGGGTAGCCTTGTCTTTGAGAGGAATATTTCTCAGACTCGTAAGTCAGAAGACCACCCAGTCTTTTCCTCGCTGGGTGGGGAAAACAAACAAATTACCTTCTTTGATGGTTGGGAAAAGAAAGTGATTGATAATTACTGCCTGCAGCATTTTACCCCTAACTGTGGTATTCAGCCTGTGTTTTCTGGCTGAGTTTAGTCACTTTGGAAGGTAGTGCAAAGGAGCAGACTAAAAGCATTATGCGAATACTACTCATGTGCTGCAAACTCATCCTTCATTTACTTCTTTGCCCTCTTCCAAGGGCACTCCTGTGTTACTCTCCGATGTGAGAGAGGACTTACAGGAGCTTGTAACACTGAAATGGAGGCATGGAAGTAATATTGCATCTTGTCTCAAAGTGATCTTGGTGCTTCTTTTCTTCTAGCACTTGGTCCATAATATCCTCCAGCTGGTGAAAGGGTTTAAATATCATTCCAGCTGCAGTCTTGAAGTATTGTTTTTTAATGGCAATTCTAGAGAAAAAAAAGCAAAAGAAGGGTGAGAAAAAGGGGGAATTTATTACTGGATCTTATTATATTAATTATGAAAGGTTAAAGCAATAGTATGAAAATCATAAGTAAAACTGAACAAATGATAGAGCTACATTTTGCAAATGAGTCTTGGAAATCAGAGTATTGTAGTATTTACATATGCAGTAAAAGCTGTCTATGTTGCCAATTAATATTTAATAGCTTTTTCTTCTGGACTGAGGAAAATCTGTCATTGTCACTCCTTACTGCCTGTTCCCCACCTTGCACTGTGCTGCATGTAAAGGCATATGCTACATTATGAGACACATTTATATCTCAGTGCAGACTTGCAGTTTGTAAAGGAACATACCTAATAAAATGTCACTTTATGTTGTCAGTGGAATGCTCACCTGTGAGTCATCCTGTGGTTTGAAAAGTTTTTGTGCAAGAAATACAGAACAGTTGGAATTAAATTGTCTTGGGTTATGTATTTATTCATGAGAGAGACAGAGACTCTACTGCTGAAAAAGCTTAAACCTTGTATGACACCTTCCTATGCTGACGTTGCTTATTCTTGTCTTCACCCCAGGCAGTTCTGTATGCTTCTTGTGGCCTGATGAGACAGAGCTTTGTTACTTTTTCTCCCTTTTTCTCTTCTTGTACAGGAGCAGCAGACTTCCCCTCGTAGGAGGAATAAGATATGACGTGAGTCATGACACTGCATCTGACTTGGTGTTTGGACATTTTACCCTTTCAAAACCTGAAACATTTCTCCATTTTTGGGAAGAGGTTGCTCTGGCCACAGGCTCCTGTTCTGGCTGGGCAGAGTGCCCCATCCTCAGGTCCCCTTTCCCTGGGGGCTCTGTGTTGTCATGCAGCATCCAGCTGCACCAGTGTTTCCAGAGGTGTATTTAGGTCACATACCCTTTTCTTACTGTTAGTATATTAAGTTCAGAAGAATGGGCTCTGACAATCCCACTAGCTGTACTGCAAGGAGAAGATGAGAATACTAGAAAGGAAGTGAAAAGAGGCAAAGACTTGTTTTCCAAGAAGAAAATGAAGACAAAAGGATAATGCAAGTCTTATGGAGCTCAGCTGCTGTGAGTGAGTGAGTGAGTGAGTGAGTGAGTGAGTGAGTGAGTGAGTGAGTGAGTGAGTGAGTGAGTAGGCTGTGAGATGGTTATCCCACCTCCTACACATCCTACAGCACTGGTGGGTCTGGCTGACTAGGGAATAAATCTGATCCTTGGAATCTGCAGTTAAGGCAACTTTGCCATGAAGAAATAGGGTGCAATTTCTTAGCACTGAGGGTAATTAAACATGAGTTAGTTAAGTGTAACATAGTCTGTGACATGAGAGCAGGTATATTTGCAAAGCCATTTGAGCCCAGGCAGCAAGAAAGCCTGTATTTACTGGGTGGTTGCTGCAGGGTGGAGGATTGTGGCAGTCCTGCTGCTGCTGGACATGGCATGGCCGAGTCAGCAGCTCCATCAGCCATGTCCTGCCTGCTGAAACACCCTCAAAAACAGCAGTGGCAGCTCTGTACTAAAGGCAGTGATTATAATCAGCTGTCATGCTTGCACCTTTCAGCAGATAATGTGCAGTGCTCAGTAGGATTTGCTCCCTTCCATGTACATCAGGATAGGTATGTTTTGAGGTGTTTTTCCTTTCAGGTTTTCTTCTCAGGCCTAGAAGATGCACTGTGCCAGAGACAGCAACTGGATGTGTGTATTCAGTCTTTGGTTAGGATGGTTTGAAGGTTTTTTAAGGTGGATGTCTCATGTGGGAAATAAAAGGCAGAGGAGAGAACTTTGCTCAGGGTTAAGCTCCCTCAGATGGGGGCTTGATGGTTTTCACTTTCTTATGCTGATCATCTGGGTAGATCTCATTGCATGTGTGTGGGGTTTTAAACAAATGCTAGTGTGGATGCAGCATTGGTGTCCTGAGATCAGTAATGTCTTCTTCATCTCATTTAAGCTTTTGGCCTTTGTGTGAGCATCCCACATCAAATTTAATGGCTCGTGATAGATGGGAAATCAGACAAGATAATCAAATGGTCCCTGTTGCCCTAAAGCTATGAAGCCCTAAATACTGGAGAGTGAATTAGTAAGTGTGCATCCCAGCAGAACAGACTGGGTAGGCCTGAAAAAGAACAGCAGTGCCACTGCTGTCAACTCCAATTGCTTTCTTACTAATCAGCGGTCTTAATAATAGCATGAGCATGGTCTGGGGAGGTCAGAGAGGCACTTTGAAGAAGGGAGATGTACTTACTGTTGGAGAGGTCATTGATACATTTACAAGTTGAAAGGACTGCATTAGACATCTGCTCTTACATCTGCTTTCAGAGCCTGGTGTCCTACAAAGGGTAGAAATAAAAGCTTTACATGCCACAACTTGTGACCACCCTTGCTGGGTTAGAAACCAGATCTGCATAGAAACAAAGCTGTAAGAACTTATTCTGCTTATCTTTATCTCTTTTCAAATATTCAGATTGTCATTCATTGTATAGTATTGCCTCTGTAGTGGAGACAGGGAGAAACTGTAGTAAAAACAATTTAAAATGTCCATCTCATTAAGTCACAATGGTCCTGACTTCTCACTTAATTTTAGTCTGTCTTAGAAAAAAATCTAGTTCTTTCCAGTGACCTTATTGAGAAAAGTCAAATATATGATTGTCAAATATATGACAGTCCAGAGATGAATAAAATGAGTAGTGTTTCCAAAAGTGTTACTTTTCAAGAAAGACCAACATCATGGATTATGTGAATGCTGTGGGTTGGCAACACTGGTGTACCAATTTTTTATTGAAATGATTTTTTGTGGTAGAGTATTAATCAGAAATGCTGGTTGATGAGTAGGTGGTTAAGGTAATCACAGCATAATCTGGACTATTACTTCATTTCTGAACCCAGTCTCCATTGAAGTATACTTTGTATTTCCTGTTAATTCAAGCAGTCACCTGAAAATCTTATAAATTGGATGTGTACTTGGAAAAAGCTGAAATAAAGGATCTCATATTATTTCAAGGTATAATTGTACTTTGTGTAGAGCAGCTCCTGGTACTTTTGATCACTAAAGCATGTCGCCTCATAAATTTACAACCAGATCCTGTGGATGTCCACGAAACCAGCGATAATCAGTGTTTCAAGCAGTAAGTCTGTTCTTCTGGCACTGCTAAAAAGTTGGATCAATTTGAATCCAAACTCAGAGCTCTCTTTGAGTCAATTCATCCAAAGTGAACTTATCAAAACCAAAATGCTTTACACTGGGGAGAAATAGAATTTGAATGTAGAGCAGATGTACTTTAAAGCGGCCTTCCCCCCTCCCTTTTGTCCACCTCCTTCTGAAACAACCCCTACACTGTTCTTTCCCACCCACATATTGCTTTTTATTCCATTAAGCCGTAGGGATTAAAATTTCTGCAATGCAAGGTAAATTTTGCTTTCACAGAGTAGTTTGTTTGGTACCTTAAAAAAACATGATCATATTTTCTGGAGCTGGCAGGCTGATCTCTCTCCTTACCCTCCTGTATGAAAATGTGGTGTGTGAAGGAAGGGCTCTTGGGGCTGGCGGGTGTGAGGAGGAGCTGAGGCACATCAGGGTCCCCAGCTCAAAGCTGGCTGTGCTGGTGGCACTGCAGTCATATTAATGTTCGTTTGCTAGGGTGGGATGACAGCAGGAGAGCACAAAGGCTGAAATAAGGTGTTCCATTGCACAAGTCAGAAACACGGGTCCTGTAATTAAGTTCATTTAGCTCTGTTCCATCTTCCCTTGGGCGATGGAAAGGGAAGCCATATTAAAGTGTACCTACCATTAGCTTTGTTGGGATTGTCCCAAATTAAAGAGGGAGACAAAGTTATTGATGAAAGAACAGAATCACCTCATCTTTTTTTTTTTTTTTTTTTTTTTTTTTTTTTTTTTTTTTTTTCTCTTTTTTTTTTTTCTCCTCGCTTGAATGTCAGCACTTCCTTGTCATGACCACACTTTTTCTCAGTTTGATTTAGGGCATGCGAAAGTGTTTACTACTTTCAGGCCTTTTAATTTATTTAAAATATTGTAGAGAGAGAAGGGAAACAAAAAATAAGCTTGGAAAACAGAAAATAGAACCTATTTAACATGATCTAAGTCCAGGTGTGAGAGTTGTGAACTTGAATAAAATGTCTTCTGGAGTGCGTGAAGATTGATGTGCTACTTGGAGATGAGCATCTGACAGCTTGGCAATGCCAAGTGACAGGTGATTATAGCCACTTCCCAGAGCTATATTTGTAATGGAATTGGAAGGATGAATATATCTTCTGCCTGAATATTTAAGGTTCTATTTCACAGTCACTCTTCTGTATAGTTGTTTTAGTGATTAGGCCTGGCTCTTGGCACCACTGTTAAGTCTCTGAACTTTTCTGAGGAGTTGAAACCTGTAGGTCTGACAAGACACAGTGAAATTCTGTTGGGAAGATGAGCAGAAAAACTCATACTCAATTTACTTCTTTCCTTCAACTGAGTGTTACCATTTCACTCTTTGGGCTAATTTTGCCTCACAAGTATAAGACTTCTTAACTGAACTGGAATGCACGGAGTATAAATACTGAAACTCTCGACAGATTTTTAACAGGGAAGGTAATTTCATGATAAGTAATCACAGAAATTGTTTCAGATTGTCATTGTCATTTTTAAAATTAAGTTCAGATGCTTCACTTTAATGTAAGCACTGAATATTTTAATCACTATGCTTGCATTAAGGAGATCTCTTGCTAAGTGGATGAGACCAAGTGACCATAAAGCCCCCCTCCATATCTTAATAATCTAGAATTCTTTGTACAATACCTAATCAACAGACAATTAAGTTAAAAATTAAACCTCTTTGCCTCCAGATGTATTTACATGGACTCATATTGATAGACCTCAGATTTTCTTTTCATTTTGCTTGTACAAGCTAGTGGCTGTTACTGTATCTTCTTTGATAATATGCTACCTGAACATAGTCTTCTTCTTTCAGAAGTGAGTCTATTTTAATTTTAAGCATTGAGAGACCACCACCCAGCCTGGCAGTGAAGATGCTGAGGATGAATGAGAATGGAGATGTGCTCAAACGAGCTGCACCCCTGAAGCTGCTCTCTGCTGTTCAAGGAGGAAATCAGAGCTTTGTCACAGTCAAGTGACTTTCTCTGAAGTTAGTTCCTTTCTCCACTTCAAATCTGACTGGTTGGTAGAGGACAGCCACCCATGATCCCCCAGAGTACAGAGGGGAGATTTTCTGACATGCTGGAGCATCCTCATGGTGCTCCCCTCCTGCAGGGCAGTCCCAAGCCATCTCTGTCCATACAAAGGCTTGGGAAGGTGCTACACTGTGACCCGCTTGAGTGCTCATAATTCCTCTTGAGCTTCTGCCTCACCCACTCCAGGTCTAATAATTTTTTTCTGGACTAGAACAGGTTAACCAGTATAAGGCTGGTTCCGGTGGAGAGCATTCATGAGGTTTTTCACAGTGGCTACAGGATTTCATATGGACATTGGGTCAAGTCATTAATTATGGGACACTTCTTAAGATTTAACTATTAGTAATTAGCTTCCCAGATTTTTAGTTCTGAATAATTTGCTAGAGCCATGGAGTCATTGTTGTATCATTTAAGTTCGACTAATTGAGTGCAGCCAGTATTTGTTAATTGTTCCTCTTATGCACATGCAAAATCCAGAAGTGTTGAAGTCGCTCTGGGACACTTATTTTAAACACAATTAAAACATCATAACCTGTTGGCAATTGTTCTCTGTGCATTGTTTTGATATTGATGGATCCAGATCTGAGCACAGTAATTAAAAGGAACCACTGTTATTGTTGATCCTACAGATAAACAAAGGCTGATTGCGTGCTGTGAACTGGTTAATCAAGTTTATTTAACTTGTCGTTAGTGATTCATCCTGGTGACTGTACTGGGCTGCTCTTTATTTGAGCCTAATAATATAATGGTTCTGGCTGTCTCCAGCTGCTAAAAGAGTTTCAGTAATTCTCTAAATAGACTCCGGTAACATCTTAAGGAATGGCATTGTTGGATACATAAATTAAATCCAGCTTGAGTCCAAGGAGTTTTCCCTTAAAATGAGACATGCTTTGAGACCTTGCTGTCCCAACTGCTCCCTGTCCTGAGCAGCAGCAGAGGTGATTATGTTTCCTGAGTGGTGATCATGTTTTATGGGCAGGCTCTTTGGTTTGGTTTGATTTTGATGATACAGAAGTGTGCCATATTCAGTCCCTTCCTTTGCCAATGCTCTCTAATCCTGTTTGAGAAACTACTTCTGCAGCTGCAGAAGTTCTCATAAAGTGACACCCAGTTTTCAAATCACAGGTCCACAACCAAAAAACCAGTCTCTCTTAGACCTTCTCTACACTTTAGTCCGGTTTGCTCAGGCCCCTTGGCAGCACTGTCAATACCATTTACTGGCAGTCTCAGCAGTGGGAGCATCCTGCTGTGCCCATGAAAGCAGCAGCTCCAGACCAGTTTGGCACTGTCCCAAGCGGCACCTGGCTGCCCACTGAGACTGGGAAAGCAAGAGATCAACTCTGTCTTGTACTCTTGGCTATGGAAATGAAAGGTGCTGGCTAAAAAGCAGATAGTTAAATTTTAATTATTGTTGTTGTTGTCGTTGCTGTTGTTGTTGTCATCATTATTTTAGTCTTAGACTAATTTTATAGGTATTTTCCCCCCACCATGGATGGAGGGAAAGCCTTCTAAGGAGCTAGAGTGCATTGATTCTGTTCTTATTAAGGTTCCTGGTACAAACACTACTGACCTCCACAGCTAACCCTGGTTTTGTACAAGGCTGAAAAAGTTCCTTCCTTTGAGGCATTTAATGCTGGTATGTTTTGTACTTTCTTTTGTGTTATTTTAGGATAAGTTCTTTTTAAATGTCCTTAGTTTGTGAACTCTCAGCTTCTGGGCCCTGTGTACAGATAATGTCTTGGTACAGCTTTCATGGTGCTGCTCCAGGCAACCACACTGCACTTCTTTTTCCATCAGAGGTTTCTGAGTTACTTTACATTTCTTGAAGTTGGTGGTGTTCAGTGTTCACTATTCCTACAAGAACCCTCTCACGCTTCCAGCTGGCTGTGAATGTAAATTGCAAGAGTCCAGACTTTGGAAAACCTTGGTGTTAAAGGTACATTCCTTCATATCACAAAAGAAACATCAGATAAGTGGGATGGGTGGCCATCAATTCTCCTAAAACAGTCCACAGTCAGAATGAGCAGGAGGAGCCCAGGGCCAGTAAAAACACTATTCTAAATAAAATCACACTGTTTTCTTTATAACTGCAGGGCAACTATAGGAGTATTCTTCTGGGAGCACTGTACTGCAGACCTTAAATAGCAGTGCTAATCTTTAAATTGTATTTTCCTATTTTCTGCGTTTTCCATGCCAGATTTCTGGGACTTTTGCCAGGTTCCAACACCATATAGAATTAGTTGTTAAAAAGGAAAACAAATAATTCTGAAGTGCTACGGATTATGTATGTCTGATCTAATGAACAATAGTTTTGTTCATTTATCAATTGTTCATAGTAATTGACTCAAATGTCTTTTTTTTTTTTTTTTTTTTTTTTTTTTTTTTTTTTTTTTTTTGGTGGACAGGAGAGGATAGGAGCATGAGGAGAGTGATCCTCCTTGAGCTTCCATCCTGAATTTATATATATACACAAAACATTTCTGTCTTCAATAATCTAAGTAGACAGGATGACATTTCTGCCAGATCGAGATGCAGAAGGAAACGTAGGGGAGTTTTCCTAGCCTGTCTGGACTGGGTGGTTGAGAGGTCATTGCAAACAATTTGGCTGATGTTATATTGAAGTCAGAGTTGAAGAAAACTTGGAAGGCCATATTATGATAGGTCTGTTTAAAAAGACACCCAAGATACTGCTACCTGGTGTTGGAGTATGAATTTAAGTGAGAAATTGCCTATATTTATTAATATCTCAGTTATGCTTTGTTCTTAATCTAATTCAGAAGTTGTCTGTGGATAAACTTTCTGGTCTTGATGCTGTAACTCAACACTAAGTTTGTTCCACCATCTCTGACTCAGTGTTACGATTTGGATAGACTAAATCAGTCTGATACCCTCTGCTAAGTCAACACATGTGGCATCTGCTGGAATCCGTGGGATTTGATCTCATCCTTCTCAGCCACACTATTTTTTGCCTTGCAGCCTGGTAGATCTATAGATTTTCATGCAGGCTGCTGGCCTCTGATCTATCAAAAGAGAATTAGTTATACGTTTCTATATGTTTTACTACTGAGGCTTCAAAATCCCTCTTAACCCAAGTGCCTGCTTACATATTGCTACCATTCATTTTTATTGGCTTCGCTAAAGCTGAATTCCTGTATCTTGATTTTTCCCCAATTCATTCTCTGAGCGGCTTGAAAGAATCCAACTGAAAACAAAACCTCAAAGAGTTTATGTAATGAATTACTTTTAAACTAGACGCTAAAAAAGACAGAGGAGCATTTATCAGGAATGTTTGTGGGCTTGGTGGTTACGAGCTTTAAAAAAAAAAAAAATACCGTGTGGAAAGGCTTTTGTCCCATGACAGAGATTTAAAAGGCTGCGGGTTCGGATTCCAGCGGACGCTCGGGCCTGCGATCGCGTTCGCAGCGCTGCCTCCGGCAGGGGCGGCGGCGGCGGGGCCGTCACCTGCTGGGGCCGCGCTCGGGGCGCCGGAGCCCGCGGGGCCGCGCCCGGAGCCCGCGGGGCCGCGCCCGGAGCCCGCGGGGCCGCGCCCGGAGCCCGCGGGGCCGCGCCCGGAGCCCGCGGGGCCGCGCCCGGAGCCCGCGGGGCCGCGCCCGGAGCCCGCGGGGCCGCGCCCGGAGCCCCCCGCCCCCGAGCCCCGCGGAGCCCGGCGCGGGCCGGGAGCGGAGCCCGGTGCGGGCCGGGGAGCGGAGCCCGTGCGGCAGGCAGCGGCGATGGAGGAAAGGGAGAGCCGGAAACTTGAGCTGTGCCTGGCTTGCCCCACAGACGGCAGGCAGACCAGGGGTAAGTAAGCGGCGATATAAGTGAAGCAAAGATGGAGTTACGTGTAAGCATGCCCCTCGTTGTTGCTTTCTATAACCGGAGGCAGAATGCATGACAAAAAACAAACAAACAAACCCAGCTTTTTTTCCCCCTTGTACTAATGGCTCTGCTATGCACACTTCCCTAACACTGGAACTTTGTGAGTTTAACTTTCTCTTCGGAGAGGTTTCTCCGAAGCCGGAGCACGCTGTACGGCTGTCAGGGATGCGGGACCCTGCCGGTGCGGAGGCTGAGGGGGGAAAGCGTGTTCCCCTCCCTTTAAATGCTCTGCCAGCCTCAGCTGTGGCAGAGACATAGCTCTTCCTTCGCAAAAGCGGGTTTGAGCTCATCTTTACCTCGGGGTGTCTGTTAAAAGAGGGAGATCCACGGCAGATTGTGACAGGGTTAGTTTACTTTGAGTCAAACCACTGGGGTTTGTTTTGGAGCGAAGCCAGGACTGTCTGAGCGGGGCTTCCACGGCAGCTCAGGGCATTCATACATTCACTGCTGCACTATCTATTTCCTATAAAGTGAACCAAAACTATTTCCTGGAGAATTCTACATGGGCCATTCCACGTGGACCGTAACATTCAGGTAGCCTGACAAACACCTAATCTAATCTGTATTTATTACAGTGTTTGTGGGGCACCTGTGAACATTCCCATTTCCTGCGTGTTGTATTCCTCAAAGGCACTTCAGGAAAAGTTTTGTTGCTGTGCTTTTGTGAAACAAATAGTGCATGTGGTTTTAAAAAAATCACACAAGTTTACGAGCATGCAATGCCAACAAACAGTATATTAGCAATTTAGGAGGAAAAAAAGTGCTTTTTTTTTTAATTGGGTGTTCATTAATTGGTTCATGCTCTTTTGAATTACTTTTTAAGTACAATTACTGGGCATTGCAAGTAACCTGTGTCTGTGTATGTTTATGTTTAGTGGGACGGAAATCTTCACTTCAAGAATGTGTCTGACTAGGAAAGAAAAATCCTTCAGTAACACATTTCTTCTGTAGGGGGTGGATGAAACTGCCTCAGATACATGTGGAGCTAGGAAAACAGAGGGCTGATCAGACTGATTCTATGGTTCCCAAAAATGTTGAGTGCTGAAAGCTCATAACCAAATGTAGTAGTTTTGGCCCCTGTCCAAAATTTACATTGGAAAGAGAGCTAATTGTAAAGACAGTGAAGTAAATTAGAACAATTCCAAATAATACCACATTTACTGCTAACATAACTGTAACAGAGGTTGGTTTGAGTCATGCTGTTAAATCCATATTCCTTTTTAAAATGTTAGTATTGCATGGGGTTCCCTTTGAGGCTTAGTTTCATAGTATCAGTATGGGTCAGGTCCACACTTGTTCCTTTCTGAAATTATTCTGAAAATGTTCTTTTCTCATGTCACCTGAGTTGCAAAACAGGACTATTGAAGTCTTCGTAGCATTTAAAGTAATGAAGCAAAGTGACTTTCCTGACCTTCATAGACTTCATGGAGGGTGTGACTTAGAAGAATCACATACCAGGATGTATTGAAGGACTTTTTTCTTTTTCTATCCTTTTCTCCTAGCTCATTGCCTTTAATCTGTCATGATAATCTTGCTGCTAATCCTAGACATACTCCTTCTACACTGCAGACCTAGGCCTTTACTGTAGTAAAGGGTGATGCTGATGATGTTTAGAAAGCTTGAAACCTATTTTCAGATCAGAGAAGCAAATCAAGTGTGAGAGTTACTCATGCCTTTGGATAACCAAATTCCTCCCTGTCAATCAGCAAGTCTTGCTTTTAGTTGCCCTCTAGACTTGCTGCTTTATTGAACAGAAAGACCTTCAGCTTTTAGCTTCTGAAAATGAGGGAGGGAGAGAGAGAGACAAGCTTATCTCACACCTGTGTGTTTTCTATTGCCTTCTCTTTGCTCCTTTCCCAAGAAGGCTACTTGAATAATTTATCCTTTTCCTACTCTTAGCACTCATCTGGGAACCATCTCATGATGTTTCACACATTTCACAGTTGTCTGTGGAGATTGATTTGCTAGGCCTATTATCTTCACTGGGAAGATATGGAAAGTTTACCCACAATGTTACTGAGCACTCCAAAATCCAGACAGTCTCTCAGTTTTTCCTCCCTATAGCACTGTAGCATACAGAGCATCTGTAGAACTCATGTGTCTTTAGATCCACAGGGGAGTTTCAGCAGCCCAGTGCTCAGCCCCGCCATTGAAGTCACTTATCCCTGCCCAGGAAGTGGTCCAGAACATTTTTTTCTGCAGTTAGCAGAGAAAAGACCCATACTGAATCACAACAGATTTTGGTTTGCAAAGAAAGTTGTGCTGCTGTTTGCTGTAATGATGCAGGATCAGGATCTTGCTGAATGCCCAAGTCAGCTTTCTGGCAAGATGAGAAATTAGTTTGCATAGTTTACATTCCTTTGTGTTCACTGGTATTTATGCAGTATTTTCCAAATATATGAACGAAAAATAAGAGAATTTGTTTATCTTTCTAATATGGTATAAGAAAAGTATGTTATTTTTGATTCCTTTTCAAGGTTTCACCTAATAACAAACAGTGGTAAAACACTTTACTTGATATGTCTCTTTATGTGCCAAATAATTAGCTCTTTCTTAAACTATTGAAATTACTGAAGTGCAGAGTAGGAAAGACTTTGCATGTGAGAGATTTAGGACCCAAAATACAGACTCATGAGTTCTGGGTTGTGCTTGTCAGCATAGGCTTACCTGCCTTCTTGAGGAAGTGTCTGCCATCACTTCAGGGACTGAAACTGCTGCTGTGACCATACTTTGAGGGCTTATACCAAATTGCTGCACTTGGTCACCCACACATATGCTGACTCCCTCTAGCTCCAAGAAAATCCCTTATTTTATGTCTGTGCCTTTGTTCCAGCAGCCTAAGGGATATAACCTCTAGGCTCTTGGCACAACAAATTAAAGATGGTAAATTCCATCCAGCCCCAGCCCACCTAGTTTCCCTCCCATGTAAAATCCATTGGAATGACTGTGCAGCTTTCAGAAGCTGTTTTCATTGGGTATATCTGGAGTTTCTTGCAAAGAAAACTTTCTTGTTTGCCATTTTTCTCAAACAAGCTCAGTGTACCTGGCGGCTCATGCTCTGACTTTCCAATAAGCAGAGAGGATGGATGTTTCTTAGTTGAGCTGTGCTTGAAGTTGAGCGCGTGTTTGAACACGAAGGTGAGGCTGCTGCTCTGAAGCATTGTGGTGCTAAGAAGGTCTTAGAAGGTGCTGTGAAAATCACAGATGACATTTTGAATCTGTGTGAGAGTAAGACTTCCCTGTAAACCAAACCTGCTCACAGAATTGTGTCCAGATCTGTGCTCATCAAACAATGGTGTCACCTGCAATCTGGGCCCCTGGGCCTGCATCTGCTCTCAGGATAGGTTTCCATGAATGCAAGCAAGAGGGCATTGTTGAAAATTCGGGGGCCCTTGAACAGTACAGGGAGTTTACAGAAACTACAGTGAACTCTTTGAAGACCATCCAGGGCCAAGTTCTGTTATGGAACCCAAGGAAATTGGTTCCCTGTGTGAATTGGTGTGACATCCTGCAGCAGCTCTGATGGAGGATTTGCTTTATTACTAGGGCTTGATGTTCCATGGCACATGGCAGGCAATTGACAATGCACACCAGAAAGCTGAGAAATCCTCAGCATAAAATCCTGAGGTGGTGTGCCTACCACACAGTATCAGAATGACTGACTGAATCATAAAAAGAAGCGAGTAGGTGCCTGTTTCCAAACAGCAGAGCTGTGTAATGGCAGCACGCAGGCGAAACGTCGGGGGGAGGATAAGGGGCTCTGAGGCAAAAAGTGTCAGACAGAGAGAAAGATCTATTCAAAACAGGTACAAGAAGGAGCTCCTTGCTCCTGGGGAGGTGCTGGGAAGGGTTAACACTCAAGGGTGTCTGAGTCTGTCTGGTAAAGATGAGGAAGGCCACATCAGACTTGGAGAGGCCTTTTCAGTACTTCGAGTTTTTGTTAGTTTTTTTTTTCCCCTTTGCTGACAAAGGAGTGAGGGATTTTTTCAAAAGTATTAGGTAACAAGGCTCCAGTCTACAATTTTTTGAGCACCAGAGGGTTCATGTTACAGAGTTACCTGAAGATAAGCCAGTACTTACATACCCACAGTGTCTGCCTATCTCTTTACAAATGTCGTTGTGGTCTTTGGTCTTAAAGTAGATTTTAAAGTAGTAAAATTTATCTGAGGAGTATTTTTCCACCCTTTTTTAGATCACACAGAACTTGCTTTTATTCTATTTCTTCAGAAATGGTTTATGGAAAAATGCTGTAGAATTTTCCAGCCTGCTGTCCTGAGACGTATAAAATCCGAGGGAGATCCGTGAAATTTAAAACCAGACCACAGTCACAAATCAGGAAAAAGAGACTCCCAAACCCTCTTATTATTTCTTAGGTGTTTCAGAACATGTTGAAAGCACACAGAAAAAAAGATTAAGGATTAAAAATCTGCTCTGTCAAAGGAATTTTATCAGTTTGTATCTTTAAGGATACTAGTTATGGGGCCATTAAGAGTACTGGACCCTACTGAAGAAATCTGTCTTTTCTTGTAGAAAGCATGCTGTAGATCTTAAAGGTCAGGGAATAAGGGCCCTGTCAGATCTTCTTTTCAAGTCACATAGGTAAAGTTGATATAAAAGGAACATCTACTTAAATGATGCTCACTTTTCTGTGAGGCAATACTGCTATTGTGTGATAGAAGTAGATAAGTATGTGCATAGCTTATATAAGGGATTACTTCTGGGCCACTTACTGTGATGTGTGTATGCCTAATGATGCAGAACATGCCATCATGCACTGCAGAGTTTTAAAATGACCTAGCTTTCATATCAATCTTTTCCCTCATTTTCGCTACTAATGTGAATGCTGGTATTAAGTTTTTATAATATAAACCATGTTTGGTTTTGGTTTGTGTTTCTTTTCAGAACAGGCAAAACCCAGTTTGCATGTAACATCACTGGACGATGCAGAATGTCTCCGATCTAAGGAGCTCCTTTCGACCCCGAGCAGCCACACCTCTTCTAATTCAAAGTCCACCCGCAACATCCCTCGAAGACATACAGTAGGTGGCCCTCGCAGTTCCAAAGAAATACTGGGAATGCAAACCTCAGAAATGGACAGGAAGAGAGAGGCTTTTCTTGAGCATCTGAAACAGAAATATCCCCACCATGCCACAGCAATAATGGGACACCAGGAGAGACTGAGAGATCAGGTAAGGAAGTCAAATTTGTATCATGTCTTTTGTTTAATAGTTCTTACAACTCCTACAAAATTGAGTGTTACCTTATTACGAAAGGTGAGAACGTAACAAAGCGTGAAACAGATTTTTGGGATGTGGCCTGCGATTCAGATGTTGCCTTGAAATTCAAAGAAACAAAATGAATCTGTTCAATATTACCTTGGAATTGTTTGTTGAAACTGACATTTCTGAAGAGCTTTTCCTTTTTCTTAGAGCAAACACAGCAAAAGGAGTGAAGGTGAGACTCTTGATCTTACTATATGAGTCTCAATCTACTTTTCACAGCTGAAGGGAAAATATGGAACAGCTGTTAACGTCTGTTACACTTTCAGTGCTGGCACCACTGCCTGGGAGAAAAGAAAATACCTGCAGAGTGTGTCTGTATGCTTTAGCTGGCTCTGTTACCCTTTCATTTGCTTTCTTTTCTATTTTTGACTTTTGTAGTGCAAACAGAACAGACTTACCCATAACTATGTGCCTCCTCCGGGGAGCTCTGACACCCACGTTCGTCTGTCAGCAGCATCCCTGGGGGTGGTGTGCCTCTGCCTGCAGTTCTTTCCAGCAGCGAGCACTAGATGTAGGGTCAGAGGAGAGGTGACGTGCTGATGTATCTCTCAGAGCAGGTGGAGGCTGCCAACCTTCTGAATTCAGGGAGTGCCATGCAGGGATCTCTTCCTAACTCTGGACTCTGGTTTTGGGTGCAATAACAGAGTTATATCTGTTCGGGCAATCTACCGTCTATTCCATAATTTTTTTTTTTCAATCAAGTATCAGAATAGGAAGTTTGGTTTGTGCTCATTATTCTTGGTTTAACATGACTGACAGCAAGCCTTTTTGTAGAAATTAATTTCCCTTAGTGGTTTATAGGTGTTTCAGCACTAACAGCAAATTGATTGTAAGTAAGGAATAAAAATGAGTTGGAAAAATATTGTACTCTGTTATGGAAGCTCTTAGTGAATTCCAAGCTTCTTTGAAGCTTTGCATACTTGAGAGGCTTTGAAGATCAGACAGTTACAGGTTTGGAAAGATTATAATTTGTTAACTCACCTCTAGAACTTCACTTTTACAGGGTCTCTAGAGATCCCAGGTGTTATCACTATTAAAATCCATCTGTATCCAGCTAAAATAGCTACAAGACTTCAGCTCTAATGAGGATGATCTATTCCTTATTTTTAAACAGTTTTACTCCTTTCTTTTTCAAGTCTTGACTTTTTTTTCCTCCCCACTTATCTCTTTCATGAACTTTAGTGACTATGTGGAATGTGCTGGGTGGTGGATAAAGATAGCATACAAATTAAATAAAGGGGGTGGGAGGGGGGCGAAATCCAGAGATTAGATCTTTTGGAGTCATGTAAATATTTAGTTCCAGTGTTGCAGACACTGCAAACCTAGTTTGAACAGCCTACAGCATTACACCCTACACATTTTGTAATTTGAGCCTTTTCTGAAGGCAATAAATTACAGAAGGAATGCAGTAACTGCTCTTGATATTTGTTTAAAATGTGTCTTCCTTGCTAATTTATTGAGGGTAAAATTCAGTCTCCTGCTTCTATTTTTTGGTGATTAGACATATGTATTATATGTGTTGTGTGTAATGACTTTTTTAACAATTTTAAAACAAAATAACTTTAAAATTACTATTAGAGCATATAAATACTGAAGACTGCAGCCATTCAGTCTTACATAAAAGAAGTATAAACTGAACCAAAACCACATGAAAACATGCAGAAATAAATAATACAAGCTGGTTGTAAGAAAGTTGCTTAGTTGGCATGTGATCAACTGTCTGGCTCATCAGATACCATAATGATCATAGCATTACAGTTCAGAGGGGGATTTTCTTACCAATTGTGTCTCTGTGTGCACACCCACGTATCAGTATTTGCTGTGTGTGTTTATGTGTATATGTAACTGTATATAGATACACATAGGTATGTGTGTATAAATATATATATACACAGCTGTGTGTGCGTGCATGGATGTGTATGTGTAATATGTGATTTCTTAGCCACTCCATGAATAAGACTATAGTATAAATTTGCCTTGAAGGGTATATATCTGTGTTTAGCATCTGTACTTCCTTTTTTCCACCCTTATATATGTAAATGTGTAGCAGTGGTATAGAAGACAAACTACATGCACATGTAGAGGTATGTATATGTAACATATACATGTATCACAAAATTTGTAAGATGTATGGGAAGACATGATTTAAAATGTCACATTTTATAATAAAATGTCACAATTTATTTTCCAGGTTCCTTTTCTCCCTTTTTACTTCTTCAGCTGCTCCAATATCTGGAAAGTGGCAACATTGTCTACAGTGGGAATTTCCCCACTGTAGGATGCCTATGAAGGATAGTAGTTACTCAACACCATCTTCTAATATCTCTATCAAATGGTGCAGCTGAAACATAAAATACCCCAGTATTTACAGTCAGGAGGTAGCCCCTGGAATATCACATAATTTCTCTTCCAGGTTGCTCTAAACCCTGTCAGCTCCACAACCAATGGAAAATCAAGATTGGTAATTGTCTGGTTTCTTCTGTGTGGACATTCTTCTCTTGCCCATTTTAGCCATCATTATCTGAGTATGGCAAACTGACTGCTTGTTTGCAGGGAATAAACATCAGGGAAAAAAATACTTGATGCTTTCACATCCTACTGTATCGCTTCCACCAGCAAGGGCAGCTGAATGTTGTCTGCACCTTCCACTATGTGCTAATGGTTTCCTCCAGGCTTCATTTATTCAGATAAATCCCTCCCTAGATGTGCCTCCTGAGAACCCATTTCTGCTCCTGATAATCTGCCACAAATCAGAAGTACAATCATGGCCAGGTAAAATGCCAGCAGGGATTACTGATGGTTAGCTAATGTGATGACCTGAAACCTCCCAGCTGTGCACACAGATCGTTTCTCCTCTGAAGGTTTGTTGCCTTGTTTGTGATATCCTGTTCTGGAAAGGAAAGCTCACAGAGGCAGGGGCCATCTTTATTTGCACAAGGGGCTTGGGATATTGCAGCAGGGCAAATAGCCTGCAGCTAAGCTGGTCTGTGGTAAAGTGGAGCATGACTTGCTGCAGCCTGGAGGGGTGCAGACTTACCTTGTGCACGGCAGCACAGGAGAATGCAGCACCAGTGGCCACAGCTCTGTGACCCACAGCCCAGCAGCTCACCCTCACAGTGCAGATTTTCCCTCTTCTAAGACAAGTCCCCAGCTGGGCACCAGAGCTTGCTCCACCTGGAAGCCTATAAAGCCGAGGAACAAAATTTTTTTTTAGGTAATGCAAGTTTCTGCAGGAGCTTTAAATACCTTACTTCTGCCAAGGCAGTCTCACCTGTGGTAATGAAAGAAAAGCGCTAATGTAATCCGAGGGGAGTTAGAAAAAAAACAAGAAGGAAACAGTCTGGGATGTCTTCAGTTTCAGACAGTGTGAATCATCTGCTGTGGAGCTCACGGAAGGACATGGTCACCTGCTTAGGTGAGGTTGACTCCGGTCAGCAGAGGAGGAAAGCAGGAACAAGTGTAAAAGCTGGATCTGTAACTGCAAGAATGAAAAGGAGTTAGCAATTAAAAGGTTAAAATGCTAACCTGGCAATGGGAGGGGGTAATCCCTGCTGTGAACCTGTTTTACAAGTCAGCTCTGAAAAAACCTTTCTGAGGGGCAGAGAACAAAAATGAATGTGTAGAAGTTTTTCTGAGCAGGGAGCTTGTGAGCCTGGGGTAAGAAAGTGAGCTGGAAGAAGTTTGCCACAGCTTTCTTCAGTTGTTGTTTGACTAGGAAATAGGCTGGGAGGTGTGGAAGGGTCAGGAGTAGCTCTAGTGCTTCAGGCAGTGCTCTGCGAAGAAGAAATTTTCTTGGCAAACGAAATTAGATTTCAATCAATTAAAAACAAAACCCAAATCCTTCCGGTGCCTTTGCAGGGCTGATTGCCTAGAAAAAGGTGGTTGAGAGTTTTTTGTTATGTTCATTTAGATCTGAACATGACAGGTAACTCTGGCATCTGGGCAGGTGTGGCTAAGGTTACCATGGAGATCCATGATGTCATGCTTGATAGAGCATGTCAAGACAGCTAATCTAACATGTAGATGTTCAAAAAGTCCCATAGGCCAGGACTAAGCTTTATGCAAATAACAAAGTTACTCTGCAAAAGGGCGAAAGAAAACACGGCTGAGATATGGCGTGCGTTCTACCTGGCAGCTTGAAAGGATTATTACAGACTTCATCGTAAATTAAAACTTTTGGAACTAAAAGAAGAGGATTTCAGACCGTCTGTGGCCTCACCTGTGGAATCTCACATTTCGGTAAATAAGCCTCTCTCTGTTTCTGCCCTCGCTGTGAAAAAATGCTTTTGAAATCGCGGAGTTTGCTTCACCACGTTCCTGCTGGCAGCAGGGCTGAGTCAATAAAGCAAGTTTTCTGGCAGGGCATGTTCCCTTTTCTCTTTCAAAAATGAGTTCTTTATCGAATGAACAAAGAATTCGGAATTATTTGAAAGGCATTGTAATGTATCATGTTGATTATATGAATCATGCTGCAAAAATTTCCTAGGTAGTGTTTTGGAGGAGAAACTAAGAATGGAGACACTGTATTTATTTGTAGATTATTGCCAGATGTCTCTCCTTTAACTGTTAAAATAGAACCCTAAAATTACAACAGCATTTATTCCAGGATTCGATATCTGTTAAAATAGTGAAGCTTTTTGTTTTTTACATGAATCACAGTGGCAGTTGGTTAAACTGACTTTGAGTGTACATTTTGATATCATCGGTAACATTTGAGCCCTTCTTAATAGATATTTTTCCTTGGGTAAAAATGTGTTTCGTACAGGGTAACATATTTGGAGGTGAAAGTCTAGCAACAGAAAGGCTATTGGGACTTGAGGTATAAACAAAAGGGGATGGTTTCAGTCCCTCTGGAGAGACAGTAAACGCCGTGTGTTCTCAGTTGCAGCCCCTGTGGTGCTCACATGTCAGGACGGATCAAGTGAAGAGCAGTGGGTGAGGGATGGCCCCGCCGGCACAGTGAGATGCGATAACGGGAACCAGCGCTGGGGCTGCCGAGTTCACTCGGTTCAAACCCCTCAGTGTGCAGTGGAAACGGGGAGGTCTGGGTGGGAAAGGGTGGGGACAGCACCCCAGCTTAGAAATGTGAAAATATCGTCATGTGCTGCCTAAGACTGCTGAGAGATGTAAACTGGAGGGGAACTTCGCTCCCATGTAGATCCTCAGTGGGATTAAGGGAATGAGAGGGTTGCAGAATCTGGTAAGCACATTGTCTAATTCCAGGTGAAAAAACAGGGTATGAAGTTTTCTGATATTCTGCATTGCTTCATTAGGCAAGGTTAAATAAACATTTTTTGGAACGTGTAGTGACTTTTAAAGTGAAAGAATTGAAAGCACTACAAGTGAAGAAATCACTTTAAACACTGATTTTTTTAGTCACAGCTCTTTTGCTTTTACATCCCATTATATCTTGAAACTGAGTTATTGATGGGAAATTTTTAGAATCCATTTCAATTTAACCTTTCTCCCAGAGTCTGCATGTTAGTTATTTAGTACTTGCATATGTACAAATAACAATGTGTAAAATAAACTAGCATATTTTTTGTTCATTACACTGCTGCTGGTTGATGCCATTGAATCGGGTCGGGAGAAATTGATTTAATGTTAATTCTGCATAAACATTTCTTTGGTCTGTGCAAGTTAAAAACAGAGTTAAAAATTACATTCAGTTTTAAAATGTCAAGAATGTGATTTTAATGTGGATACGCTGCAGATTTTTCTAGTTGGGAACATCCATTTCATTGAATTACCACTTGGTTCACGTACTGCTGTACTTAATGTGTCACCAAAAAATCCCTATTTCTATAGGGGGTCAGCATCATGCAGCCAGAACTTGCTGTTGTGTTGGCATAGGCTTGTGGGTATTTGTGCGGGGGAAAAGTAAAGTTCCAGAAGTTGTTTGAGGAGATTCCTGTGAGTTCCTGCCTCCTCTCCACCCATGGGCACTCCTTCCCTGCCGGAGTGAGACAGCATTCCCCGCTGTCCCTGGGCACTCTGTGTAACCCAGCAGAGCCCCTGAGCAAGGGGGACCCTCCCCAGTGTCCACACGTGTCCCCCATCTCACCTACACAGTTTATTGATTTACTGCTTTCCAGGGCCGCTCTAAGTTAAGGGCAACCGCTGGTATTTTACACTGCTACAAGCACCTAAGAAAAGCTATGAAAATGAATGTATTCAGCATGATTATGAGGCTAAATCTCTGCTGGATTCCGAGCTCTTAGCTTTTGTTTATGGAAGGACATGACATGACATGTCCATTTGTTTTGAGTTGAAACTTGCTCTTTAGCCCCCAGATAATGCTGTGATTGCAAGATATTTATAAATAGCTTGATAGATAAATGAACAAAGAGCTGGTTCATTAGCAAAGCAAAGTGGATTTACTTTGTATTCGCTCAAAGTGAAAATGCTGAAGAAGAAGAATATTCTGAATAGAGTGTCTCAGTGGAAAGTCTTTCAATTTTACCCTCTAGTTTATAAAAATAAGGCAACCTATTAAGGTGCATATTAAAGTACTAGCCCTAAGGTATCTCTGTGAGTAAATGAAGTTTAACTAGACTGTTAATACTTACTTGATAAATATAAGTGTCCTCATTTATATTTATCCATTAAAAGTAGTTTGAAAAGCTGGGGGTTTTTTTTGAACAAGCAAACAAAACTAAGCTGCAAAAAGGCTAATAAAGAAATTCCTTTTCTTCTTCCTTCCCTCCCCCATGCAAGCCACACACCAGTGCAGTTACTTTGCCCCAACAGGATTAGTAACTTTTTTTCCTGTGGCAACGCCTCTGCATTTTAAATAGTGTGTATTGTTTGTAACTCAGAAGTCCCAGGTAGTTGTTTGTACTTACCTTTGTTCATGTGAATTTTGTACATATATTTTTCTAATCTAGTTTTATGACAAGCAAAAGTATTTTTAGAATGCTTTGTATTCAGTTGACTGAATAAATGCCTGCAGTAATCTTGTTCCAGTACCTATTATTAAATCCAGTAAAGAATCTAGGACTTTGGTATCCCTTAAAGCATATTTCAGGCAGCTGCCTTCAAAAGTGTTGCCCATGGAAACCTCTCCCAGTTATTGTAGACACCTGAGATTCCTTAGGTTTCAGAAACTAAAGCTTTTCTGGCCCAAAACGTCCTGAGGCATTTATAGGTGTGTTTTTGCACATGCTTGGTTTAGCCCTCGTTCTTTCTGGGTTGCCTCTGTCAGTGACTGCCAAAAGCTGCACCTGAGCAGCCCGCAGGGCCCTGCCTGGGGATGGTTCAGTGCAGCACGGGCTCCATCAGCAGTGTGGGGAGCAGCGTCTGCACAAAGGGGGCTTTGCCACTGCTTCCTCTTCCAGCTCTCCTTTAAACCAGAGCACCTCCAGCTGCTTCCTGCCCAGCTCAGGGATGAACAGCATGGGAGGCATCCTCAGGAAACCATTCTAGATGGGGCTTGTCAGTGATCCCTAAATCCCAGACTAAATTTCAAGCCCCTTATTTACATATGAGAGCACAGTAAGTTTGTGGCAGAAGTGATAATGAAGGTCTGCAGGCTCTGGTCTACAGACACTTTTGGCCATGCTGGTTTTGGGCAGAGGTTCTCACTTGGCCATAGCTCTGGAGGTGTGCTGCAAAAGGTGTGAGGAGCACTTGTCTGCAGATGATCACAGCCAGGCAGAGATGTTGGGTGAGGGCAACAGGTTGTGCTGGTAGTAGTGCTGAGGTGACAGTGTAACTTCTGTGGCCATTGGTCAGGGCTCCCTCTGTAACCTGTGATTAGCCTCAGAAATGGTGAATTTGCTGCGTCCAAAAACCATTTCTCTGCAAGTGGTTGTGAATATGCTTGGGTTGTTCTTGTTGAAGCTGAGTAGTCCTGTGAGATTCTCACTGGGAAGCACTTTTGTGCTATATGCACACTGTCAGTTGAGATGGGAGCACGTATTTATGTCAGTCATTAGCAAAGTAAATGCACCTCTGGACTATTGCTGCTGCTTTACAGCATTTTCCAGTTGACTTTCTAACAAAGGCAGATTGCACTGAAGTCACCTGATTAACTGGTTTGGTTTAACCATAATCACTGGGATTTAAATGTCTTTTCTGGGCTCAAATAGGAGAACAAGAGTGAATAAGACAAGCAAATTGCTTATGTACACGTATTCCAATTTCCTTTCTCTTAAAGTGAGTTGAGTACACCAGCAAAAACATTGCTATTGTTCAAACTGCGGCCAACACCTGTGACTCTGACAGCTGCCCCTGAGATGTGTGTTTGTAACATTCACCCAGTCATGGTAATTGTGCCAGTTCAGTAAATTCAGAATCTGTGGTCTCAAGTTTTGCACCTTGACATAGCAAGTCAATGCAGGGACTTTTGGTTGGTCAAGAATCTTTTGAAGGGTCCTCTTTTGGTCTTGTGGATTTTTTGTCCCAGTTAGTACCTTTTGTGATACTGCATTTAGTGTGGCCCCTTGTGCATGGGATTGTAGTGATCCCAGTTATTCACAAGGAGATTGCTGCCTTAGTAAGCACTGAGCAGTGTCATTTGTTTCAGTTTAGGAAAGGTTTTCATTGGCTGATCAATACACTACCATAGGTGTGCTTTACTTAAAAAAAAAAAAAGTCTTAACTTCACAATTGGTTATTAAGGAAAGGAAGAGAGAAGCTATTCTCTTAGGTTATTTTTAGATTACGAAACCCAAAAAGACCAATATTTTTTTTTTCACCATGAATTGTGCCTCTTGAAGGCAATTTCTTAACACCTGTCAGGTGATGGATGTGGGATAATCAGCCATCATGTATGTTCTGAGCCTTAGTAGTTAAAGATTGTTTTGAGATTTATCTTCCAAAATGATCTTCTTGCTAGTTCTTCCTGATACCTACAGGAATGTCCTGTTTTGTATTGCGGAATTCTTGACTGTGTTAATCTTTCATGACTGAAAATTCCAGGGCTCAATTAAATTTTAAGACTGTTTCAGTTTCTAAGAGGTTTCTTACACGTTTCTTACACATACCTGTAATAAACTATCTTACTTGCAATTATTTCATTCAAAAGAGGAAAAAAAAGAGAAAAACTAGTTGTACTTCAATTTCAATTGCTAAATATTTCTTTGGTCTGGAGGGAGATATTTGTCCTTTAAGAAAGGATGAAGGCAGCAAGAGGAAAATATCAAGAGTAGAGAAACAGAGATAAAAGTTATGTTTTTTGGGTTTTTTTTTTAATTTGAGACAAGTTGATTCTGATTTTAAATCCTACATGATATGTTCGTTTCAGATACACTTCTTGCCAAATGAACAAGCAGAGACTTTTTCAATTTGCACCTATGTTGTGGGTATGTGGGTGTCTAAAGTCTGGAAACAGCCCTGCTGTCAATGTTTATGTATGAGCTTTGGGCTTTCTTCCACTGTGCTTTGAAAGCATAATTTTAGCTGCATTTATTAATGTGTAGCCCTATTTTTAGTGACACAAAATACTATACATCAGACTGTTGTAATTAGTAGCAAACTACTCACAGAAGGAACAAATATTTGACTTTGATTAGAATAAGTAAGAAGAAATGTCCCTTATTTCCCATTGGCTGAACAAATAAACCATTGCATGACATTGGTTGGTTGATTTAAATGAGAGTAAATATTGTTTGGAAGGAAGAACTATTTTTTAGGCTAATGTAAAAAAATAATTTAAAAGTACCCATGTAACATAAATGTTTCTATTTAAAAAGTATACCCCAAAATTAGAACATTTATAAAATTTCCTGTAGATGTAAACAAATTATTTTCTTTTTTCTTTTTTTTAGAGATGTGATAATTTGAATAAATTCTTGATCTACTTATATTTCTATTATATATTTCCCTAAAAGTCTGTAAAGAAAAACTCGTTCCAATACCTCACAGATATTGTGTGCCAATTTCACTTTTTCATTAAGGCTATCACATCATGTTTATTTTTTAAAAAAGCTATTTCATATTAAAATTATTTAATAGCTTTGCATTAAACAGACAATGTTATGTCAATGTCTACTACGCAGGGATGTGGGAGAGCCTCTGTATTCTTCTGTTCTTAGAATGGGATTGCCATACTAATGCAATTACCATGATTTGTCAGTAACTGCTGCAGTATTTTTGGGTTCTTTGGAGGATCTGTGTTGTTCCACTTTGTTTTCAGCTGTTAATTTTGGCTAATGCTAAGCCCAGCAGTGGGAATACAGGCAGGACGGTGCCTCTGCCAGGTCTGGCATGCTCCCGTGTGGGTGAGTGGAGCAGAGAAGGGTTTCTGCACTACACACACCGGGGACTCTGCATCACCACGGACAATTAGTGTGGTGTCTTCACTGGGGAATTTAAATGAAAACATGTGATAAAAACAGCAGCAAACGTTTCTGGAAGTCAGTGGAGAGCCTCTCCCTTCACAACATCGCAGAAGGGTGGACGGGGTGGAGCAAGGAGGCGCAGACCACAGAATGTTTTCTTTGCCCTCGTGGTGCAGGTATTGATGTCAGTAAAATGTTCCTGCTGACCAGGGTACAGTTGGCTCAAACCCCCAGCGGGTCTTCTGACCGACGTGCTCTTCCTCTGCTATCAGATGCAAGCATTTAATTCCTGGCTCATGTGTACTTCCCTTCTGTTCTATTTTTGCCGAGCGTTTTCCGCCCCGGACGCTGCAGCCGGCGATTCCCGGGCCGGCACCTGCTGCAGCCGCGCTCGGCACGCCGGGCTCCGGCACGCCGCGCTGGCAGCGCCCGGCGCCGCAGCTGCCGGGCCCCGGCCGCGGCCTCCCGATCCCGGCCGGGCAGCTGCCCTAATCCCGTCCGCAGCCTGGAACCCCGCAGACAGCCGAGTCAGGTTTCTTGTGAGGCCGGGGAATAGCTTTCAGTAACGCAGAGGGTCACGTATGATACTTGGTTGTTGCTGTAGCTTAATTCAAGATACTTCACCACAGCGTTAACTATTTGCATTACTTTGATTGCTGTTTCCTGTCTTCTTACTGTACATTTTACCATCTTCCTTCTTTGCTAAGTTGTGACCTCCTGGCTGTTGGGTATTAGTCCTGTCACAAAAGGGTAGTTTCCAGCCCATGTGCAAATGTATTTGCTCAATCCCCACCCGGGTGTGAGCACACAGCCATGAAAAACCAGTATTTTTTATGTGTGACTCAGTCACACATCCGGATGTGCAGTGAAGTTGCACATCAGATGCGGCTCTGCCGTGTGTGCACACACCTATGGAAGAGCTGCACCTGGAGGAGGAGGGACCTGTGCTGCTCCTGCTTCTGCCCTTCCAGGCTGGGGACACTCTGCTGCTGAGGGGATGGCTTTTGGCGAGGAGGTAACTCCTCGTTCTCCTGTGGCACAACCGAGAAGAAAAAGGAACCTCTCAGCTCTTTGCTGCTCCTCTGGTGATTCTCCTGCAAGCCAGGTACAGCTGTGATAAAGAGCCACGGCTTTCTTCTGTGGGGCTTGTGTAGGAGAATGAAAGCTTCTGGTGAGGCTGTTCTATTCAAAACATTGCTCCCTGTAAGAAGGAATGTCCTTAAGTGCTCATTATTATTATTATTCTATTGTCCATACATGTTTCTTGGTTGATTTTGAGAGGTGCAAAAAAAGTTACCTTACTGCAGTAGTTATCAGGTATTTTTAAGAGGGAGACTGACAGTCTACAGAAGAAAGGCTTTTCTTGAACCACGTTAAAATACAATTTGGTTTTATCTCATGGTTTCAAAATTTGTTATATGCTGTTCAAAAACCAAGATGCTTTCTTCTCTAATTATAGAGAATGTTTATATGCAGGGTATCCAGTATCTTTTTACTGAACTCTGGACTTTGTGGCCCTTGTCTGAATTGAAGAGTTAGAAAACAGTAGACTTCTACTCTGAAGATACTTGAATAGTGAAGATGAGTGAGCTCCATTTTTTCTCATGTCTTCTCCAGCTTCTGCTGTAGTATTTTGGGTTTGACACATCTTTTTTCCTCCTGCTGTGACAGCAGGTATTGGTTTGTTTTAAAGAAGCCGTGAACTCGCAAGTTCAGTCTTGTTTCTGCATGACTTAAACCTGTCTCAGAGACATTATTTTGCCAAAAATAGTTCCACTTATAAGATGTTAGACAGATTTCTTTGTTGCTGTGGTATATAGGCAAAACCAGCTTGGAATTTAAGGAAACTTTCCACTTTGTTTGTAAAGAGAGAACTCAGGAAATGAAGGAAAAAAAATAAAAAGGCTTACAAGTACTCAAACAGGTGCTTGTGAGATGCTTCTGATGTAGAGTTGGGGTTTTTTAAATGTACTTTCATGGATTTCTCACAATACCTACTAGTGATGTCAGAGATTAGGGCTGAGTTTTTTTGTGATGTGTCACAGAAGTGTTATTTTAGGTGTAGCAACTGGGGCAAGTAATTCTGAGCTGATACCAAAGAGATTTTTTGTTTAAGGTGATCACTCTTTGTGATGACTGTAAGAAGATGCATAAACTTCTAGATTAGATTGAGTTGCTGTGTAGCCTTTTGAACACACCAGACTAAAACTAATGTGGGGTAAAACTTACAGATGTATTGAGTTGCCTGGCAAAACAAGGGCAGTTTAGATAAGCATTCAGTAGCTTATTGTGGTAAGATAAACATGGAATTCTAGGTATTTTCCACAGTAAAAGAACTTAGGAGGTCTTTTGATCTGTGCTTTCTGCTGCCACTTGTCAGACTTCCCTGGATACTGCCAAAATGTCTTTGCTTTTGTCATTGTCCTTCTCTCTCTCTATTTTTTAATTTTAGGAGCACAGTATTAGATTTTGAGAGCAGAATAGCTTTTCTAGCTCCTAACTTCCTCTGCAAAAGCAGTCAGACAAAAGTTATCAAGCCTTTCAAGTGCGGTTTGTCTAGCCACTACTGCTTTGTTTTTCAGCTTATCTTCCCTGCGGTTTGAAAACTTTCTTATATGTCTGGGTTCTGTGATCTTTCAGAAGTCTTTTAAAATGCACTCATAATTTCAAAATGTTCTTTCTGCCTTCAGATACTTTCAGTGGAGACGAGGGCAATGATCTGGTTTTACTTACCTCAGTATATGGCAGGGAGCTATGTTTGGAAACCTAATCTTATACACTGTTTGACTGCTCTTTTAACCAGAACAGCCAGCCTGATTTCACACTGCTCTCTGGTAACCCACAAAATCACCTACATTTGTTCACCCAAATTCAGCAAAGAAGCTGAGTCTGGTGGTGTTCTGTTGCAACAGCCAGATTTAAGTGATTTTATCTGAAATCCAGGAGGGAGGGAAAGCTGAATAAGAGTTAGAAGGGAAGAAAGGCCTGGATGAGCCAAGGAGAATGTTTTGCTTTCAGTCCATTCTAGGCGTGTTAGGTGTTGCACTGAAGAGCAAAACCATTAAAATCTCTTTGAAAACTAATGACTGACACCAGCTGCAAGGTTAACAGCATATTGGGGTATCATGCTCAATAAAAGCACATAGTTTATCTTTTCCATGAGTAGACTGCCTTGGTTCACAAATAAAGGGAGAATTTCCAGTTTCCCTGTTCATAACAGGTAAGCAGTTGTAACCATAGCTCTGCTATTTGATCACTTGAAAGCTGAGGCACCAAGAAGCATTGCAAAGGACAAATTTGTCCAGACTCAGCCCGTGCCATCTCTCTTATCTCTCCTGTCACTTTGTTCTCATCTAAGAAGGGGATCAGCCAGTTGTTTCTCATTTAAGCCCCTGCTTCAGACAATGTTAGGCATGATGCTCAAATATCCCCCATGGAAGTGAAGTTGGTTGTCAGCAATGTAAAAAGGCACCGTGTTTCCCCATTGCCTTCCCTAAAACTCCATGTAAATACACAGGCAGTTGGTTTTTAATAACCAAGCTCTTCCTGTTGGAAGGTTTCAGTAAGTAGGAATATACAAACATCAAACTGACTTTGCTGTCCCAGGTGGGTGTTTGAGTTAACTGCTGTTCACTGAAGATGATTTCAAAAGCATCTGATTAAAATGTTAATACAAGTGCTGTTTTTCAGCAGATATATTTCTTTTGACTGATAATATGATTGCAATTTGCTTCTGTAAGTCCAAAGTGTACTGATCAAAAGAAAAGTGATGCTGAGATCTGGAGACATTGTGGGAGTTGTACTTCTTTTCCTCAGCCTAATCCAAAAAGACACAACCAAAACAAGTTAATAATTCATCATATTGGAAAATTTCTTAAATAAATATTGCACTATGAGCTCTGTTTGACTTGAAGGAGAACAGCTACTATACTTCCACATAAAAGAGAGGGAGATACTCCTTCTTATCAGCAGAACTATTTCTTTCCTGACAGTTTGTGCTGGTCAGAAAGGATAAGGGATAATATCACAGGCCACATAACAAGGCCTTTTGCCCCCTTTTCCATGATTGGTTGGCTGAGAGTCAGCAGGACAAAATCTCTATTTGTTTCTCTGACACACTGCCTTACTACTTCACATGAAAGCAGTGCAGTCTTAATCTAAGGGGTTTTGTACAGTTTGAGTTAATCCAACCATTAAGAAGCGCATTGTTTGAAGATTTGCAGATACTATTTCACAGGCCAAAAAGCTTCTGAGAGTTTGTTCTGCCACAGTATTAGATAAACAAAATTAGAGTAAACCATGATGCAGTTGTTTTGCTTTTTTCTTCTTTTGCAGGGTATTTTTTTTTTTTGGTGTTCCCTCTTATATGACAGGTTGCCATAAATCATTTGTAGAGTACAGTGACCTTTACAGAAAGACTGCTAGCTAAGTGCCATCATTGTCTTGGTAGCTGGAAAGAGAAGATTATTATAGCAGGAAATTATCTGAATGATGAAAGATAAAAAAATACAGATTCTTCCCAACTTCAACCCCTGGTAGAGTAGCCAGAGATGTATTAGCCTCCAGTAGGGCTGGGCTACTGGGACAGGTCATCTGGCATGGTTTTAGACCTGCTCAGTGATACCAGCATAGTTTCTACACTCGTCCTTGAAAACTGAAATCAGGAATATTGTTTACCTGTAGACACAGGCAGGGGAAGGTTCATACTCTGGATTTTTCCCTGCAGAAATTTCAAGGAAAATTATCATGGTGCATTGAGAATTGCTGGCCCTTGGGACTAGCACAGGGAGAAGTAGGTGACAACATTTGAAGAAATCCATGGATTGCTTCAAAGTTTGGTAATGAAGTGCTCTCACCTGGGTTGCCAGCTTGACTTTTGTACTCAATCTTATTTTATATTTTTTGTAAATTTGTGGTGAAATGGGTTCATTTGGGAGGAGATCAATATAACTAAAAGTTAAGATTTTTCATATAGAAGAATGTTAAATGCCATCTCTTGAAACAGTTCTTGAGAATATATTGACAGGCAGCTTTTATGTAATTCTTTTTTTTAATGGGATCTGGACTTTGGTGAAGAAATTCATTCTGCTTAAGCTGCCAGCTATTGCAATACAATCTTTTGCCATAGGAGTGTGACATATTGTCCTAGTAGGTACACAGTATCTTGTTACAAAACCAGAGTGTATCCCAGCCAGAGAGCATATTTTAATATGACGTTATCTTTTGTTTCCTTGGTACTTCTTCAGTAAAATAGACAAAGAAGTTTGGCAGGCAATTCTGTAAAGATGTGAAGAGCAACAAGTGAGAAAATGGTGATTGTACAAAGAAAATCACAAATAAAACAGGTGAGGAAAGATTTTAGTCAGATGTGTAAATATATCCTTTGGGTTAAGAGATAAAGACAGAGGTAATGAACTGTCAGACCCAAGTAAGCACCTTAGGAAATGTGCACAGGCAAATGTGTGCCCTGCTCCTGCTGTGAGTCTGCTGGGGTGGTGCAGAAACCTGCAGCAGCCTGCAGAGTCACTTTTTAGGGCTAAAGGGTAGAGACAATGGTCATGAGCATGGTGTAAATACATGGTGTATATAAGTGTTTAATATACTGCAATACTACATGGATAAAACTTTTGACAGGTTAAGACTTTAAAAGAAGATACCGAGTTGGTATTGCAAGAACCAGCAGTGGCATTATAAACCCACAAGATTGGATGACTTTGTAAAGTTTTTTCCTCAGCTTTTGAAAACTTTGAAAACTGCAATTAGAATGGAGTAACTGCATTTGAGCAAATGTGTGATTATGTGTCACAGTAATGCCTAAGTTGAAAAGCATCTGGGTAGCATCTCTGGGTAGCATCTGAACTGCTGTGGAAAGCAGAGCTTTAGATTAGATTATCACACCCATCAAGCTGAGTCCTGAATATTGCCAGTGCAGGAGTTTCCACCACTTCTCCAGATGGAATTTCCAGGAACAAGGTAAACTGTACCCTGGAAAATGGTACATCTGGAAGGGATGTAAGGAGCTTTTGATCTTTCTGTTTTCACAAGAATTAGTGATAGTGTGATGCTATCATAAAAGGAGGAGTTATTTTCCAGGAAGAGAGTGATTAGGACTCAAAGATTCCCTTACCTCTGGATATGCATTGTGACAGGAATGCCTCCTGTAGATGTTAAACCATGGGAGCATTGCAGAAGGACACCCAAAAGATTTGAGATCTCATGAAATTATTTCTCCCTGAGAGCTGTGATTTTTTATCCATTGACTCAATTAAAATAGAGATCCTCCTTGATTAAGAAATGTAATTCTCTGAAGCAGGAGAAAATACACTGAGTTTATATTGGGTTTTTAGACAGCAATAAAAAACATAACAGAAACTAAAGGTTGTAGCTGAAGAGCTGGGCAGATTCAAATCAGGAGTAATGCACAGTATTTTTCATACAGAAATGATTCATGATTCTGGCAAATTATCAAGGGCAGCAAGAGGTTCTTCATCTCTCTAAATCTTTGAACTATGACAGGTTGCTTTTCTAGCTGATATGCTTTAGTCAAACAAAAGTTGCTGATGAATAGGGGTGATTGGCAGAGACTTACTGGCTGCTCCTTGGCCCTGGTTATGCAACTGAGACTCTTGGCTATTCATGCAATTTTAATGTTTCAAGCACTGTTCATATGAAATTGAGTTTGACCCAGCTGCTTTTTAATATAGGAAGGACTGCAGTAAGACTGAGCTATTTTAGAAAAAAAATTGCTTTAATATTTAAAAATTTAGGTTACTTGAAAATCTAAGATAAAAATAAGAGTAGTAAGCAAAATATTACAAGAAAAAGAGTCAGTTAATAAAATTAAGGTAGAATTAGGGTAAATAGTATTTGCAGTTTACAATTAGAATATTAATATATATATTATTGTTATCCCAGCCAGGATACCAAAATACAGCTATCATAAACAAGCACAAGAAAGGCCTGTGTGATTGCCACCACAAGAATTTCCCAGCCTTAGAGGCCCTTAATTCAGAGGAGTTTTCTACTTTGACCAAAACTTTGAATTTCACCTCAGTTATTTCTTGGGAAAATTCTTGCTTACAGCAGTAACAATTTTGGCAATGTTAGAGATGCCAGGATTGCTCTGCCCTGAAATAGATACTTTGTAAGGTACCACTAAAGTCCCCCATTGATTCTTCATGTACTGTTATTTGCAAGTAATGGATCTGGCTACAGTAAATTTTTCTGGACATGGAGAGGACTACAGTACACCTTGAAGCCATCAAGGAATAACCCACAACCAAATTATTTTGGGCTAAGGAGGAGACAGAAAAAAAACCTTTCACTGGAGCAAGGTTCTGCAATAGATAGAAGTGTACCTGAAAATGGGACGTTGACCATTTGACAATTACTTGTGGGCACAGCAGAATCGGGAATGGGAGTCTGTCTGAGGGAAGGTGGTGACAAATCAGAATGAGTTTTCCAAGGGAGAATAAGAACAAAGTGACATAGTCTGAGAATGAGAAATTTCTGTTAGGACTCGGGTCAGAAACAAGAAAAGGACAAATGCTGTGTTAAAGTAACACAGGAAATCTCTAAGCAGAAAATAACTCTTGATCTTCTCACAGCAGAATGTAAAAAAAAAAAGGAGGTAAAGAAATGTATTGCACATGTGGTGTAGGAGGCTGGGGGCATAACATGGGTCTGTGAGAAGGGCACACACAGTTTTAGAAGGGCTCAAGGGGACCAAAGCTGTGCACCAAAGCTGATAGCAGCAGGAGGGGAGCATTTTGAACCCAGTGACTGAGATGAGTGAGGGCTGCTCAAGGCTGCTGGTGCTGAGCAGTTCAATTCCAGTAGCTGGGGAGGACTCCCTATGTGGTGTACAGGAGGTCTGTGTGTCTGTGCCTGGGGAATTCAGGCTGCAGGTCGGTTCTGTGTGGCCCAGCTGCAGGGAGGAGTGGGGTTCTGAGGGGGAACCTCTTTACTGCCTGTCAGTATCTGAAGGGAGCATGCCAAGAGATGGATCCAGGCTCTTCTCAGTGGTGCCAAACAACAGGACAAGAGGCAACAGGCAGAAACTGAGGGACAGGAAACTCCACCTGAAGAAATTCTTTACTACGTGGGAGACTGAGCACAGGAACAGATTGCCCAGAGCGGCTGTGGAGTCTCCTTCACTGGAGATACTCCAGAACTGCCTGGACACAATCCTGTGCTCTGGGATGACCTTCCTGAGCAGGGAGACTGGACCAGATGACCACTGCAGCCCCTTCCAACCTGAACCATTCTGTGATCCTCATTCCACAGTATGGATAGCTTGGAGTTTGGCCTAATGGCTCCAGAAACCATCTGAACTGTATCTACCTTAAAATACATGTACACAAGAATACATAATTTCTTTATTGAAACCATCAGCAAAAATTAAAGTTTTTGTAATTTACAATTTCCAGTCAAGTGAGGGATGAATTTGTAGCACTGTCAGTTGTAAAGTAGCTAATTTAGCTCTGCTTTTTTTCTTTAGTGCATCTTTCCTTCTTTCTTCTTGGATCTTGCTTCTGTTTTGAGAAAATCAGATTTGTAATAAAAATTGATAATAGCCTAAGTTTACAAAAAAAGCTGCCTCTATCCAGTTTATACTTTGTATAGTCTAGACAGTCTGCATTCGTAAATATCCCGCTATTGCATTAAGCTGTAGCAAGCTTGACAGTAATAAAGAGAAGAACTGCAGTGGTGGGCCCTCCAGGATTGTGTGACTTACCCCCAGAGGTTTGCAGTATCACTGTCAGCTGCACTGGCTCAACAAAATAAGCAGAAAAATTAATCTCCATGGTCTTTTACTGGTGTTTAAATGCAGAGGAAGGGAAATCATAAAAAAAATATAAAATGCAGTTGCCAAGAATTCAGAAAGTTTTCCTGTTTTTTTCCCTGAAATTTCAGTCTGAATGAAGTAAATCAGTCTCAATTTTGTCGTGGTTTCAGCAGGTACCTTTTTAAACTTTAATTTGATTTATTTATTTATTTTTGCATTTTTTAAAAAAAAGCTTTTTGTTTTAGTGGTATTTCCTAATTTTGGAAGTAGAATTTCTGAAGTGCTGTGAAGAAATTTTGTGTCAGCCAAAAGGAGGAATACTGAAATGCTTTAAATGTTCATATTTTGATGAGGAATACCTACTTTATTATATAGAGTGTGAAATTTTGTATCAGTTTCAGATGCAATGTCTGCCACATTTATGCAAATGAGTTAAGAACTAAGTCCATGAACACGAGAATTCATTCCTTAACATGGTAAATACTTTATTAAACTGAGTCTCTTAAGTTCTGCTCCCAAAACATTGTTCCTCAAGCCCCAATAAAAACAAGCACTCTTTGAACTGAAATTGTCAAATGGATAGAAGTTATATTTTGTTTCCCAGATAATTGTGATCTAAAACATTTCTTTATACCAAGAGTATGTTAAACTCCCTATAATATTAATTTTAACCAGTAGTTCCTCTCTTTTAAAAGAAGTGGATGTTTTGTTATATAAAATAGAAGTCTAGTCTCCCTGTCACTTTCAATTCTCTATCTGTTATGGTATAAATAATTCAAAGGAGAACAAAGCTTCCAGGGTATGTGCTAATGAGTCAAGTGTACAGTTGCTTTATTAGAGTTTTTGGTGGGGCTGAGTATTATTTTGTTTCTGAGCTTTGCTGACAGCTACAACACACCTGTAGGGTGTGGGTGATGGAGTCAGCCAATTAATTACTGATGAAAACAACACCAAAATGCACCCTGACATATGTTATGCAGTACTGGGTTTCTGTCTGTACTTTCCTGAGTTTGGGTCACATTCCCTATAAAGTCTCCAGGCTGTGTACAGAGGTTTGTGGCTGATGAAAAATGTGCTTCTAGTATTTCCTGATGCTTGACCTGGGTTGTCATCATTTCTGCCTGTAGGTCTCAGGCTGTGGATTGCTGGAAGACCTTTAAAATTACATGTTAAGGGTCTTGGTTTGTAAAGCTCCTTGAAAAGCATGCTGGAATGTGAAAGTGTTTTTCCTCCATCCCCTTGACTCTGCTGCTGTTACAGACACAGCACAATGCTCTCCAGTCATCCTCTCTGCAAATTCTCACCCTGCTCTGTGTTCCACCACTGGGTGAAGCCTCAGTTTTGTCACCTCTCAAGGCTTCTGACCATTTCTCCATGGTCTGAAGGGATCAACATTGTCTGTGGTGTACCCTTTATTTCCAGGACTTGTGCTTGGCTTGCATGGCTCCCTCCTGCCAGAGAGCACTGAAGTGAGGCCAGCTACCAAATATTTCTCTGAAATGTGTGCCTGTTGCATATTTGAATTAACACAATCTCTTATTTGTATATAAATGCTACTTTTAAGCTATTTCCTTCATAAAATACCAACAGATTCCTTCCTCCCCTCCCTGTGGTGAGGCTGGGGAGCCTGTGAAGGGGAGGGGTGGCTGTGAAAGCAGAAATGAGTCTGGGGCAGTGTCAGGGACAGCCTGTGGAGCTGTGCCATCAGCCAAGTGTGTCGGGTAGCAGTGACCTGCAGTGTCCCTCGGTCACCTCGTGCCAGTGGAGAGGGTCAGTGGAACCACCACATGACCTTTCCCATGGGAAAGCTTTCTCCCACAGCATTTTTGTGGAAGTCTGTTGTATTCAGGCTTGGAGAGGAGGGGAGTTTGGCCCTCTGTATGCTAAGGAGCAGATTGGTGATTGCTGCCAGTTCAGCATTTTGCACAGCATAAAGCTGTTTGGATAATAAGACACTAAGATGAGGACAAGAGTTCATACCACTTTAAAAGTCCATTTAATTCTTTCAAATACTGGAAATACTACTTGAAGGAGTGTCTCTGTGCTGGTTGTGTTGCAAGAGTGAAACAATAGCACATTTGACTTGAGACCTTGAAAATATTTTCCTTTTTCTAATGAGATTGATACAACTTTCCCACTACTTGCATTGAAAGTTGGCAAGATGCTGAGGAGCAGTTAGAGTTTTACTGTTTAAGTTAACTTGTGCAATCATGTTTGTACCTGGATGGAGAGACATGATTTACTCAACTGTGCATAAAAAATTTCAACTGTGGGAAACAAGTCTTAAAAGGTGTTTACTTTTAATTCTTACCTTTGCTGAAAGTTGAGGAAACTCATACTCCTGATTTAAATGAACGTCAAAATTTCACTCAATATCTTAAAAAAAAATGCAAAGACATGTTCCACCACACCTAGCACTAGGAGAGAATTTGAAAAGGATTGGTATTATAATAAGTGATGCTGGTTTGAAATGAAGGCAGACGTTGTTTTAGGAAAACAAACCCAAGTGTTAAATCCACTTTCTGCCTTGGTTTGCAGTCATGAATATAAGTTTTAAGTTGTGTGAATCACAGAGAATTTGACATTGGCACACAATAATGTTAAAAGCATTTTTATGTCCCTTAAAAGTGGTGACAAGCTTTATATTCACTTTTAATATGTAGGGAGAGTAGCATCTGTTACAGAAACTATTTTAAGTTTTGTGAAGTTAACTAGAACTCATTCAGCTGGTGAGCCAGGCCATAAAGGCTTTCTCTGAAAAATAAAGGGAGAAATAGAACAAAATGTTACCCAGATAGAACTGAGCCAAAGGTGGCTCTTCAGAGCTGTGAGTACAACATGGATGCATTTAGGTAGGGAAAAGGATATCCATCTGCTAGCTTCAAACACTTCTTGGCCCCGGGAAAGACAAGCTTTATTCTTAGCTCTTCATCCAAGAGCTGACTTCTTCATTCAGTCAGTAGGTAACTGAATGAATTCATGAATTCCTCATTCAGAGGAACTGAAAGTGTGTGCAGCAGTGTCTGTGCAATGAGAGTTATGGGGCAGTGGCCAAGGAGCCTTCTCAAAGCATCACAGGTGGGATTTTGACTCATTCCTCTGACCTTGCAGATGAGCCATAAGCTCTGAGGAGGCAGCAGGAATTTCTTCAGCAAAAGGAAATTGCCAGGTGGTTTAAAGCCAGTATGTCCAACTCCACCCAATTTCCTTGTGCCAGTACTGTGGGATGAGGCAGAGGGGTCATGGCCAGTGCTGTCACTGCCTGGTGCTCTGTGGCTGCTGGCAGCTTCTGGGGACAGCAGGGCTTGGAAAGGCCATGGGCTATTCACAAATGTACCAGAGAGGTCAAGAGTTTATTACAGGAGCACAGAGGAAATCACCTCCTCACCTGGCTCCCTAAATTCACCTAGATTTGTGATACATGTAAAATTAGTCAGGATAATTTTAACAATATATGAAAAGCTCAGCTACTCGTTCACTAAGACAGAGTAGTTAAATTTGATAGGCAACCAAATAACATGGAATGAGAGCAGTGTAAAAACCTTAGAATTACAGGTCTGAAAATATCCTTCAGGATTTCTACTGAAAGCAGAGGAAAAAAAAAAAGAACAGGGTGATTTTGCTTTTTTATTAAAAAACAGCAAAGAAAACAGATGGAAGACATTTCGGATTTGTATCTTCCTAATGTGAAGCACCAAGGGGTATTTTTTCTGTTTTTCATTTTGAACATGGGGGTGGAGATAGATTAATGGGTTTTGGTTTAGCCTCCAGTTCTTAAATGTCTTGCACTTGAAAACAGTGTTTTTCTCCTCCTTTATACCAGATGTTGCACTCTGGAGAGTAATTTCTTACTGTTTTCCAAGTTCATTGAACTGTCTTGTGTTTTAATGATGTTGGTTAGGAAATGTACCAGTTCATAACCAGTGATGTACCTAAGGCTGTTTATAGACTTCAGTATGGCATCCATCACAACTGAAAGGGCTTAGGAAGATGAAACTTGATCCTTTTGGACAGCTGTGTACTTACACTGAGAAGAGACACTTGAACCAGGAAGGATGACACTGATTTTTTTACATGATGAGATGTTTGGGAGTTTGCAGTTATTTAAACAATTCTTCAGGATTTACAGGATCTGAATGATTCCCCCAGGTAGCAGAGCAGCCCACAGTAAGTTCAGATCATTGATGACATGCATAAGCTGTGTATGTTAAAGTAATTTGGATAATATTTGGAAGCATATTTTTTTGCTTTTATAGGGATGGCTTAGTGAAATATGAACAATTTCCTGGTGGATTTATTTTGTTTTCTCTTCGTGGACAGGGTGTAGTGCTAGGCATTTCTCCGAAGTTCTCAGTTCTATTGCCAAGTATTATTTCCAGCAAACTAATTGTGAGAGTTCATTTACTATTGCTCACTCCATTACACTTTTTCCTTTGTTTTGCAGCATGTTTCTCTGCTCGCTTCTTTTGCTTTCTTTTATGCACCCATTAAGCCCTGAACAAGCTGCTTGAATAAGTTTGCTCCTTAAAATTTTCTGCCTTTAAATCCCTCTTGCCGACTGACACATTCCTCTGTGAGATCTGTGCCTACCATGGCATCTTAGTGGACTAACAGGGTGCAGCTGCATGGCTGCTTAGCACAAGCAATCTAACTAATTAATAGAGGCTCCCCTTAGGGAGTGGAATCTCAGTTCTGTGCTCACCCTGAAGGAGCTGTCTAAAATGGATCAGATGACATGTGTCTTAAAAATGCCCACTGATTTTTAAAGGTGATAAGCTTACACTTAAAACACACCCAGTGGGAATCTACAGTGTAGGTGTCCTGGGTTAGTGTTAGGCAAGATCAGTGTTTGAATACTTTTGTCTTCTAAAAAGTTGTAATTAGTGCATTTCAATCTTTACTTCTTTTTCCTAAAGTTCAGGCTCTGTGAGGAAGGAGCCATCTAACTTCTTGTTTGCACAGTGCTTAATAAAGAGTGGATACTGTCATGATGTTAGCTAATTAGAGAAATTATAATTTTTAGAGCTTAGGGTCAAGGCTGAGAAAACAACATATTATGGGGCAACACAAAGCATGCAAAACTCAGTTCAAAATTCAGAATTCCTACTGCAGATCCTGCCCTGTTTCATCAATAACACTGAGATACCTAAGGACTTTTAGATAACTTGTTTAAACAGCTTCTTCAATCAGGTTACAAATAGAAAGCATAAAGCACTGTATGGTGCATTTCCTTTACACAGTGACACCATTGTGGGAGTAGTGCAAAAACCAGTAGAAGGAAGAAGCAAAATATGGTTGATGTAGTTAAAATACAAGGATATAGAAAATATCACATAGGGCATAGAATCAAATATTAGCTGGGAAGGATGCCCGAAAGACTTATGGTTTTGGTTCAGAAAAGCTTCTAGTTACATGACTTCTTTTTTTCTTTTTTAGTTAAAGTACTGTATTTTTCTCCTACAGCCTTTCCTTCAAAGGCTTCTCATGTAGATGTTTATTAGTAAACAGCTGCTTGCAATGAAAGACCATTACTTTAAAGCTATTGTGGTTTCTAATGTTGATTGGGGGCTTGTTGTGCTTCTGTTTGTCCTAATATAAACCAGATAAGAATATGCAAGTACTCTAAAACTGGGCAGATAACTCACAGGAAAGCTACATAAAGACTAAATAACAACCTTGATTTTTCATAGAACTTTTGACCCTTAGAAGTTCTTGAAGTAAAAGAAATCATTAAAGTGTACCTAAAGTGCCTCCTCATGTGAAAGCTTTTATTGTATATAATAACTATCTATACATTATCTACCTATATATTATGTGCGTGTGTGTAAAAATAATGCTTCTTAAAAACATATTTAATGAGCTCTCTGTAAGTTTGGTGCTTGAGAACACTGTGAAGTAAGATGCTTGATATTTAGGTACAACAGTATCAGAATTGCAGATGTTGTCTTGTGTTTGAAAGATGGGATTTATTGGACATTTGAATCTCTAAGATTGAATTCCTTAAAAAATCTATATATAAAAATGCAGTTCAGATCTATAAGATAAAAATTCATTAAGTTGCATTTACAAAGTAACCACTCTCTTGTCAAAAATTTGAGGCTAGGTACTTGCGGTTGAGTACCTGATATGTCGGTCTTTAAAATGGGGTGTTTTTGTCTAGTGCAGAGTTGAAAGAGGCTTGACATCCAGTAGCTTAACATTTTCAACAATCCTGAAGCTTGCTAAACAGTAAAATGATGCTACAGTACTTACGTTGGTAACCTGAGAGTATTCTCATGGTTTTGAATAGTCTGGAAAATATCTCTTGGATGTGGGAAATACAGCTTAACACAAATATGTCACTATAGCTTCACTTGATTTGCTTTACTGAGGCACAAGGGGACAGTGGCTATAATAATCCAAAAGACTGAGCTGTGAACACAAGAATTAAACTATTAGTCTGTATATTATTTATTTTGGAAATGGTATTTTGAAGTGAAAAAAATTGTATTTTTTTTTCTTATGCTCACTACTTCATGTTGAGTAGTCATCAAGGTGTCTGCAACAACAAAATGGTGTAACAGGACAGGGGGGCAAGGTTTGTAGGAGAGCAGTGATCTAAATTAGGAAGTGACTGCAGGGACAAGTCAGTGCAGGGAGAAGTTAGATGATTGAATGAAATGTGATGGAGGGAAGGAAGAACAGGAAATTACAGAACTGCAAATTTCTAGGGACTGAGAGAGAGTTCTGGAGCAGCATCACTGTTTGCATCACTTTTCTTAACCAATTTCTTGGGTACTTTCTTCAGGCTAGTGGTGTAAATAGGCTACTGGAGTAACTGGACCCTTGGTCTAGTCCTTCTTATTCCTGAAATAATCTCTAGGCCACAGTGACCCCTGGGTAACAAGGTGAAGTACCACGTAACACCAGGAGAAGAACCAGGTTTGGGGAAAAAGTGACAACTTTGCCATTTGAGTCCCCTGCCATAAGCACTGAGCCCAGACAGTCTCCAGCTCTCCAAAGCTCTTCAGGCTGCCTTTCCCCAGTTGCTCCCCAACATTGTGCTTCAAATAGTTTTCCTTATTCCTAGAAAATTGTTTTCTTGTAATTTTTCCTTCACCGTGCTGTTGTTTGAATTGTTTTCTTGAGGGTGCTTTGACCTTCTCCTCCCCTGACTTGGATATATAGTTGTCCTGGTTTGGAAAGACAGATGTTTGCTAAGGAAGGCTAAATTGTTCTGCTAAATTGAGCTTAAACTTGTGAAACTTTTATGTCAGAAGGCTAGAGCAGATCAGAACAGCAGAAGAACCTAAGTTGCAGTTTGCCATACTATTAAATTTCAGCTTTATTAAATATAGTACAAATTACCTTTAAAGAAACACTATTGACAACTTTGTCTTGAAAAAGTCATGCATGTGATAAATGAAGTCATTATACAGAACATGTAGGGAAAATTTTCCTTTGTATTTCATCTTATTTATCCTCTTGCTCCCATGTTGTACCTTTGGTCCATACTTCAGCTTTTTGGTTGGTTGGTTGATTTGGATTGTTTTGGGTTTTTTTCAGAAGAAAACATAACTGTAAATCTACAGCAGTAATAGGTAACCCAGTCATTGTAAACCACTTTTCCTTAGCTGACATCTCTTGAAAGAGAAGGTGCCTTGATATTGATTTACAAAAGGGGCTGTATTTGTTATAAATTCAATTTAGAATAAGTTAACGTTACCGAAAAGGATATTTTTAATGCTAATAGAATTTGATGGTCTGACTTCTGTTTCTCCCCAAAGAATGCATACATGTGCAATAGAAAACATTTTGTAATATATTTAGGTATTCTTGACTGTTCAGTAAGATTGCTATCCAAGGTACATGTACATTTGGACACTTATTTATGGTGGTAAAGATCTTTATTCTAGGACATGCTGTTAGTGTCTCTCTGCTGGTTTCCAGCACTTTGTCACTGTGTGTTGTTTCGATTATAAAACATCATCAGAACCAAAATGAGCAGGGTAAAGAGTTTAGTTGTGACCTATGATCTCTTTTAAGTAAGTCTTACAGACTTACTCAAAACTAAAGCTTCCTTTGACAGTGGTTGCTAAGGGTAGTACGAGGACTTGAAATCCTTAGAATTTATTTTAGCTGAAGAGCAGAAAGAATAAATCTGTGTTTCATAGCCTGCTTACTCATAAATATCTTTGACTGAAATATATTTGTAAGACTGGAGAATGAGGCAGAGGAGTGTGGTTGAGCTGCTTTTGAGGTTTTGTGGCCAAGTGCCTTTCTGCTTCCCTTTCCTGGAGGTTTTGTGGCCAGTGGGAAGTAACTGGGGTATTGGCTTATAATGACAAAGAACATTGTGTCAAACCTTTAAAAAGATAAAAATATGCAGAATTGACAATAGTCTTAGTAGATTAGTTTAGTTAGATAATTTTTTTTTTAATTGTAATGTAATTACATCCAGAAGTGCACAGTTTTCACCTGTGTTTAAGATACATGCAAAGTTGATTCTCGGCGTGAGCCTCACATGGTTTATTCTAATTCCAACTTGAAAACAGACTTGCTATATTTTTTTTGCCACTATGAGGCTAATTAATACTTTCTAACTCCAGAGCTTCTTTTTTCCTGAGATTGCCTCAGAAGGAATGTCAACCAAAGAAGACTTTGGCAAGATATATGGATGAGTGCAGTGAGATGTGAGGGAAAAAGAAAATAACCCAGAGGTTTACAAAAATTAAAGAGAATCAGTTGCAATTCCAGGTCTTGGAACTCTTGTTGAAGCTCTTGTGAATGTCCCCATTTGAGTGCACTGTTCGTGCCTGTGTACATCATCTTATTTCCATCACTAAAGCTCCAGTCTCACTCCTGGGACAAGCAGCAGCCTTCTGGCTAGCTTTTATCAGATGAACAGAAGGAGGACTTATCATGTCCCCATTGAGGCAGAGGTATTTCCCATTTCTAGAAGAACAAAATGAAGGAAGCACATGGAAGCACATTCCTCTACTTTTTGCAAGACCTTCTGGGGCCTTGTGGCCCTGAAGCTTCCTCCTTGGGCAGCAGTGGCTGCAGCCTTAACCTGTGTGTGCTGGCTGGCTGGCCATCACATCAACACACCTCTCCCACCACATAAACTGTAAAGCTTTAGCAAAGAAGAAGGGCTAGGTGAGATGAAGTTTTACACCTCTGAGCACTTGCAAGGTGAAATTGCACCATGTCCTGGGGCGTTGCTGGCTTTTTGGTTTGCAGGGGGTAAATACGGAGTGAGATGATTTGGAGTCAGATGATTTGATCCAAAAAGAGAGGCTTGGACATCTGTGTATTGCTGTGATCCAGGTGAGGTGAGCAAACCTCTGTTACCTGCTGCTGTTGGAAACAGAAAGGCAGTAACTGCAGGGTGGAAATAAAAGGCAGGTCAGAAACTGAGTTATGCATCTGTATTGTCTGGCTGGCTGCCTTTGGTGCGGTGCTGAGCTGCTGTTATGAAACTGTGCCCTGCATTTCCTCATGTCATATTTGATTTGCAAACCTGTGTGCTAGAATGGCAGGTCAGTGCCTCTTGCTCTGGCTGGGAACACCCTCATTCCCTCTCCTCGGCAGCTGCTGAGAACCTTTCCAGAGTATGCCTTTGTCTGAGAAAGGATGCAGACACTGAAGTGATGATATGTGGAGCAGAAACACAAATGGGAACGATTTAATACAGAGGGCAAGCAAGCTCTGTAACTCAGCCCTGTGACAGGGAACTCTGCATTTCCTTTTCTTCAAGAAATATAGTCTGGTGGAAGTGCCTGTACATGACCCTTCTGAGCTTGCTGGTCCTGTTCTCCTGTTTGTCTGCGTATCTCCATCTGGCACAGATATTCACTGATATTGCTCTTTTAAAGAGAAAATCTGGTATCTCTTCATTTTCTAAGTGTTTATAGAGGATAGTATTGCTGAGTGAGAATCAAGAATTTTCCTACTGTTGTAGAAATGCTCCAGTGCTAACGCAGATCTGAGCAAAAGTGCTTTCACTTGCTCCAAAGGTGCCTGGAAGGATTTGGAGCTTGATCTCTCTCTCACACACACTGATACAGTGTTCAAGATATGCTCTCCTGCCCCTGGTGTTTAGATTTTAAGGTCTACTCTTCTTCTGAAGCCATATCCCTGAGATAGTAACAGGAAATTTGGGAGGGTGCTAGGCAGAGAAAACAAGGTCACTTCCTCCTCTTTTGGGGCTCTTGTTCACTAAAAGATCACAGGATTGTCTCAAATTTGTTTTACTCATTAGAGACCATGTGGAAAGAAAGAGGAATACCACTGACAGTGTTAAACAGAGAGAAGTAGAAAGTTTTTATTCATGGTGTTCTTAAGAAATTAAAGTGCAAATTTTAACACCTTAGCTTAAGTCTAACAAACAAATCTCTATTAAGAGAATAAAAACAGGCCATCAGTTACCAATCATCTTGGAAGCAGGTAGAATAAAGAGGGAATTCTGCCTTCAAGCCAGGCAAATCTCCAAATATATTACCATCTGATGGCCACTAAGAAGCTTGCCCACTGTGACTTAGATTACTCCACACCAGTTAAAAATATCTCTCACCTATGTCTCCTGGGGCCATTTCATTCAGGTCTCACCAGAATGTACTCTTTACCCTGATTTTAGAAGCTGACTCCCAAGAAGCTGAATCCCAAGTGGCCTGTAATGCACTCTTAAAAGCTGCAGAGTCAAAGACCAGGCAGTTTGTGGAGTTCCTGAGGGAGCAGAGCAGCAGTGAAGACAGGACCAGGGCTGCTCCACAACCCAGGGCAGCACTGCAGAGTCACAGAGGTGGATCCCTGGGATCACCACCTCAAGGGGCACAGAGAGTCCTTTCCATCTTCTTATGCTGTATCTGTCTCATTGCAGGGACCACACAGTGTGGGTGGGAAACCCAGAGCAAACCTGGGTTTTCTGACCAGGGCCAGTGCCGTGGCAGGGAGTGGCCATCTGGTCAGCCTTGTCATGGCCCTTTCAAATCTTACAAAATGGCTTGTAATTACTTTGGGGTTGGATTTAAATAACACATGAAAAGCCAAATCTATGATCGTGCATTTAAATACAGCAACTATTTTGCTTTTCTAGTTTAGTGAGGATTGTGTGAATCAAAAATACCTTACTCATCTGCAAAAAGGCTTAGTTCCAGCAAATCTTGACTTTAATGACAGGAAATAATCATAAGCTACTTTATATGCAATTAAAGACACTTTCTTTTAGAGATATTTTTGTAATTTGTATTTTTTCGTAAAACAAATTATCTAAAATATTATACTTTTTCATGCCTGCAGTGCAACTTTGTCTTGCATATAAATTGTTTTTTTTGAATTAAACTTTCCTTATGTGTGATTGAAACTTGACACTATTTTACCTTTATCTAGGTAATTGATTAATAGGTCAGGTAATACCTGCTGGTTGGCAGTAGCAGCTAACAGCTTTGTGCTACGGTTTGCTTGTTTAGATAATTGTATTAATTTAGAGCAGAAATTGACACAATTACAATGGTATTTTTGAAAATGTCGGTTTTATGTAGGGTTTCTTATGCTAACATCTAATCAGCCTGTAATCAAATGCTGAAGCTGTTTGAAACAGAAAATACTTTACTGAAATTTAACGTAATGCTGGTCCAGAGCTCATTAATTTCATGGGAAGCCCAGTGTTGGATTTAGACTATGGTCATAATTTTACCCATCTGTTGAAACAGAATGACAATGTTCAAATTCAGACTGAACAGTGCTGTGGCCCAGATCTTTCACAAAAAGCTGCAAACAATCAGTGGATAGTTTCATGGCAGTGGTAGACTTGAAGGCTGGGGAAAATGTGTCCTGAAGGATATGTGTCCCTGTAGTAATTGCAACCCTTGACATAGGAAGAAAAGTGTTAGATATTTTGTATTCTTGTGCTCAAAGTGACAGTTCAGGGAAGATCTTTAACCTGTAATGAATATCTGTGAGTCAGGAACAGAAACGGGATAATCCAGCAAAAGCAGTTCTGCCTGTGTGCTCCCATGGCCTTCCCAGGTGAGGTGTCCTGCTGCCATCCTCCTTGGTAAACACATGACTGGTTGATTGGGAGATATGGCCTGGTGACAGCACCATCTGTTCTAGGGGCTGCCTTGTCACCCTCCTGCCTCAAACCCCAGTGTGCCTGTGAGGTGGCTTCCCCAGGACCACGCTGTCCTCCCAGCTGGTGACACCGCCCCCGCGCCGGTGTTGACACAGATTGGCTGCCTCAGCAGGGCAGGAGTTCACACACCTCCAGGAGTATTGCACATTTTTTCCATCAATCCCGATCTGAAATGTGATCTGGGGAATCTGCAGAATGAAGCTGTCAAAACTGTGCAAAATTAATTATAGGCTGGATTTGGCATAAAAGCTTAGATGCAGTGTTTTCCCTCAGCATTTGTAGTTGCCGTTGGAAATGCTTGAGCCCATCCATCTGTGCAGATAATGCTGACAGAGGAAATCACTAATGAAACATAGTTTTACAGGTGGGTTTAGGTGAATTTTCCATCAGCTTCATGTGCCTGTAGCATAACATTATATTCTTTTCTCAGCTGTGAGATTTTATACTTCTGCTCTGAAGCATGAGACACGGACTTTCTCTTGCCTTTGTCACTTGCCTCTGTCATCCTTGCACACAGGTCTGGGTAACACACCAGGGTCCGGGGGGTCGTGCAGTCCCCACTTGGGGTCCAGAGATGAAGATCCCCATGGTGAGGAGTGGAGCTCCTGCAGAACTCTACAGATTTTGCCTTCTTAAAAGCTATGAAAATGCATTGTTGAGGGAGAAAGGCCTAGGTTTCACTGAACCATGTAAGTTCCAGTTGGAAGATGAAGGTATCCAGGGCCACTGGATTCCTCTTTCTCAACCTCAGGCCAGCCAATAAATATATGTGGGTAATTCCCATTAATTTTTACAGCAGCAAGGATAATTTAGTGTAAAGTTACATGTTATGTCTGTCCTTTTTTTCCTCTTTTCCCATACACTAGTTAAAGACTTCAGAAACAGGACTAAATTATTGTGGTGTTGGAGAATAAGAAGACAAAATTGTTTTACCTTGTGCATTGGGAGGAAGATGGGGATATAAGGAGGGGGTGGGGGCAGAAAAACTGAGGATTTCCCCCCCTCTTCCAGCTATGCTGAGGTGTTAGATCAGCTGAGTCATTAATAATGTTTCTTCAGCCTTAGATTAGTCCAGGATGTAATCCTTCATTTTTGCCCTCCCCAAGGAATCACTGCTAAAGCTCTTTCACAAATAGCAAAAATATTTATTCAGACACAAGATAAGGATTTGTTTCGCTTGTTCCTCCAGAGACAAATGAGTAGATACCATTTAAGTAAATGAGTGTTCTGCAGACCTAATTAGAGACAGAGTAAAGTCCATAGTCCTGTGCCAAAATGCTATATCATGAACTCAAATTCATGGAAACTTAATACAGAGTCACCATTTGTTTACTATATTTAAATCAGACTTTAAACATTAAATGAAAGCCAATACACCCAATAAAAGCTCATAATCCAGACTGCAATAATAAATCTCATGCTGGTATCCTCATACAGATGAGAGTGAAATTGTAAGTGCATTGCCATCAATGTTGTAGCACGTCTTGACTTCAGTAGATCCAGGATTTTTTTGGTAATGTTTTAAAGAATCTTAATTTACTAGCAAAGTAAGTAATTTAGGATTTCCTGTTTCGCCCCAGTCACTGATGTGATCAGCTCCTGGGACAAAACTAACATGTACTCAGTTGGATTTCTCTGTCAGTATCAGCCACCTACTTTTTCTCATCTGCCCCCCAAAGCCACCTCTGTTTTCCGTGCCCTGCCTGCAGTCCCCCAGCTCAGTGCACTGGGGTGTTTGGCTTTCAGACTCATTTCCTAGCAGGAGAAAACTCACCTGACTATGTATCTTTCTGTCTGCAAAATCATCTTGGATGATTTTATTTAAGTTTGAAAGGAGAACAGCTGCCTTAAAGGTCAGATAGGCAGAGGAGGTAATCCCAATTTACACTGGCCCATGCTGCCCTGGGAAGGGAGCAGAGGCAGCACTGCCAGAGCTGCCTGCCTGTGGCACAGACAAAGCAGCTGGGGCTGGGGCTGTCCTTGCTCAGCAGGATGGTGCAGGGAGTGCAGGTGGGTCACACTCTGTCCTCGTGGGCTAGGGGACGTGAATGTTCCAGAGCTGCATCCACCGCAGAACTCTTTTTTCCCCTTGAACAGTTTGGTTTCATGTGACTTAAACCCCTTCCACTGAATGGTGGCAACACAATGGTCTTTGCCAAAGTGGCTGATTGTGTTTATTTAAGAGGCGCCTAATGGTAGAAAATCAGTAACAAAAATCGATTTGTAGCTGTTTTCTGTGCTTTACAAAAGGCATGCGATTTTCACTTGCTCTAGTTGGAGGCAAGTAAAGAGAAAATCGTTCATAAGTTAAATATTTGTTAGTGTACAGTGATAAAAAAAATATTTTGTGAAGAAAATTATATTCTTACATTTTACGTTACCATACCTGAGTGGGAATTAATTTTATGTCATTGGAGATATAAAACAATACAGAAGCCTGCATAAATACATTTGTGCTCAGTTATGGTCATTAAATTGATATGGAATATCTAGTGTTTTGTTGATTTAGCTGTAGCTTAAAGTTGGGGCTTATGCACTGGGAAAATATAAGGTGTTTGTTCTGTCTGTACCTTTTATTATGTGTGTATCCATATTTTCACTGTCTTCTAAAGTATTTGTGGATGTGCAAGAGGCACAAAAATGGCTATTAATTTGCTGGCTACTCCCTTTTATTGTTTGAAGGATTTAGCAAGTCCTTTATACAGACTTTTTTATTCAGTCTACATTTTTTTCCTGGTCTTACCTAAAATTTCATTTTGCGGGCTTCTGTACATGTCTTTAAAGACACCAGTATTATAGTGCTACAAATGTTAGGCAGGTTTCTTGAAGTTAAGCACATGTGAGTTTCTGCAAAGTTAAGGAGAGACAGGGAGACATTGAACTGCCATCTGAATAAAAAATACCTTCATTTTCAGTAGATGTGAGAAATTAAATGTTCCTTAGAAGGTTGCAGACAGGTTTCGTGCACTGAGGACTGATCTATGAGCACTTCTTGTCTGCTAGATTAGAGCATAAATATGTTTATTCTTATATGTCACAGTACAAGGGCAATGCAGTGGCAAGCAGACACCTGGCTGACCAGCACGTTGAAGGAATGAGGAGAAAATTCATGGTTGTTCTATTTTCTTGTAGACTGTGCTTATGGTTCTAGTGTGTCTGAAATTAGGGTAGGAAAGAAGGATGTACTGGGAGTATTCAGAAATTAGATTACAGTGATCTGTTACTGATGAAAAGAAGAATTCAGTTTTAAAATTTACTCCCTTATTATTTATTTTCTTTTCTTATAGGAGGCTTTTATTTCTGTTTGGGGGGTAGGATTCATCTGTAGCTCAGTTTGCTTACACCACCCCACCCCTCCAGTCTGTGTTTGTCAGGAGAAGGGTCCTGTGTACAGCTGCTCCCAAGAGAAGGGTTTGTTGCCTGCAAGCAGCAGCCGAGAGAGTCATTTAGTGCTGGTATGGGGAGTCCTCCAGAGAACAGCTCCTGCCTCTAAGGTCTTCCTTTCTGTTCGTTATTTAATACCTGTTTTATTTTGGGAACAAAAAAACCCCAAACCTAAAGAGAAATGGGCACTGTTCACATCAACTGTTTTTGCCCTGCAGATATGAGGGGAATAGTTTCCTTTCCACAGGAAGAGTTGCCAGGAGCCTTTTAGCCAATTACCACAGGAGTTTGAGGACCACAGCAGTAGAGGGATTACTTTGCCTTCCGTAGTGAACATTAACCACTGCTGTGCTAAACAAATGAGCCTTTTATATTTTATCTACTTTGATACTTTAAGGAAATGAGAAGTCTTGAAATGACAAAACCCTGGTAATAATGAGGTGAGTTATCACCACATGGTTATTATCAAGAGAATTTTCTTTTTATAACTAGTGTGTGTTAAAGAAGAGGCATGCTCCTTGTTTGCCTTGGAAGCAAAATCATTCAAGTTTACTCTTGTCAGGTTTCTGAGAAGAATAAGAGATTGTTACTTTGTGAAAGAGAAATGCCCTGGTGGAGCCTAGCCCTGGAATTGTTTTCCTGGAAGCCAGACATGATTGTGGCTCGTGTCTTATCTGAGGCTTGTCTGATCCCACCTTCACCCATTGTCGAGTTCAGCTGCTGGTGCTGGCAGTCAGTTCTGTGTTCATTATCTCCAGTAAAATTACCTTATTGCAGTTAATCAAATTGTGTAAAAAAAAGGTTGGACTTGGGTGTTTTATTATCAGCACAGACATTACCTGTAAGGTAAGAATTCTTCTGGAAGTGAACCACAGCATTTCTGTAGAAGCTGGTAAACCTGGAAGTGTGTAGCATCCACTACACCCCTGAGGTAAGGTTGTTTTAAAGTGTGTTCCTGTTTATGTCCTGATGCCCTTCATGCTGTATTGGGAGTAGACTGACCATAAAGGGAAGCTCATGTAAATACAGCTAACTGAAAATATACCATATACTTGAATTTTATATTATAACATTAAATTAGTAAATCCCAATTCACTATGACATCTGCATTAATCTTGTTTTCGTGTAAAACCCTGTAATCACATTTCCTGCATCAGTCAGTCAGTTTTCACTGGAACCAGACAGATGCACAAGGACCTTTGCAGCAGTGCTGTGCTTGGAGTCACTGGCACAAGCACAAAACCATGTTTGAAGACTCTTGCTACTTCTTTCTTGAGCTTCAAGCATGAGACTGCATTTCTGTCCAGTGCAACTGTGGAGCAGACCAAGAGCCTGGTTTACACTCTTACGTACACTTAAAGTGTAGTGTTACATTACTACTTTGTGGTGTCAGCATATTGCAGAAATAATCAGTGTATTAACTAACATATGAGCTTCCCGGAACTGCATGTGATGAGTTTCAGTTTAAACATAGTTAACAACATGGATAAGGTGGCCTTAAACCTATTTAAATATCTATGTACCCTTGTCCCTGTCTGCTGTTAATGTAGGTGCTCTCAGATGGTTGTGGATGCCATGTATAAAGTTTTTGTGTAGTACAGAACTTGTGTAAGCATGTCAGTGTGCCCAGCAGCCTTTACAACAAGCAAGAAGAACCTAACTGAACGTGAGAAACCATCTCTGATAAGGGATTGTTTGAAAAGTTTTTTTCAGAGGAAAAAACCGACAATTTCATAAGAAGCTTATGCCACTTTAAAGCCTAGAAAAGTAACACATTTGGATTCTAAAGCTAATTGGAAAGATGATTTTAGTAATTGTACAAGTGTCAAGAACAAAGGCACTTAAAAATTGACAAAAAAGGAATGTAAGTAACTTTATAAAGCTACAAAAGCTTTATAAAAGTAGACCAGATACTGCATAACTGAATATTCTACCGTAATGGATCTGAAAGAACTACAGAAGTAGAAACCCTGAAATTCTTCCAGACATGTGAAGTAATGCCTTGCATTATTATGTGGGCAGGGCTGTTTTTCTTGGCCATAATTTAGGAAGACTTTTGTGTGTTATCATCAACGAATTAGAACTTGAATAACAAACCTTGGATATAATCATCATAATCTGTTTCTGTTGGGGAAGGACAGAAGAGGAAAAAAAACTTACTGTAAAATAGTTTAAATGTGTTTGATGAAAAAATATGGATAACTCATTTGCTTAGAATAGCTAATGATTTAGGTGGACTTTTTTTGTTTGAGTGGTTCATAATCATAGTCTGCTTTAAGAGTTC